>NC_034593.1:92113533-92147375 GCF_900095145.1 Mus pahari | reverse complement strand
TCTCTCTCTCTCTCTCTCTCTCTCTCTCTCTCTCTCTTTCTCCCTATCTTCTCTATTGTCTTCTATTCTCATGGTTTCCTATCCAATCTGCTCCTTTATGCTCTGGAACCTTCCAGATGCCTCTGTTTTGTTGTTGTTATTATTGTTGTTGTTGTTTTCTTTCATATCCACAATAAAAACTGTACCCATATCATGGACTGGTCATGCCAGCAGTTTCTATACTGAGCCCCCTCACATACAGGTCCCATGGGATGGGGACAGAATTGAGTTGCTATAACGAGAGATAGGGTGTGAAGTCACTCTCCAGGTCACTGCAAGTCACCTACAGTGCTGAGTAGTCACGTGAGCACATGGTACATGGCACACGGTATGACATGATGACGTGGAGGTGTTTAGAGAAGGGGTTGTGTCTCCTGCAGGATCTGTCTGTCTGTGAAGAGTCACAGACTGGACATCTCTTCTACAAGTGAGGCACCCTCTGCCATGAGCCAGTCTTCTCTCCGATGTGGACTGCGAGCATGAGGAAGCCAAGATTTCAGAACTCCACTCCTAACTCAGCTTTACAAAACGGTATGCCTCCTTCTCTGCCTCAGAGCCTTCAGGGTAGGTAGACAGGAGACGGCACAAGCATGTGCGTGTGTGTGTGTGTGTGTGTGTGTGTGTGTGTGTGCTTCAAGAACAGGAGAATGAAGCATAGAGAAGAAAGCACTAACTGCTGAGGTAGAGAGAAGAGAGGCAGGACAGGTCATACTCCACCTTGGCAGTTATTGTTAGGCAAAACACAGGACAAAGCATGGCAGAGGGGCAGCTTCAGGTCCCACCAACACCCCCCCCTGACGGTTTTCCAGCTGAGATTAAGGTGTGTGACTCACCTTATAGGATGCCAGTTTCCTCTGGAGTTATAGGGGTGCTGACCCCACCAGGGCTGACAGGTACTTTGGGGAAGGTTCTTCCTTGTGTATCTCTTTCTTACCTTGAACCCCCCCACCCAATCATTGCTATCACAGGACCTCCAGGCCCTACTGGGGTCATTCACCAAGGACTCTGCCTTGCAACCTACTCGCTTCTCCCTCCAGCCCCCTGAATGGCAGCACTGTCTACATGGCTTCAGTCATCCACGTCCATCTCCTGCTCTGAGGATCATTACTCATAACTGTCCCTGCTCTGGAAAGACTGTCCCCGCCCGACATTCCCCTCCAGCCCTGCCAGCTCCCTTCCTTCTACCTTTATGCTCCATCCATTCCTGCTGTCCCTGTCTTCCTTCGCCCAGTCCTAGGAAGCCAGGCCTCCCTTTGCTACCTGTGTCTATGCAGCTGAGCACTGTGGTTCTGAGGTGGTGTCACGGTAGCCAACTCAATGACAAAAAGTTAAGGAGGACAGGGATACTGCTCAGTGGTGGAACACATGCCTAGAACACGCCAGGGGTTTAGTCCCCAATCTTCTCAGAAACAAATGTAAGGGTGTGGGGGAGGAAGAAATCACTGGGAGAGGCACTAAACGCAGAAGGACTTATTTTGGATCATAGTTTGAGAAAAACTTCCAGCATGCCAGGGAAGGCAGTGTTCCAGGGAGCAGGCAGAAGACAGGAATCAACTGGGCAAAAACCTCAAGGTCCACCCCTCAGCAACAGTCACCAGCTAGACCCACCTCATAAAGGTTCCCAACTTCTTCAGACAATACCGCTGCTGAGAACAGAGTGTTCAAACACACAAACCTCTGGGGGACATTTTTCCATTCATTCATTCATTTATTTAGTTGCAGCTGGATCATGACCTCCCTCCCTCTTCTTCTCCCAGTCCCATGCTCCTCTCCCTTCTTCTCAAAGAAGGTGAGGGCCCCTGTGGGGGACATTTTGCATACAAACCATAACAGGTCAGGAGGTGAAGAGTCTGAGATGACACCCACCGGCTGTGTACGCTGTCCTGCCCCTCAGTCCACCCTCACAGGACCTTGACTCCTCCCAGAAATTCTGGCTCCTCCCATCTGCTTCTTCCCATTTCCCACAATTATCTGAACTGTGTGTTATCTTTGTGCCTTCAATCTCATTCCCAGCTATCACTGGAGGCCATTGCTTCCTCCTTCAGAGTAGGAAGGACCAGAAATGAAGTCTGTTAGCTTCTAGTGCCAGACAAAGGAACTACTAACCCCACTTCCACTCTGGCTTCCTTCCTCTCTAGATGCTCCTGCTCTGGGGAGGGGAAGAGAAGGGACAGGATGGGGCAGAGCACGGAAGAGAGGGAGAGGGAGAGGGAGAGGGGTAGGGGGAGGGGGAGGGGGAGGGAGAGGGGGAGGAAAGGAGGAAATAGGGGCAAAGCCTTCATGGAAGTTTCTTTACCTTATTATCACCGTTTCCCTCAGACATTTCAAACTACCTCCCTATGCTCTCTATGGCCTCCACCTTCTGGTCTTATTTTTGTTTACTTGTTTTCTCTTGTATTTTGTGTTTATTATGTAAGCCTGGTTGTCCAAGAATTTATTCTATAGATTAACCTGGCCTTGAACATGCAGCAGGGATCTTTTGGTCTCTGCCTACCAAATGCTGGGATGACAGACGTGTACCACCATGCCTGTCTTGAGGTTTGGATGACCTGAGACTGCATGGTGTAGTAGCAACAGACCTCACAGTTCTGGTGGCTGAGTGGTCTGGAATCAAAGGAGGTTCCGGATCTGGGGACCGTCTGCCTCTTGGTTCCGTGTACTGCTTCCTCCCATAATGGAGGAGGCAGGAGAACTTTCTTGAACTCTTTCATAAGGGTGTCTGTTCTTCTGGGACTGTGCTCTAATCATCCCTCAAAGACCTCTTAACCCTAGTCAATCGAGAGTTATGATCTCAGGAAGCTAACTTTAGGGAGGTCCAAACACTTGCATCGTAGAGTTATATTCTTAAATTTTTCTCAAACTTTCTTTTAATGATGATTCTTAAATGATTTAACCTCCCTTCTAGTCCATCACCCACCAGAGGTAGTGGAAAATAAAGGTTATTAGGATTCGGGGGCCGGGGAGAAAGGACCTTTTTAGAAATTGTTTTTTTTTTTTTTTTTTTTGAGCAAATCCAATCTGTGTTGTCAGGAAAGCAGTCGTTCAGTTCACAGGAATCAGCAGTAGCAGCTCGACCCACTCACAAACACTTCAGGATGTACCATCAGTTCAGTTTAGCTGTGTCAGGATAGCCAAAGCTCGATCCGCTCACAAACACTTCAGGACGTACCATCAGTTCAGTTTAGCTGTGTCAGGATAGCCAAAGCTCGATCCGCTCACAAACACTTCAGGATGTACCATCAGTTCAGTTTAGTTGTGTCAGGATGACCAAAGCTCGATCCGCTCACAAACACTTCAGGACGTACCATCAGTTCAGTTTAGCTGTGTCAGGATAGCCAACACAAATCAACAGCAGCGTCATGACCTAGCAGACACAGCCAGGCCCCAGACAAACTGGCACCAGTCAGCAGGAGGAACATGACCAGCAGAGACTCCAGAAGTTCTCTGCCATGCCTCTCTCAATGAAGCAAAGACAAAGATGAAGACGTGAGACCAAGAAGCCGAAGTGCTGCCAAGCTAGCCCCCATCACTGTGTGTTGAGTCCTATTTATACTCCCTCCAAACATCACGTGTCCTCCCACAGGTCTTGCCTCCCACAGGTCTGGCCTCAGCACGTGAGTCTGTCTTAACAAAACTCCATGTGAGTCCGTATCAGCTGACATCACTCTGCCAATAGACCTGAGCAGCAAGAAGCCACAGGAACCTCACAAGAAGTTCTTTGGCGAGTTTCTCTCTACTGCGTCACAAGCAGAGTTCAGCAACGCAAAGTAAGACGAGCCACTATATGTGTGTCGTTAGCAAAGAACCCTTCCTCATGCATCCTTTCAGATGCTTGCTTTACTAAAACATCCTCTCACCCATGTCTGCTTCAGTAAAACGTTTGTTTGTTTGTTTGTTTGTTTGTTTGTTTTTGAGTTAACTGACTTTCCAAAAAAAAAAACCAGAAGTTTCCACTTCCTAGAATCTCCCACCATCCTTCACTCCATCCCTGTCTGGGATGCCTGTATGTCTACAGCTCACACTAACACCCTGGAGAGCCTGCATGTCTGCATTTGCCTGGGTCTCTGCTGAGCTTGCAGCAGCATCTGCAGTCACCGTCTCACCCTAGCATGAAGACAATGCCTGCTTTTCTCTAGCCTCGCTGGGCATTTTGTCTGCGGTCTTTTCTTCAAACTCGTCCTCTGCTGAAGCTCTGGCTTACGGCCTTCTTGCTGGTTACTTTCTCCCTGGCTAATTTCGTTCATGCCTGCGGCTTTAGTTAACAATGGCCAAAGAAGATACACATCTTCACCCAGGTCTACAGTGCACCTTCTACTTGATATCATCGCTGGAATGCTGACTAATGGCTCAGTTTCTGCATCCAGGAACCTGGTATGGTTCCACCCTCTTCACTTAGTCACTTGGATGATATTTATCACATCCAATCCTGCCTTCAAATCCATGAAAACAAATTGGGGTAGAGCAGAGACACAACTATGCTATGTGTGCTGGTTATAAAAGAGAAGGGCTCAGCTTCGGGATGTCAGTGGGTGCAGAGAGAACCTCAGAGTGCTCAGTGGAACAGAAGGTTTCATTGGGGCCTCCTGCTGTATTCTGAGGCTCCAGTCTCTTTCGTCTCCCTTCTGACATCCACACTTTCAGAAGTGAGCTTGTATAGAGGAGGGGTAGCAGGGGTGTGCAGGGGTTGCTAACTCCTAATAGTCTAAGCCTTCACGTCTGCAGTATCATCCAGTCTTCACATCCAGTATCAGGGTTATGCTTCTTTTCAGAGAAGTAAATTGACTTTCCCAGTGTCTCACAGCCAAGAAGCACCTGGCGCTCGTCAGCTCAGAAGCTATGACTTGCTTCTTGCCCAGAAGTTCTGAATCCCCAAGATGCTCATACTGATTAATGGAGGTGGGGACAGGGGATTCAGTTACCCCCAGTAGGAAAGCATCATGGCAGAGTAGGTAAGCACAGGTTTGCGTGATTGAACTGGTTGGGTTTGAGTTTTTGCACAGCAAGCAGAACAAGCTAACCCGGGAAGCATAGACAAGTTGCTTAACTTCTCTGAGTCTCAGTTTACCATTACTACAACATAGACAGTAACACAGCCCACTTCCTATGGTCAGTGAAACAATGTGTGCAAACTATGACATCATTTGGGAACTTCTAAGAACCCAGCTCCTGTGAGTGATCCAGAAAGAACCATCGCCAAGGCATAAGCAAAGGCTTTCGAGCAGGAAGAGACCCTCTGTTTTGAAACAGTCTGAGGAGGTTCAGTAGATGTGTAGTGGGAATATCTGCAGCTGAGAACAGGGCCTCTCTGTGCCCAGAAAGTCCATTCCAAAGTGAGTTTGAACTTGACCCTGGAATTGCATTTTAGCTTAGAGATGACTTCCTTGGGTTTGAATGTATGGACACTGGTTGGTATATAACTGCTAGTAATATGTTCTGAATTCCCTAGGTTTCTTTCCATTCCTCTACCTAAGGTGTTGAGAAAATATCTAGGAAAGATGTCCAGGGTCCAAGATAGGGCCCAACATACTTTTTTTTCAAGAATTCATACACTGAGCCACTCTGAAGATATGGGCCCCACTTTCTGCCCAGTCCAAGCCAGAGTGGTATGTGACCCCAGGTGTCCTGAAACCCCCACAGACTGCTGTGGGAATCTACTGCCACCTACAGGCTCCATGTGGCACTGCCTCTCCTGTCCTACCCTGTGTTTATCTGCTCAGAGAGAAACACCATTGTGCATTTCTGGTCTGTCTACTGACTGCTTGAGTTCATTAAAGACCATGATGCGGGCTGGTGAAGCAATCCAGTGTGTAAAGACACCTGCCACTAAGGCTGACCACCCGAGTTTGATCCCTGGGCTCACATGGTGGAAAGCAAGAAGCCAATGCCACTAATTGTCTTCTGACCTCCACAGGTATGCTGTGGCCAGCTCCATTCACATGTTATACATACAGCTCCATTCACATGTTATACATACAGCTCCATTCACATGTTATACATACAAGCACATTAAATAAATAAATAAATAAATAAATAAATAAATAAATAAATAAATAGAGTTCTATAAGCCTTCTCACTGTCTGAGACTACCCACAGGATGTCTGTGGCTCTGACACCTTCCTGTGTACGGAGGCTGCAAGGCACTGACACACATCACCTCCCTCAGCCTGTGCATAGAGGGTCTTAGAGCAATATCAATCATGAAGAAGCTGAGCTACAGAACAATGGAAGCAGGTAACACTGCCGGATCCCAGCCTCAAACTACCCCTGAAACATTAGGTCACAAGCAAGGGCATTTCTGGATTTCCCCTTATCCTTTACCAGCACTGCATACAATGCCAGGACCTGTGGAGAGAGATGCCTTTCACACTTGACAGAGCTCTCTTGTCACTGTCTCCCCAAAATACAAACTGGGCATGCCCATTCTCCTGCATCAGCTCATATGTGGAAGGCAGAACCTACATGTTCATCAGTGTGTAGTGGATATTTTATGTGAGGTGATATAAGATGGGGAGAGGGGTGGTAAGGGGCCAATCACTCCTCTTGGTAGCACTGAGGAATGGTGGGCAAAGCCCTCTGAGGGGCAAGTCATAACGCAGATTTCATGTTAGGCCAGTGGTTCTCCAAGTTGACTGCACCAGCAGAGCTTTTAAACTCCTAGGCCACATCCCTCACCTGTTCAACAAGAACCTCTAGGAGTGTCACCATGGCACTAATGTTTTCAAAACTCCCCAGGGGACTGCAGTGTGCAGCCATGTTTGCAATTCACTATGTTTGTCCCTCCATACGCACTGGCTTGGCGTGTTCCCAGTAGCCCCATGATCCTACACTCATGATATCAATGTCCAGGAGGCTTAGGGAAGTCTGGTAACCTGTTTGGGGTTGGACACAAAGCAGTCTGTAGGCTCTTGGAAGTTCCTATGGTGCCTGAGATATTGTTGCCTGGGGTCCAGCACAGAGCATGTGGGTAAACCGAGTGACAATGTCAAAGTGGCATTGTTGGGCAGAGTGGGGAAGGTTGTCTGAGACAGTAAATGGGAAAGACCAAATGAAGAGGAAATGGCCATAAGCAAGGCAGTGGCATAGCATTCCTGCCGAGAGCCTTACTGTAGTGATGCCCTCTGTCCCTCCACAGTCTGACCATCCAATCAGACATGGACCCTTCTGGACCCTGGACACAAGCTTCATTCACAAGTTCTGCATTGGTTCATTGTGTTGGCTTTGCCCTGGTCCTGTGAGGTCTGCTGCCTAGACAAGCCGTGCCCTGCCCAAGGCCAGAACTATAGCAATCTGAGAGACTCTCTCCCCTGCATAACCTAGTACTGCCACTCGGGCACCTAAGGCATGGACATCCTGTGAGTTGCTTGCTCTACCCTGACCTGAACTGTGCTACAGTTCTTCCCTGCTTTGAGGACAAGTGATGAAAGGCTTGACACTCACGACCCAGTGCATCTGGCTTCACTGGGGTTTGGAACACAGCAAACGTGTAGCTCGGTGATCATGTGCAGACAGGAATGTGACACACACTGAGAAACCCCACTCACAGGTCCCTGCCTGCAGCTAGGATGCCATCCATCCTCTGTCAGCAGAGCTCCAGGGACCTTGTTTACACAACCTTGGATGGGAAATTTGCAGACAGACAACCCCTGTGCCTCCTATAGCCCTCTGCCCCCCCAGGGAAGATAGACTGATTTTGAAGCAGTGTGTTGTGGGCCAAAAAAAATGCTCTCAGCTCCCAGAAGCCCACTTTGAACAGCAGTATTACTGCAATACACAGGTAGCCATCCCTGGCTTGCACAGCCTCCAGTATCCCCCAGGGTCTCCTCATCTTCAGGCCTCTGCCCCGCCCCCATATGGCCATTTACCCAAGCCATCTAAGGCACCACAACCTAAAATGTAGAACAGCAGAGGCCTCGTCCATACAACCACTTTACATGTGGAAAAACTAAGACCCAGGGTTACTCAGAAATGTTAAATAAGTCCAGAACCCAGCTTGTCTTTCTCTGTCTTTCCACCCAATCACGTGCTTTTGTATCTGATGCAGGTGCAAAGTGTCACACATTCTGGCAGCAGCCACACGGACACAAGCTGTTGTTTTCCATCTCATGGACTGGAACTCCTTGAGCTGAAGTCACTCCTCCCAATTTTACCCTTGGGATGCTTGGGAGGGAATAAAATGGATGCACCTGCAGACACTGAAGCTGTCCTTCACCTGCCCCAGCTCACTCATTGTGACCTGAGGGAGGCACTGAGTAGCTCAGCCTGATGCTCTATACCCCACAAGCCCTGAGACTGGAGAACCCCAGGCTTCTCTGCAGCCACATTCCCACAGCTGAGTCCCTCCATAAGGTCCCCGTGAAGACACAGCCAAGAGCACACGGCTGGATGGAGTGCAGGATGTCACACTCACTGACAGTCAGCATCTCTTTATCTGCACGACTTTATTTCCTCACTGCAAGAAAATCAGAGGCGATGTTCTTTCCAACTATAAATAAATAAGATGCCACTCTGGCCACAATGCAAGTGCGCAGCCCCTGCATTGGATGGTGCAACCGAGGAACATTTACAACACCACGGGAGCTCTGGCCGGCATCTGGGAAGCAGTAATCACAGAGCCCTTGTGGTTGAAAGGCTCCTTAACAGGCCAGAGGCTCTTGTTCTGTTTCATTAGTCACTTTCCTGTGTCAACCCGTGGGAGATAGTGACTAGTCGAGACTCTGAAACAAAACAGGATAGTGGGTGACCCCAAGTCTTGGTAGGGAAAGAAAGCTGCAAATAAACCGCTCACGAGGCAACAGAATGATAGAAGGGAATCTTGCCAGCAAGGGAGCTTTCCTAAGGTGGCCTCCTCCCAGAGGCCCTTGGCTCAGGATGCCTGCTCACCAACCTACCTCCTGGTGCCTGCTAACTTACTATTTGGAAGCCTGCTACTTTCCTCCTGGGATGGTCCTACCAGCAACCCCACCACCATCACCATCACCATCACCATCCATCATCCAGTGCTCCCCTTGTGAATTGGGAAGGAGTGGGTACAGGGATGGATTGGGGGTAGGGTGACACCCTGCCGCAGAGATAACTCTTAAAGAGTCTTTTCCAAGAGTCTGGAACTGGAACAAGGAACAGGGTTCAGTGTCTTTGGAGCAGCAGGATCTCTACATGGAAGAATGTGATAGAGCTCATGAAGAGTCATCTCCTGCCCCTGCCAGAGAACCACCATGACAGAAAGCCTGGGTCCAGCTGCTTAGGAAGGGAGCAAGAACACTGGGATACCGTTGCTAGGGCACAGTAACCAGGGTAACAGACTCACTGACCATCACCACCACCCACTGTTTCAAGTGGCCCTAACCCCAGCTGAACCATGTCTTATGGGTCCAGACATTGCCCGAGTTTCTGGTACCAGGCAGCAAACATGCAACAGAAGGTGGCAGCTAGTTCTTAAGTCCTCAAGCTGTCTTCTTCCTCTCTTCTCCCTCTCCTGTTGCCTTTCCTAATCTTTCTCTTCCCCCTTCTCAGAGGCCAGTGCTTGACTATGAGAGGTTGGGTTGGTGGTAATGGAAAACCCACTAAGCTATGCTCCTGGGCTAACCTCTTAATGTGATGGGGCTGTCCTTCTGAGGTGTGGAGGAACAGGAACTGTCCCAGGTGCTTCCCCATAACAACAGTCTCCCCGATGCCATGTTCCTCATCCAGGAATGCAACGGCATCCGAAGCCCCATGAAGTAAGCCTGTAGCTCAGACCCACTGGCTCTCTGGTTCAGTAGCTGACTACTGTTCCTGCTGGAACTAGAGCTAGATCCCAAGTGTGTCCAAACTGAAGTTTGAGGGCCACATGCACCTTGAGATAGCTATGAGTGAAGCCCAATACAAAATGTAAACATATTTGAAGTATTATGGATTTCTGTGTTTGATCATTTATTTGTATAAGCCAATTACACGACGTGAACTTTGCAGATGACAAACATCATGTCACAATGTGAAAAGGTGAAGCACAACTGCTGCAGGGCCAACAGAGTCCCTCCATTCCTAAAACAGGAACTTTTTTCAAATCAAACATTTGCTATAGCTTTATCAAGCCCTCAGCAAAACAGGTTGATTCCACCACCATCCTAATATGCCAACTGCCAGTCTTTTAACCTTTCTGGGCCTCAGTCTCTCCATCTATAATAGATGTATACATCTTCTTCAGCACCTTATGGCTCTACCACATAGTGTCCTATAAGTTCAGTCTCATACAGACTGACAAGGGAAAGCTTGGAATAAAACACACAAGGTAAATGGAAGCCCAAACCAAGCATGAATAGCTATATAAATATCCAACAAAGTGGACTTCAGGTTAGTCATGGACACGAAGACCACTGTATCAATAAGAGGAGCAATCCATAAAGATGTAAGAATTACGAATACTTCACAAATGGTGGTGTACCCAACTATATGAAACAGATATTACTGGACATAAAAAAGAGAGATCTGAACAGTTATATTTGCTGGTTTTAATACACCACTCTCATTAATAGAAAAAAATCAGAACAATTGACAAAGATATTTCAGAGTTTAACTGCATATTAGATCAAATGGACTTAACAGCCAGCCATATAACAGTCCACCCAATAGTTGTAGCATGTACACTCTTCTCAATAGCCCATGGAATGTTTTCCAAGAGAGATCACATTTTAGACCATGAAGCAATTCTTCTTAACAAATACAAAATTGCCAAAATCATTTCTTGTATTTTATCAGATCATTGTGGAACAAAACAGGAAATCAATTGCAAGAAAAACTACAGAAACTACAAACATGTAGAGACTGAACAATGAAACTTTTAGTGATAATGGTCATTAATGAAATCAGGGACAAGATTTAAAGACTTCTAGAATTAAATGAAAATAAAATATCATTTAGCAGAACCTTTGTGATACAGTAAAAGTATTTCTAAGAGGTAAGTTTGTAGCTACGAATGCTCACATTTCAAAACAAACCACTCAAATAAATATCTTACAGATTTACTTCAAGCTCTTAGAGTGAGTGAAAATAACAAACCAAACCCAAAATTAGTTTGGAAAGAAACAGTGGAGAAGCTAGAGAATTGGCTCAACTGGTAAGTGAACTGGCTGTTCTTCCGGAGGACCTGGGTTTGAATCCCAGCACCAGCATAGGAGGTTGACATCATCCGTGCCATCCAGTCCAGGGACTCTGATGCCCTTTACTAGACTTCTTGGGTCAAAGGCATGCCTGTAGTACACAGACCTACACATAAGCCAAACATTCATACATATAAAACAGTAAAAATCGGGGTCAAAATTAATGAAACATATACTGAGAGAACAATAACAAAGGATTCAGTTGAAAAACTTCTTAGCTAAAATATCTAAAATAAAGGGAATAGAGACCTAAATTAATAAAATTAGAGAGAATAGGGGCACTCTGATAGATAGGCAATGAAACCCACAGGCTCACTAGTGGGTATTTTGAAAATACGTTCTAACAAACTGGAGAGTCAAGAAGCATATAAGGGTTCAAAATCAACTCAAGAGGCTACAGTAACTTAAGAAGATCTGTGACAATGGAATTGAAGTGGTAACAAAGAATCCCAGAGAGAGAGAGGCCAGAGCTGAACTGTTTACAGCTGAATTCTACCAGGCCATTAAAGAAGAGCTAGACCAGACCTCTCTCAAGCTGTTTTCCATGGAACAGAAACAGAGAGGACACTACCAGACTCATGCAATAAAACAAGTAGTATCCTGATACAAATGGACACAATAAGCATGGGAAACCATAGGCTGGTTCCAAAAACCAAAAAAAAAAAAAAAAAAGAAAAAAAAATCATAAAATACTTGAAAATAGAGTAAAAGAACACACTCGAGATCATATACCATGGCCTACCTGGTTTTACTTCAGGGATAATGCAAAGGTGGTTCAGCATGCATAATTAATTTAATCTAGTACATGAATAGATGTAAGGATAGGAATCACATGATCAACTCCATGGATGAAGTAAAGGGTACTGACAAAGTTCAACAGCCCCTTCATGATCAAATGACTGAAGAAACTCAGAAGAGAAAGAGCACGTTTGACCATCATAACCGCTCCACATGTCCGTAGTGTGCTCAATGAAGAAAATGCTTGACTCTTAGAAAATAAGACAAAAGAAAGAAAAAAGGGAATGAAGATAGAAAAGAAAAAAATCGAATCATCTCTGTTTGCAGAAGATATGATTCTGTATTTAAAAGATCCTAAAGAGTCCACAAAGGTACTCTTGATCCGATAAGCTTTCAACAAAGTTCCAGATGTAGAACCAACATGTAAAACCCAGTAGCTTTCCATTTAACCAGCAAGCACTTGTCCCATTCACGGTAACTTCTAAAATATGTAAAACCTATGAATAAAGCTAACCAATTTGGCTGAAGACTTCTCAATGAAAACCTAAACACCAAAGAACGACATTGAAAAAGACACTAGAATGTAGAGAAGGTCTCCTAAGAGCCTGGACTTGTTGAATTAATATTGTGAAAATGACTATATTACTGAGCGGTCTGCTGATTCAATGAAGTTGGGCTTCAGTGCTCTTCTTCATAGAACTGGAAAAAGCAATTTCCAAATTGTGGAAACATGGAAGAACATGGATAGTCAAAACAATCCTAATAGAAAGTGTAATGCTGGGGGCATCAGGAAATCTACATTACTGGCCATTGTAGTATGATACCAACACAAAAACATCACATAGACCAATGGAGTAGAGTAGAGGACCCTATAGTCACATGCTATTTAATAAAGACATCAAAAATATACATCAGAGAAGAGAGTCTCTCATCCAAAGGATCTGGGAAAACCAGGTGTTGGAGAATGAAGCTCATTCCCTTCTCTCACCCTGTAACAAGCTCATTCAAAACAGATCAAAGATCATAACATAAGATTTACAGTTCTAAAACAGCTAGAAGAAAATATAGCTAGGCTAGTCTCATAAGATGGCGGCACTTCCTGCCAACAGTGATGGCCTGAGTTTGATCTCTGGAATACACCTGCATAAAAGAAGAAAACCAAATCCTCAAGCTCTCCCTGGGTCTACATACACATGTGGTGGCATGTACAGCCACTCTGACTTATGTGCCACATAAATGAGTAAATGAATGGATTAATGAATGAATGTAAGTATATATGGAAAATACTTCAAAATGCAGGTGTTAACAAGGACCTGAAACACTCCAGTAGCCCAGGAACTAACACCATGAATGACAAATGGGATTTCATTAAATGAAGAGTTTCTGCCCAGAAAAGCAAGATGAAGAGGCAGCCTACAGAATGGGGGGGAAATTTTTGTCAGATTTATCTGAAAATGGAATTAATATCTAAAATCTTTAAAGAATTCAGAATATGAAACACAGAACCTCACGCAGTTGATAAATGGGCAAATGAACTGAGTAGATGCTCCTCCAGAGAACAAATAGAAATAACCAATAAATGTTCTTAGATGGAAATTGTTCAACATCCTCAACCTTTAGGGACAAAAAGTTGAAACTCATTGTGATTTCATCTAGCTCCAGGGGGAATGGCTGTCTTTAAAAGACAAATGACAACAAAGTCAGGGAAAAAAAATGTAGCAAAAAGGAATTCTTAGTGCTGACAGATATGTGAGCTAGAGCAGCTACTGTGGAAATCGCTATGGATATTCCTCAAAAACCTAAAAACAGAGCTGCCCTGTACCACTCCTGGGTCTAAGCCCAGGAACTGCCAATCAGCAACCACAGAGACACTTACACACCATGTCCACAGAGTTGCTGTTCACAACTGGACATAGAAAATCAGCTGGATGCCACCAACAGATGAGTGCATAGGAAGTGTGTCACAGGTACATATAGAAATGTTAGTCTTACAAAAAGAGGAATGAATTCATGTTGTCTTCAGAAGAAATGGTTGGAACCGGATATCATATGTTGAGTCAAATGAGACAGATGCAGAAAGACAAAGACCACATCTTGTCTCATACGAAGAATCTAGAGTTTACATATGTACATGCTCATAAACATTAAAATAGAAAAGGGACAGCGTGGCAGGAGGAAGGGGGCTAAACCTAAGCAGGAGGATTGAAGGGATGAGAGAAGCTAATATGGAGGGAGATCAATGCTTCATGTTTTATGTCCTGTGCAGAATCCAGATCTAAATAAGTATATACTATATGTGCAGACTCATATACATGTATGTATATAATATATACATATATATACCCATACATACTTATAAGTGTGTGAGAGTGTATGAATGTGTACAAATGACATGAAAGCCACTGGGTGACACCTCAGAAGAAAAGGAGACAAGTTGGCCAGTTGGGATGATAGTGAGTAGAGGAAGTGGGGACCAATATTAGCAAAATACAGTGATGTTTACATATGAAATGTTATAATAAACTCATTATTTTGTTTGTTAACTATTTTAAACTATTTAACAGTTTTATAAATAATGTAAATGTAATGTTGCAGATGTTACAAAGTAATTAACTAATGTACATTTAAGAAAAAGAAAAGAAGGGCAAAGTCCATAGCTCCTTCCCCCTCACCACCCTGTGCTAAGAGCCTTCAGTCCCACCCAGTTGTCTGTAAGTACCTCTGACACAGGAAATATTGGCACAGGTGTCAGCCACAGTCCACCATTTACATCTTTAAGACTGGTTGGGGAAAAAGATACAACAGAGGGCCTGTCCCTGGTAGGCAAGGGAAAGCAACACATCAGGATGATACTCCCCACCCTTGTCTGCCACTTTCTGGTCTTTCTTTTATGGATGTGACATAAGATTTAAAGAACAGGAAGGAGCTGCTATCTACCAAGGAGCATGGAAATTCTCACACTGTGAAATCCCCTGCATGGGCTGCAAACCCAGGAGAAGCGAATGTGCCTGGGCTGGGCAATACATAAGACCTGGGATGGGGCTTGAGCTGAGCTCTTGATTCAGTGAAAGTCTATGCTGGCCATCAAAATGAATACCCACTGCTGGAGTTAGGAGCCACAAAGGAAGGTCTGAAAGACCCTTCTCCATCCACCTACATTCCATGCTTTTGTTTTATTGATGGATGACATCACCAATATACAGATGACACGCTCTCTGTGGAGAAGTGGGAAAGTGTGCTAGTCCAGAGAAGAGAACAAGCTGCTAAGAGATCATGAGAATGAAGTCAGGGTTTTACAGCTATAAGTACTTAACTGCACTCTCAAACTTTACTGCACCTTCCAGAATGATCTGTGATATGAGTACCTGCAGATGGCTTGGGGACATGGCTTGGGGGCCTAAAGTATATCCATGAGTTCTGGTTCTTCAGGGGAGGAAGATACCAGGACCTCTCCATTTCTACCATTTCTCAGGGCTTGGGCTCTTAAGTCCTTGGCTAGCTTCCATGGAACACAGTCTGATGTGTGGACTAAAGTCACAAGATCTCTGTGTTCCCTAGAATGGAAATGTATGGAATATGTATTTGTGGTCATGTGTATTTCTCTACTGAGAGAAACTTGATTTCCATAGATTCTTAGTGGAGGGTGTTAGAGTACGTGAGGAGACCAGTGTGAATTCTGGGAACTGGAGACTAAAGGTCTTGTTGCTATCCTAAAATATCCCTAACCAAAAGCAACAGAGGAGGAAAGGGGATGTTGAGCTTAGAACGCTAGGTCGCAGTCTGTCATTTCATAAAGTTAAGGTAGGAGCTTGGAGCATCACATTCACATTTTCGAGCAGAGAGAAAGAAGTTCATGATCCTTGTTGCCTACTGGCTATTCTCAGCTTGCTTTCTCTTGCTCCTCTTTTGTTTGTTCAGGACCCCGAGTAGTGAGTGATACCACCTGCAATGAGACAATTCTACCTATATCTATTAACAATCAAGACGATTCCCCCCACCACCACCCCCCAGACATGCCCACAGGACAGCCTGAACTAGTCAAGTCCTCAACTGAAACTCTTCCCAAGTTGTGTCCAGTGGACAGAAACCCGAATACATTTCTGCTTCCTTTGGGGGCCAGGGTAGGGATGTCTCCATGCCACACCCACATGGAAAACACTGAGCATCAATAGAGTCTCAAATCGAATTAAAGTTGGTCTTCTGAACCTTTAGAGATCCACCTTTACTTCAGAGAGAGAACTTTCCATCTTGGAAAAAAAAATCAAAGAATATTTTTCTTTCACCACCCTAGTTTCTGCTCCTCTTCAGAATGGAAAGGAACTTGAATAATGTCCATGAGAAAACTTGCTTGGAAAGAAAATGCTGAAACTATTTCCTAGTCCTACAATCAAAACTCCCATTCACACAAGGAAAAAAAAATAGATAAACTGAAAAACAACAACTTTTCTTAAATTTGACGGAGAACTGTGGTCACAGGGCAAACCTCTGACCCCAAGTTAGAAAGACAGACAGATAGAATCACAACTTGTTAGAGTAGAGACTTTTGTGGGAACTAAAATAGAGATAGGAAGATCAAAACTGTAATTGACAAATTCCCAGAGACTCAGTGTAGACGAATTTATATATAAGGAACTCTGGTAACGTACAGTTTGGATGGGAGTCGTGCACATGTTTGTGATTCTTCTTTTTTTAACCCAAGAGTCCTACCAGATGATCACAGAGCAGTCCCCTGTGCTTGTGTGGTTGAGGGATTCTGGAACACGCCAGGAATGTCCTTCCCCTATGACCTGTCCTCCCAACATGCCACTTCACTAGAGTCCAGTTAACTGGTAACAGGCCAAAGCTTGATGAACGTGGGGAAAGGAAGGTACTCCGGGCCAAGCCATGCTGCCCTCTTATCTCACCCAAAGAACAGGCTTGAGTAAAGGAAGAACTGAGAAGCTCTTTGGGGAGTTCACGGAGACTAATCAAGGGCCTCCCTTCTCCCACATCTCACTTTATCACTGAGGCCTAGTGTCCTCCGCTTCTTTTCCTAAAACATCATATCCAACTTGGTGGGGGAAGCTATAGAAAGGTAAAAGATAGAGTAAAATAAAAGTAAATAAACTATAATTTGACAAGATGTCAGAGATAAAGGGAGTGAGGGAATCATATCCACATATATGCCAAGGCTATTGAATTTAGACTAGAAAATTTGAAAATGATACCTCTATCAGTTACTTTCTTCCTTTGTAGTGACAAAACCTGGACAAAGTCACTTAGGGAAGAAAGATCTTATTTACTTATGGTTTAAAGGTACAGACCATGATGGAGAAGTCATGGTTACAGGAGTGTGATGAGGTGAGTGTCCACATGTATTCAGCCTGTGACCCCAGCTCATGGGATGGTCTTACCACCTCAATTAATTCAATCCAGAAATTCCCTCACAGACATGCTCAAATGGTTGCATCTTGGATAACTTTAAATCCCCTCAAGTTGGCAATAAAGATTAAGGGGCAAGCTCTCCAGTGATGCAAGGCTGATGACCCAAGTTTGCTCTCTACAAGCCATGTAAGGGAGAAGGGGGGAACAGACTCCACAGTCAGGTACTCAGACCTGCACATGTCTCGTGGGCGTGCACACATGTCTCATGGGCATATGCATACGTATGCAAAACACACACTAATAGTAAATAAAAAATTAAATGCTAAGTTTAACTATCATGCTGATTAATATGAGGGGATCTGGTGGGAAGAGCCGACAACACACAAGAGCAGATAGGCAGAGAAAGATAGTCTAAGAAAGAATCCAACTAAGAGCCAGAAGCAAAAAAGGACTGTGACTGAAATGAAGAATACCTTTGATGGGATTATCAGTAGAGTGCACATATCTAAATAGTGAATCAGTGAAGCCTTTTAAAAATGTCAGCAATGAAACAAAAGAAAAAAGGGAATTCTTTAAAAATAGAAGAAAACATTCAGAACAATAACACACTTAGAGAATGTATAATAGATATGCAGTGGGAATTCCAGAACTAGAGGACAGAAAGAAAGAACAGAAGAAACAGTACCACTGAGAACAACTGTGAACTCCTCAACCAGCAAACCACAGTCACAGGAAGATCAGAGAACCCCAACCAGTACAAACACAAAATACCTACACCCAAGCATATCATATCCAGACTGCAGGAAAATAAAAGACAAAGAATGACTCACGCAAGAAACCCTGAAAACATCCTCAATCACATCGAGAGGTTGTCTCCTAGGTGATCTTAAAGTCGATCAAGTTGACAATGAAGACTAATCATCATGGCATCGTTTAGATCGTTCTGTGAACCACAGAAACTACAGAACAGGTCGGGGTAGCCCGAATACACAGCAAATGCTCTGAAGATACCTAGGTTTTTTAAGCTTTTATTTTTTAACATGTATGTAAGTATACACATGCATATGCATGTCTATAGCAGGTAGGAGGTGCCCTGTTGCTATAAAATGTGTGTGGAGATCTCTTCTTTCTTCTTGGATCTGAGGATTGAACTCAGGTCATTGGCCTTATGCTGCAAGCACATTTATCTGCTGACTCATCCATCCCTCCTGCTCCCATAACCCATGTCCTAGATGTGAATGCAACTTTTATAGTTTACTTCTCCTGGGAAAGGTGCACCTGAGGTCTTACCACAGCAACTTGCATTCTCAAGGTGGTTTCCTATGTATGGCTGTGCCCCCTTCAAGATCCTCTCTCTCGGGCCACTTCCTGTCCCAAAGCACAGCCAGAGGTCCCGTGGGAGGACTGTGAAGTTGGCTTTTCCCTCAGGACCCATTTTGCTTCTTTGTATGGCTTTTGATGGCCCCTGTCTCTTCTGTATCATGTCACGTTCTTCATGATACACAAATATATGTCACTGTTGCCAAACATAGACATATGCCACCAATACAAATCCTGACGGCCATGTGTTCACTGGATGTGTGCTCTTACATGTATGCATAGCTGTCGGCCAGGTCTGTCTGTAACCCAGGTAAGCACTTCATGTGTGCACTCTGCATACTCCTCCTGCACACAGCAAGGCTGCCCATGCCTCAGTGAAGGCTGTCTGCCCCTCCCAATCCAAAAACGTGAAGTTTACAGGCTATCCCAGAACTTGGAGAACTGCTTGATGTTCTGATCCCAACTTCTTCTCTAACTACATAGAGCCTAGAGAAAGGTCTATGGTCCTGTCAGAGCCATATAGGTGTGGGAGAGACAGGCTAGGAGAAAGAGGTGACATAGTGAAGTGGAAAGGTGGCTTATAGGTCCCCACTCCAAGATAAGGCATGAAAAGACAAGTAGCAAGACTCAGAAGGCCTACATACCACACCTGGGTAAAAGACATCTCATCCTCTACCCAACCTTAGATGCAGATGTCCCGAGGGGCAGGTGACTGAGGGAGAAGCCAGAGGGATCAGGCAGATTTATGAACCTCAGAGTGGCCCATTAGTTGCTGGGCAACATTGGCCAAAAGACTTAACCATTCTGAGCCCTAGTTTCCTTCTCCGTGAAAGGAAAGGTAACCCTAACTTATGGAGGGGGGGGGACGCCTCTCCGATATGCCTGCTGCGCATTCTCACGGCATTTGCACATTCGCACACTGTAATGATCCATTTATATGCTTAATTTATTTCTGAGTCACCCAGGAGCCTGAGAACCCACCCCACCCACCCAGAACACTTTGAAAACGCCTGCTTTACTCATCCTTGTAGCCACGGTGTCTAGCATATCTCCTGGAGCACAGTAGGTGCTCATAGTGACACAGCACAAGACATGCCCAGGATACAGAATGGCCATGGCTGTTGCAAGTCTTATTAGAGAGATGGGGCTCTCTGAGATTGTTTCCCACACCCAGCCTCCATGTCTGGACTGCCTCCCGCATGTATGTATGAGTGACCCAACACCACAGAGGTGCAGCTCCTCCATTGCCTTCTGAGTCAGACACACATCTTCCATCTTGTTCTGTCAATGACCCTATTGTAATCCTCCCTACGTCTTTTTTCTTCCCAGAGACCAAAAAATTCTCACATATTATTTACCTCCTTTCCTATAAAGCATACCATTGGCTTCTCCAAGGATGTCTGTGGTTTCTCAGGAGGTTTTAAAGTCAGCAACCATGACCTCCTTTCTCCCGGTTTCCAAAAACTGTTCTGTAGCCTACAATATATGTGAGTTGTTGGGGTGTCCAGCCCTCTCCCCATAGTCCAATGTCTTTTGGTCCTTTCCAGTGGCACAAAGCCCATGCAATGCCCTTGTCAACCTCAGACCAATGGAGTAGTATCCTTCAGGAAGGTTGGTTAGGGTTGTATGATGTCAAGTCCAACATGGCCAGAGCCAAACTAGTTCAACACAACTCAAGTTGTTAATGGAGAAACTGAGTCACACAGACATCAAGTTCCTGGGCCTTGCTTGGGTGATCCTGCTGCAGGACAATGGAGAGGGAGGACTTCAACCAGCTTCAAGACAAGGCAGTTACCCTCCTGGAGTGACTGCAGACATTACATTCAGCTCTGGCTTTCTCTGCTAGGAATTGTTTCCATGCCCCAGGCCCTTGTGTTCTGTCTCTCTTCTTCACCTCATCTCACTATGGCTTCTGCAAGAAGCAGAAGACCTTAAAGGGAAAGATTCTGGCCATATTTCATTGATTTATGGTTATATCCACGTTTCCTGGCTTTTGTTACTTTGGAGTCCCTGGGATATCTCCATTTTCCAACACCCAGGAGGAGACAGAGACACCCGATCTCTATAGAAACGGGGAACTCAGGAGCATTCCTTTCATATAATGATAGAGTGATGCCAAGCCTCTCCCTTTCCCTCCGCTCTAACCCCTCAGTGGTCCATGCACTGAGCCCCTCTCTGCCCCAAAACAACATGCCAGTGACTTAATCTCCCAGCCAGTGGCCCTGTGCATTTGGAATCTCAGGAGTGTTCACTGTCAGCCTGCGTCCCCTCCAACAAAACTCTAGATGCAGGTAAAGCTAGAGATACATTCTAGTGAGGCCTCATGACAAGGGACTCAGACTTAAGGGGATAAGCAGATACTTCAACATGGAAGAATTATGTACCTATAGAGTTTACCTCCCAGGACCCAAGAGCCAAGGCCATACCCCTTTTTTGATAAAGTTAATTTGTCTCTACATAGGCCACACTAGGCTCTGGGTCATGGTTCTTTGTATCTGCTGGACATATGAAAAAGACAGGAGAGATTGCAGAGAGAATAGTTATCTGAATTCCCTAATATATTAGATCATTAATATCAGCCATTAAAACCCTCCCATCAGTACCGTTATGAAATATAGTGAGATGGTAAGGCAACTGAAGAGTAAGAGTCAAAAATATGGACATATCACTGGCCTCTCACTCATTCACTGATGATGAGTCCAACCTGTCACGATTCATGGGGCCAGGAACACTCACAGAGCAAGGATGCTGCTCAGTTTGCAGGCTTTCACAAGACCTTACTGAGTTCCAAAGAGCAGGGGGATCCCAACCTTGTTGTGACCTCTCCCTTTCAAAATCTGGTAAAACTGAGTGAAAAGATGTGATCACCCCATGATGCAGCCTCCTCCAGGGTGGGAATAAAATATTGGCTTTCCCTTAAGAGCCAATCACCCATCCCTCTCCATTGCCCTTTCTCTCTTTTGAAATCCAGACGTTTCCACCTCTGTAAGGAGCTGGACTTGACCACTGCATAGGACTAGAACGGTGGAAGTGCGGGAGACCAGAGGCTCTGGAGTCCTGAGGGAACAGTTGCCTTCAAATTTTGGGTACATTTGACAACAAAAAGATTACAAGTTAGATTATTTGTTATAAAGACTCCCAGGACTCACTTCTATCAATAGTGAAAACATTATTATAGCAAAAGTAGACCACTAAGAGCCGAACAAGGGAGAGGCACAGAACAAAGTCCAAGGGCAGCTGAAGGACAAAGTGCTTCAGTACCCAGTACAAAGAAGTTTTCACTTGATGGCCCATCCTTTTGCATCCAGAGACTGCCCCACCCAGGGATCCATTCCATAATCAGCCACCAAAAGCAGACATTATTGTATACTCCAGCAAGATTTTGCTGAAAAGAATCCTGATATAGCTGTCTCTTGTGAGGCTATGCCAGTGCCTGGCAAACACAGAAGTGGATGCTCACAGTCAGCTATTGAATGGAGCACAGGGCCCCCAATGGAGGAGCTAAAGAAAGTACACAAGGAGATGAAGGGGTCTGCAACCCTATAGGTGGATCAACAATATGAATTAACCAGTACCCCCAGAGCTAGTGTCTCTAATTGCATATGTAGCAGAAGATGGCCTAGTCGGCCATCATTGGGTAGAGAGGCACCTTGATCTTGCAAACTTTATATATCCCAGTACAGGGGAACACCAGGGCCAAGAAGTGGGAGTGGGTGGGTAGGGGAGCAGAGGTGGGGGGAGGGTATAGGAGACTTTTGAGATAGTATTTAAATGTAAATGAAGAAAATACCTAATAAAAAAATTGGAAAAAGTTAAAAAAAAATTTTTTTTCACTTCTGACCCATAGAAAAGGACAAGGTGGCTGTGTTCCCTGCCCCTCTGACAGGATGAGCCTGACCTCTAACTGGTAAATCCTGACATACTGAACTCAGCTGCCCAGCTCTGACTAAGCTGTGCTTTGTTACCAGGCCATGGAACATGGTTTCCTTGTGGCCATTTCCTCATGATCTCATCATGTCCTTGAGAAACGGAAAGAGCCCAAGAAGGTGAAAGGCTGGCTATCAGACTAAAGCACATCCTCACTGTCCTTAGAAGTGACCTCTGTGTCTGTGGCTCCTTGTCCACAGGCTGTGGGGCCATAACACCTTTCCCTGGGCTATTTCCTCCAAGACTTATTTGACCCCTTCCAGCAGACCCCTCTCTCCCATTCGTGTCTGGGCTGAATGCACGGATGCATGGACATCTTGAATCCCAGGAGTACACTGTATGGCCCTTTCTCCACTAGGGATACTCATCTGGGAACGGGGGCAGAGACTTTGCTCTGGACACATACAGACCCCTTGTAGATTGGCTCACTTCTCCCCCATGATCTCCCAGGTCACCCCCTTGAGACGAGTGATGAGTTCATAATAATGGTGGCGACTGGGATTCTCTACTTTAGCTCTCTCAACACTTGTTGCCAGGGAAGGCAAGAGCTGTGCCCTCTCCACCCTTTCCCAGGCCTTGTGCTTCTCTGGGCACCATCTTTCTACCCCTAACAAGGCAGTGGTGTCCACCTGTTTCCATGCTCACAATGCAGGGTATGGCAGGGCTCTGCAGGCCTCAGCTTGCCTCTGTATGGACTCTAAGGACACTTCTGATAGGACCTTGACAACTACTACTGAATTGTGCTTGTATATATGCACACATGCACACTAATATTCACATTCACGCACAGACACATGCACACAGACACACACATACGTGTGTGTGTGTGTGTGTGTGTGTGTGTGTGTGTGTGTGTGTATCAAACATAAGAATGCATACTGCACACCTACAATTGTTAAGGTAAATTCCAATCCTCTCTTTTACTAATATAATCAAGCAGTTACCAGATCATTATATAGGTTTAATTATTGCCAAACCCTCAAAACAATATGATATATATTAATGAAATAAGAGATTTTAGTTGGTGGCACACGCCTTTAATCCCAACACTTGGGAGGCAGAGGCAGGTGGATTTTTGAGTCCGAGGCCAGCCTGGTTTACAGAGCAAGTTCCAGGGCAGCCAGGGCTATATAGAGAAACCCTGTCTCGAAAAACCAAAAGAAAGAGATTTTAGTCATTACAGGTCAATTCTATTTAAACCATGATATTTTAAGCAGACAGACTAGAACTACTCTGTTTCTTCATATTTGACAAAATTTGACCACATTACATATACACACTCTTGTCTACCACTCTATTTTAAGGAACATGCCAAATAACATATTAATGTGGCTTAATTTTTAAAGCAGGCACAGAAAATGCTTACATTGGCTTTTAACCTCATAATCACCAGCTATGATCCTAGCCTTAGTGTTAAATTTTTAAAATGTATTTATTATGTATACATCGTTCTGCCTGCACATATGCCTGCATGCCAGAAGAAGTGACCAAATCTCATTATAAATGGTTGTGAGCCACCATGTGGTTGCTGGGAACTAAACTCAGAACCTCTGGAAGAGTAGCCAGTCTTCTTAACCTCTGAGCCATCTCTCAAACCCCTTTTGTTAATTTTTAAAATACACTTATACAAGCAGATGTCCTTCCTGTGCAGAATGCCTTTAAATCTTCACAATAAATGCCATTCTGTCCTGCAGCCCCATGGGATGCAACAGTGTTTAAAATACTAGGTAGTGAATGGAAGAGAAGCTTAACAAAGTTAACAAAATAGCCAACAGAGCTGTTTACCCCCTGTGCATCTCATGCTAGTCACCCAGTCCTGCAATGAACCTGAATCAGTAAAACCTCGCCTGTGTGCTTTTAAAGAACACGCTACATAAGATGAAATGTTAACTAAGTTTCCAACGCTCCATGAGTAAGACAGACTTCTGGAGTAAGGCATGCTCACCTGTTTACAGAGCAGCTAAGATGTGAGCCCACTGTACTCTACTGAAACAGGAGCAATACCTGGCACATCTACTCTACATCTACTGCGGGAATTACTGCTCAAACTACAAGGACAAGGTGGCTGTGTTCCCTGCCCCTCTGACAGGATGAGCCTGACCTCTAACTGGTAAATCCTGACACACTGAACTCAGCTGCCCAGCTCTGACTAAACTGTGCTTTGTTACCAGGCCATGGAACATGGTTTCCTTGTGGCCATTTCCTCATGATCTCATCATGTCCTTGAGAAATGGAAAGAGCCCAAGAAGGTGAAAGGCTGGCTATCAGACTAAAGCACATCCTCACTGTCCTTAGAAGTGACCTCTGTGTCTGTGGCTCCTTGTCCACAGGCTGTGGGGCCATAACACCTTTCCCTGGGCTATTTCCTCCAAGACTTATTTGACCCCTTCAAGTGGACCCCTCTCTGCCATTCGTGTCTGTGCTGAATGATGCATGGATGCATGGGCATCTTGAGTCCCAGGAGTACACTGTATGGCCCTTTCTCCACTAGGGATACTCATCTGGGAACGGGGACAGAGACTTTGCTCTGGACACATACAGACCCCTCGTAGATTGGCTCACATTTGCGGAGAAGTCTGATAAATGCTCTCTTGACCCTTGAGGTTATATTTTCCATAAGACGCCCCAAAATATCTTTTTTTTTTTTATACAAATGGAAAAATGTGAGGCCAACATCTTATTATTCTTGGTTATTTTCAGTTGTGCTTTAATGGAAAACTAAATTATTCCTTACATTGGGCTTTAACCTATAGCTATTCTTATTCCATTTCTGAGAAGCACAGTAAGCTTTTTTACATTTTATGGGCTCATCTCACATTTCATTCCCTTTATCCCTGGATTAATATGATGACCATGTACATTTTATACGTTAGTGTTATTTATAAGAGCTGAATTGTTTCCAGGATAAAAATCACAGAGCTCCTTATAATTCGATCTCACATAATTCCACAAGCTCGTCCCTACTCATGGTCTGCTTTCCCAGGGTCTCTGTCAGGCAACCTGGCATCGTGCTTAAGAACACAAGGAGGTTGGAATTCTGCCTCTGTCACCTACAGGCCTTATGATCTTGCCATGTATCTAAACTTAAGGTGCCCCTTATTTAAAAAATAATAATACAGACTAACAATAGTGCCTATCTCACCACAAAGAGACTCGCATGACACCTTAAAAGTGTAATCCTTGTCCCTTAGTGACTGTGATATTTCATTTGGGTCATGCCAGCAAGGTTCATCACGCAGTAACCCATGTCAGCCTTACCACTAGCAAAAGCAAACCCCAAAAGCAGAGGCAGGAATTTCAAACATATCAAGTGTAATGGAGAACAGGATGTGCAATCCTCAGAAAGTCAGAAATCGGTACCCACATTTTCCCCAAGTCATCCCAAACAACTCGATGGCAGCACTGGCTATAACCTAAAGTAAATGTAAGTGAGGATGTGACAGTTATTTGTACATCCACTCATAGCAACACCAGTTACTATGACCAACAAGGCAAAGGCAACTCAGATAACTGCACATGGATGTTACACTGCACATGGTGGTTAAGCAGAATGGGATGAAATTCCCTTGGGGGAGGGTACCATTCACCTTAAAAAGGAATATGCTGGCATGGGTTACTTCATGGATGGACCTTGAAGGAATTACCCAATATGAAATAAGACAGTTACAAAGGGAGAAATATTACACAATTCTCCTTTTAAGAGACATCTAAAGCACTTGATCTCGCAGAAACTGAAATTGGAGTAGTAATTGCCAGAGGCCAAGAGGAGTATAGGAAGTCATATCAAGGTAGGTATAGAGTTGACTCTTAAGAAGGTGAAGGGATCTTTAGTTGGGAAAGATGGGCTGTAATGTGAATACATTTAATACCACAAAACCATATGCTCAAATTGTTCCAAGTGTGAATTTTGTTATGTGTGTTTTACTGCTCTATTTTTAAAAGTAGCATTTGTCACAGACCACAGGGAAGTCATGAGCTCAGAGTGTATTTGCCATGGTGCTGACAAAATATTAGCCTTTCTTTCTAGAAACTTCTTGTGGTAGCATCACAATACTGATACCACTCAAACCTCTTCCAATTCCAGCATTCGTTTCTCCACGTCTTGCTAAGCGTCCATCTTCATTCTCCTGTTCATGTTCTTCTAATATTGCTGGGACTTCTCTACAGTAATCCTTGGGTTTCTGGTTTTCCTTGACCACTAGACTCTGAGCTCAAAGACAGTGTGGTCTGTTCCTTTCTTGTCTTTGTAAAGTACCTGCTGGAGATGTTTAAAATGTTCACCATGTGAAGGAATGATTAGGAGACAAATTAGCTTACGAAGACACAATCAGTCATTACTCCAAAACAGAGGGCTCACTTGAGTAGAAAGGCCTCTTCCTTGAGGTTGACCAGTTTCAGGGACTCATACATGGAATGATGGTTGAAGTTTTAGTTTCTGGGAGTGGCACAGAGCCGCACTTCACCAGGTTGAATGCGTATGTGGTTTTGTAGGTTACTATGTAACTCTAGGTCCACAGGGGCCTGGGCCCCTCCTGTTGGAAGCTGTACCTCAGAAGATATGGATATGGCTCAGTTTGGATCACATCTTAACTAGTTTTCAACTGTTGTGACAAAGCACCATGACCAAGGAAACTTGTTAAGAAAGAATTTATTGAGGCTTTCAGAGGGTGTGTTCATGACTGTCGTGGTGGGGACTATGGCAACAGGCAGACAGGGTGCTAGAGGAGTAGCTAAGAGCTCACATCTAAGCTACGAGCAAGGGGCAGAGGGAGAGATGACTTTAAATAGGGTGGGCTTTTGAAAACACAGAGCCTACCACAAGAGACACGCTTCTTCCACCAAGGCGACACCTCCTAATCCTTCCCAAATAGTTTCACCAACTGGGACCAAGCATTTGAGTATAAAAGCCTATGGGGTAGCCATTCTCATAGAAACCATCACAGATCAGAATGGTGGTAACATTTTCAAAGCTTGTCAATGCCTCATGTTGACATAAAACGTGAAGATTGTTCCAGAACCTTGATGGAAGACAGAAGAATTATCATAAAGAGGCAACCTCAGTACTAAAACTCAGATACCAGGAAGTTTGTCCATCAGTTGAAATTATCTGATAGAAAAAACAAATATTCACAGATCCCTCTGTGATCAGCATGTACAGACTGAAGAATGTGTCACGAGTGTCCTTCTGGAAGGCATGGTTGACCCTTGGGTGATGATCAATGTGAGAAGTAGATTGTGGTTTGTTTCAAAACATGATATGCTGTAGTCTAGGTGAGCCAGAACTGGATCACTACTTCCTTTAATCTTTGGAAAGGCTGGTATCGCAGATCTGTGGGCCACCCTGGGTTGGGGTGCTAGAAATAGAACCCAGGGCCTTTGCTACACACGGCTGGCACTCTACAGACTGAGCTACATCCTCTGCATCAACCAAGGTCTGTCTTGGAAAATACTACACGTATGTTGCTTTTCTAGGGCCCTTCTTTTAACAAAGTACAAGCAACCACGTTGCTCGAGTAACATGAAGGAATTACCTCACAGTCTTGCAGGCTCCAAGGATAAGACCAAGGTAGTGGCAGATGGATTCCTTCTGAAAGCTAAGAGGGAAAACCATGTGTCCTGCCCATGCTTTACATTGTGACATTGATTTGCCTGCAATTCTCAGTGTTCCTGGGCTTGAACAGGCATCACAGATCTCCATCATTACCTCTCCACATTTTCTCTATGTGAATACAGCTTCTAGTTCCCTTTCAATAGAATGCTTTATATACTTCCTTTTCCAAGAGTAAACGAGCAAGCATCAGAGTACACTCAAAATAAATACAAATAGTTGCCAGGTAGAGAAGTATAAGGCTTTGCCAAGAGTTCAAAGAAACCCTGAGAGAGAGCTGCTGCCCACGAGGGGCAAAGAGAGGTGTAAGCACCATATTTAAAGCCAAAACTCATCAACTGTTTCTCTAAAGAGCTAGATAGTAAATATTTTTAGGTTCATGGTTTTATGGTCTGTGCTACGATGAATGCAGCTTTGTCATTTCATGGAAACAAGCTTAACAAACAGTAAACAAATGAGCATCATTGTTTCCAATAAAACTTTATTAGCAAAATCAGGCCCATATGCCTTGCAGGTCAATTTCCTTCACCATCCTACCACATCCTTTTATTTTATGCTGTTATTCTTTCTTTTATGTTCTCCCCAGTCAGATCTAGCCCATTTGCAGTCCCCTCCCCCGGCCCCTGCCCACCCCCTACCCTGCAGCGGAACCCTTATTATTTTCTCTGCCCTTCATGCAACAGCTCAGGAATGGTCCACACTGACAGCAGCCTCGTCCTCACAGTATCCTTTCTGCTCTGTCCTGATGTTAGCTGGTACGAATTCAAGCTTCCCCACCCTACCCCATGTCTACAACGGAGATAGCAACATCAGCACCACACAGGGCAATCCAGTGCTGAGCCGCAGCAGTGCGATGCCTATAGAACCACGTGTACGCAGCGGAAAATACTTTCAGGTCATCCGTTTCGATTTATGAATCTGTTTGGCAGCCTTTGTTCTACTCTCTCGCGTGAGGCTCTGCCAAGTTTATAAATACTTCCTCTGAATGACAATAAATTTGGTCTCCCCTAATCTTTCTCTCCATAGATAAGAATCTCATTGAGGTTGGAATAGCACTAACACTTAGCAGTAACTGCTTTCTTGCTTGATTTCAACACCCAAAGCAAATGAATCTGAGGGCCTCCTATGTCTGAGGTCATGGCTGCCTGCCTCAAGGACTCTTGCCTGTCCGTATCCTGACAGTTGGAAGCTCACTCGCTTGGATAACTGCCTCTCATACTGTTTTGTTTTATGAAGTCAAGACCATTGATAAAACCCAGACAGTTTGCAGAAAGGGCCTAGAGAGGGTCATTTCTCTGGACCCTTGGCTGTGCCTTCTCTGACAACGGATGAATTCGCCAGCTGTGTCCTAAGCAGCTCTCCATTCTGCTTGCAAGATGAGTGTGCCCGTTGTTTGATGAGCCTTGAAGAGCTTAAAGGTAAGGAAGCATAATAATATATCATCTCGATCTTGTTTTTCTCCTTAATTCTTTCTTTATTACTTCTGCAACTTGCCAGGTGCTTAACATAGAGGCAGACACACAGACTTCTGAAGGCATTTGCCTATCAACACTGCTATCAAACTTGCAGTTGGCTTGCCTCTATCCTGTATCTACTCAACTCCAGAAAACCCACTCAGCCACTTAGTAACTGTCTAAAGACGTGCTTGGTGCAGGTTATAACCTGAATTGATAATTAACAGATCAATCTTTTTTATTTTTTTTTTCAGCACAGTGAAAATCACTATGCATGCTGCCAGTGAGCATGGGGGAAAATGATACACCTTTGAATCCTGTTTTCTTTCCCTGCATGGCTAAATATGGATGCAGAGAGAGAAAACATTTAGCAATGTAGAGGAGAAATAGACAAAAGCAGAGGCCAGAGGTCTTGGGGCCAGACACATAGCCCAGTGGGACCCCAAGGCACATTTTTTCCTTTCTCTCTTCTCTCTTTTCTTTTCTGTCATCCCTCTGCTTCTGTTTCCTCTTCCTTTCTGCTTTTCACCACCCCCAATGTGGAATACATTCGGCAATGCACTCTACAGCTATGTTTTCTTTTTAAAGATTACTGTTGCACCCTAATAACATTAACTAATACATATTTTTTTAAATTTAGAGTTTGTACAATTTCGGTGCCAATTAATAATTATATAAAAATTGCATTTACTTCTTGGGTCATTGGCCTGTAACGTCCACACGTCTTGACAGGTTTAAATTGAACTGGAAAAGAAACCTTCCTTGTTTTAGGATGCCTCACGGCCATGATGATTTAGAGAGTTCCCGCTCTCCTTCCCTTTTGGCCCTCTCCCTCTCTGGTTACTCACACTCAGCTGTGTCACCCTAGTGACCAATGAGCAAGGAATCTGCCATAGGCTCCTTGGGGAAGGGATGACTCACAGTAATCCACCACCCTCCTGACAAGCCACCTGTGACTCCTTCTGCCAAGGGCTGGGGCAGGGCTCTGTACACAGTGTGGTCCCCACTCCATCCAGGCTGCTGATTGATAGAGGGCCAGGTGGCCGCCAGGCTGGCCCCACGTGAGCCCGCAGGAAAGATACACCAGCGAGGTTCAGAGTCCCAGAGGTGGCCTTCGGGAGTCCAGCATGAGCTAACCCTATAGGCCCGTAAATTGTCCCCGTCCCCAGACCTGAATTTAAACCTTCTCCGGGCAGAGAAACCCTGAGGTTCTCACTCCGAGTTTCAGGCACATTATTTTCATCTACGGATAAAAGATAATAAAAGGTAACACTGCCCATTTAGTGGATTTCTTGAGAGCACCCAGGACGCAGTATCCAGAAAGTACCTAGAGGATGAGATGAGAGCAAGGAGAATGGAGGCAGACAGGGATCAACACCATGGTTCATCTAGAGTAGTGTGGGAGAGCGGAGTCCAGCCAGCCCTCCGCACACTGGCATCAAAGAGAAATATCTTGCTTCCAACAATGGTTGTTTCCTGCTCTTGCTGACTACACAGCACCACCTAGGGGCGGAGCACGCTTGGAGCCGACCAAGGTCCCCACAAGGAAAGTTAACCCCACACAAAGCCTTTGCCTCTTTTGGACTTCCCAGTCTCCACCGCTCCTCTTGACTCTGCTCTCCCTTTCCCGCCCATGTCCTTTCCCACCCAATCCTCCTTTCTTCTCATCCTCTTTCCCTAATGCACTGTTTTTCACACTGGGGTCCTCAGGGCTTTGAACAGAATGTAAATCTGTGGGAAGTCAGATAACATCCATTCCCAAACAGCCCTGACCCTCTTCTTACACTCCCTGCGATTGACTTCTTTTAGATGGCACCAAGGATTGCCATGGTTACATTGTCCTTGGGCTGGGACAGGAACCTCTGGTGCTGTGGACAGTAGGGCCTGGGGATTTCCACTTCAGTCAGCGAGAATGCAATGAGATGGGTCACTCTCAGGTCATAGCTCTATCCCAGGAGCCTATTTTTCCTAGTGGGAATCCTTACTCTCTGACTAAACTTAGATGGAAGAGCAGAGTTGGAGAGCTGGCCCAGTGGTTGAGAAGGTTAGTTATTTTTGCAGATAACCTGGGGCTCTGTTCTCAGCTCCTACATGGCAGCTTACAGCTGTGTGTAACTTCAGGGTATCCAACACCCTCTTCTGTCATCAGTAGGCACAGTATATACATATGGTACACATACACACATTCAGGCAGTGCACTTATTGCAAACAATAACTTTTAAATTTCTATATAAAGATGTATATGCATGCATATATGTATACATATACACACATATACATATAACACATATATACATATGTACACATATATGGATACACATATACATATACATGAACACACACACAAACAGGCAGAAGAGTGAAGGGTTATTTTGGCAAAGTCTACATTTTATGAGACTTTCCTATTTTAACCATCATTCTAAAAACTGTGACATATATACAGAGCTGAAGTATTTATTTTAAGACACATTTATGGGCTGGAGAGATAGCTCAGAGGTTAAGAGTGTTGTCTGCTCTTCCAGAGGTCCTGAGTTCAATTCCCAGAAATCACATAGTGGCTCACAACCATCTGTAATAGGATCCGATGCCCTCTTCTGGTGTGTCTGAAGACAGCTACAGTGTACTCACATACATAAAATAAATAAATCTTTTTTTAAAAAAGACATTTACAAAGAGATGTTGGATTCAGTTCAGCATTCTCTCCACACCTCCTTAAGTCTCTCTCATTCTGCTCAAGAGCTAAAGTTTGCTTTCAAATCCCAACAAGTTGCCCTTGAACTGAGATCAAGTTTGTTCAATATAAAGTGTTTCAAAACTGCAACATGAGCACTGCAACGTGGTAATAAGCATCCTGGGGTGTTATCAGAATACGTCACTTCAATAGTCTATGTGTCCTAAATTTCCCAGAAAACTATTGAACGCCAATGGAGGTGGTCAAGAGCATAAATATTGAGTTACTGCATTCCTCTTTACTTATGGTTTGCCAGACCTGATGTTATTTGGTGCATATGTTTGCTCTGATTACTGCAAACAACATTCAAAGTAAGTTTAGATTTTAGAAGTCGTCTAGTTCACATCAAAGAGTCTTAGAAAATATATTTAAATTCCAAATTCCAATAATTTCAGAAGCAGCATATATAAACACACACACACACACACACACAGAGAGAGAGAAAGAGAGAGAGAGAGAGAGAGAGAGAGAGAGAGAGAGAGAGAGAGAGAGATTACACAATTTCCTGTGTCTATTGAAGGATAGGTAGAGAGCCATGTGTGTATTTCTTCTCCATTTTCCCTTGCTGAAAATCATGTATTTTTTCTACGAATGCCATTATTTTCTTTTTCTTTTCTTTTTTAAACTTATTCACTTTACATCTCACTCACTGCTCCCCATTCCTGGTTACCCCCTTTTGCTATTCCCCCCTGTATCCCTCCTCCCCCTCTCCTCTGAGAGGATGGGCACCCCACTAGGAATCTCCTTACCCTGGTACATCAAGTCTCTTCTGAGCTAGATGTATCCTTCCCCACTGAGGCCAGACAAGGCAGCCCATGACAGGCAACAGCTCTGGGGATAGCATTCCCCCTCCAGTTGTTCCAGGCCCACATGAAGACTAAGCGGCACATCTGCTACATATGAGCAGTGAGGCCCGGGCCCAGCCTGTGTATGTTCTTTGGTTGCTGGTTTAATCTCTGAGAGCCCAGGGGTCCAGGTTAGTTGAGTCTGTTGGTCTGATTGTGAAATTCCAATCCCCTTTGGGGCCCTCAATCTTTCCCCCAACTCTTCCATAAGAGTCTCCAAGCTCCATCCACTGTTTGGCTGTGGGTGTCTGCATCTGTCTGAGTCAACTACTGGGCAGGTCCTCTCAGAGGACAGCCATACTAGATTCCTGTAGGCAAGCATTACAGAGTATCATTAATAGTGTCAGGGATTGGTGCTTGCCCATTTATGGGTCTCAAGTTGCTAGTTATTGGTTGGCCATTCCTTCTGCCTCTGCTCCATCCCCAGTCCCTGCATCGCTTGTAGACAGGATTAATTTGGGGTCAAAGGTTTTATGGGTGGGTTAGAGTTCCTATGGCTCTACTGGGGTTCCTCCTGGATACAGGAGGTAATCTCTTCAGGGCCCATATCCCCAATGTTGTGTGCCACAGATAAGGCTACCCCCATGGATTCTTGAGTGCCTCCCTTATCCCAGGTCTCTCTCACCTCCTAGAGGTGCCCCTCACCTCTCCACTCCTGTCAGTTGCAGATTTCCATTCATT
>NC_034593.1:92111761-92112908 GCF_900095145.1 Mus pahari | reverse complement strand
TAAACAACTCAGAAGCTATAATAACACTCTGTACAGTATGAGAAACCCTCTCCTATCCCATTCCAGCCTGCTTGGGATGTGAACCACCTCTTTATTCAGCATATATGCTACCTGCCTCTTAGTCACTAGGCAGCCATCTTGGTTATCAGATCCACTCTTGGGGTATTGCAACCTTGACCTTAATTAACAGTAACCCTAAAGCTCAACAGTAGCAATTGGGCCAAGCTGTGTAAGCCAAAGTAAAACCTGAAAGTGCTTCCGCTGAGTGCCATCTCACAGCATCACAGCAAGGATACGCTCTGCACAACCAGATCTTTTGGAGGAGAAATAAAAATTACGTTTGTACTCCTTTTATTACAGTATACTGTGTGGTTGTTCTATTAGTAGGTATTATTATAATCTCTTACTGTGTTCAATTTATAAACTTCCACAGGTAAGTATGTATAGAAAGAAATCATGCTTTATACAGGGTTAGTACCTATGAGGTTTCAGACATTCACTGGGGACCTTGAGCCATATTCCCTAGCATTAAGAGTGATGACGGGGGTGGGGGGGAGAGAAAAAAAAAAGAGTGATGACTGTAATTAGGTCACATACTGTGGTGTCCAAGAAAAGCAGATGGAAGCTACAGAGAAAGCAAATAGAAATCATGTTGGGTTCAGCCAGGTTCAAAGCCCTGTGAAGCTAAACGAAACAAAAGCATATTTCTTTAACTTTAGAGTCAAAGGAATACAAAATTCAACTTGGTTGCTTTGCTTATGGATTCTAATCCAACTTGAAATAAGATAGCCTCTCAGCCCAGATGTGAGAATGGAGCTGTTAGCTACTTCCTTGCTTGAATATCATGCATGTGTTAGGGATGGAGACTGCAAGTAAGCCAGTTCCCTAGCAGGTACAGAAGACAGGGACCTGGGAGGCAGAGGCAGGAGGATTTCTGCGTTCGAGGTCAGCCTGGTCTACAGAGTGAGTTCCAGGACAGCCAGGGCTACACAGAGAAACCCTGTCTCAGAAAAAAAAAAAAAAAAAAAATGAGGACATCCTGAGTTTTGCAGGCAAATGTGTGGAACTAGAAAACATCATCCTGAGTGAGGTAACTCAGACCCAAAAGGACAGGCATGGTATAGACTCATGAATAAGTGGATATTAG
>NC_034593.1:92110490-92111631 GCF_900095145.1 Mus pahari | reverse complement strand
AAAAAAAAAAAAAAAGTACAGAATCCCCAAGATACAGAACTCAAAAAGGTCAACAAGCTGAAGTGTCCAAGTGAGGATGCCTCAGTCCCACTTGGGAGGGAGAAGAAAGCAATCACAATGGGGAAGGGAGGGAAGGACCTGAGAAGGAAAGGGGAAGAGGCGGGGAGGGGGGGAAACATGATCTGGTATTGGCTGGGAAAAAGGACTGAAGTCCTAAGGGCCAGCAGAAAGAATGGAAACAGGCAGCCTTGGGAGGCAAGAAGTTGAGGGGACCCTCCAGTATGCACCAGAGACCTGGGAGGTGAGAGCCTCTCAGGAATCAAAGGGAGGGACCTTAGATGAAATGCCCAACAGTAGAGAGAGGGAACTTATAGAGCTCACCTCCAGCAGGAAGACAGGGCATCAAGTGAGGGATGGGGTTGCCATCCCACAGCCACACCTCTGACCCATAATCGTTCCTGTCTGAAAGAATTACATGAATGGAAATGGAGAGGAGTCTGAGGAAATGAAGGTCCAGTGACAGGCCCGAAGTGGGATCCAGCTCAAGGGGAGGTCCCAAGGCCTGACACTATTACTGAGGCTATGGAGCACTCACAAAAAGGGATCTATCATGACTGCCCTCCAAAAGATCCAACAAGCAGCTGAAAGAGTCAGATGTAGCCAACCAATGGACAGAAGCAGCTGACCTGTGTTGTTGAATTGGGGAAGGCTGAAAGAAGCTGAGGAGAAGGGCGATCCTGTAGGAGGACCAGCAGTCTCAATTAATCTGGACCCTGAGATCTCTCATAAACTGGACCACCAAACAGACAGCATACACCAGCTGATATGAGGCCCCCAACACGCATACAGTAGAGGACTGCCGGGTCTGTGTTCATTCAGAGACAATACACCTAAGCCTCATGAGACTGAAGGTCCTAGGGAGTTTAAAGGTCAGATGTGGTAGGGGGTGGGGGCATTCACATGGAGATGGGGTGGGGTGGGGAGGATGTGTGGGATGTGGAACAGCTGGAGGGTAGATGGGGGCGGAATGGAATATGGAGTGTATAACAGAAATTAAAAATTAAATTAAATTAAAATTTAAAAAATGAAGAAGGAGGAGGAGGAAGAAGAAAAGGAAGGAGAGGGAGGGGGAGGGGAGGGG
>NC_034593.1:92089612-92109463 GCF_900095145.1 Mus pahari | reverse complement strand
TCTCTCTCTCTCTCTCTCTCTCTCTCTCTCTCTCTCTCTCTCTCTCTCTCTCTCTCTCTCTCTCTCCCTCTCTCTCTCTCCTCAGCTCTGAACCTGTCTATCCTGCCCTGCTCTGTCTCATTTTCATCCTGTTGCCTCCCTTCCTTTGTTTGAGTAAGCAAATAAATTCAGAAAGCAATGTTTTAAGAGGTGAAATTCTACAAACAACCAAACAAAACCCCAGCTGCGCCTTGAAAGCTGGGAGTGCTTGCAAGGCAAACCGCTGAGCCCAAACGCTTGTCAGTTACACTTTCAGGGAGAGTCGGGCATTATCTGCCAGTGTAGAAAACTTGTGCGCCCTTTGATGTGGCAATTCCAGCTCGGCACATTTATTTCGTAGATATATTTGCACAAAGGCGCCATTGTGTATGTAAGTGCAAGTGTGTGTGTGTGTATGTGTGTGTGTGTGTGCGCGCGCGTGTGTGTGTGTGTATGTATACAGACACATTCTCATATCAACTTACAAGTGTTGATAGCAGCATTAAAGCATCAAGAAGCTAGTGACACAAATGCCCATCACTCGGAACTGCTTAAATAAAACAAGGCACACTTACAGGTTAGATTACCACACAACCGTGGAAAAGCATAAGGTAGATTGATACCTATGGATTTAGAGAGAGTGCTAAGATACGTTGAGTAAACACGACCAAGTTTAGAAGCATAGTTGCGTTCCTTTAGAGCTTAGAAATCAGTAGGTGTGTGCATACTGTCGGGGCTTAGAAAGGGATAAGCTTACATAGAACGCCTTGGTATGCTGATTATTTAAATTAATCACATCTGGGACTATCAGCTACTAGATGAGGCATCTCTCAAAGTTCCTCTACAGTGCTTCACCAAAGAGAAAACACAGTCCCTTTCAGGCTCCATTCATTGATGAAGGTTAAACATATCACAGAGCAGGGGACTGGGAATTTAACATACATCCAGATGCCATAAAAGTCTGCCTAGGCCATTGCTCCTTGGTCCTATTCACCTCTCTTAAACCATTCATTCAACTTCTCAAATTGCTGATAGCCTCCATTTCCCCCGTTAGGAGAATATTTAAGCTGCAACCACCTGGACTCCATTTCAGAGAACCTGACCTAAGTTTGAACTCAGATAAACTCAGGCTGGTACCTAGCATTAGTTTCCAAGTTGCCCCCCAAGAAAATCTGAGCCTAGCTCCAGTCACTAAGCTAATTCCAAAAAGGACCAATGTCTCCAGGTTACATCCTCAATAGGACCAGCATCTCCAGGCTAGTCCCCCAACAAACCTGTACCCCAGGTTACAAGCCCACTCCCTTATTTCAATAAACTCAAATCACTGAACCCTCAGCTAGAGTTTGAATTTTTCTATAATATATACACCAAGTCTTTCCCCCCAAACCTGTTAAGAACTATTTCATCTGTCAAAATTGCCAAAATTGTTAAAATTCTTACCAGAAAAAAAGATAAATCAGTGATATTTTTTTAAAAAGTTGATTGAATCTTTCTATATTATATGTTATACTCTACAAATATACATAATTTTTCTACTATAAACTAATCATTTTACAAAGGTAATGTCTCTAGAGAGTGAGACTACAGAGTTGGGGGGGGGGGAATTCTGTTCACTCTGCACTCTTAGAACATTTACACTCCTGGACATAATTTATACTTAAGTAAAATACATTTAAATTCAAAAGATATTATTAATTCAACAAAGATCTGTAATGCAAATGTTCTAAGACATTTATATTAAATGACAGGGTACTTAGCTACCTAAGGTAGAATCGTTTTTGTCAGCTTGAGTGCCAAGGGATTTGTTCTAGACTACAAGGTAACTCACAGACTGTGGGGCTGTTGGAGCATTGAGTTACAGACCGACTCCCAAGAAGGTTTCCCAGGGCTGTAGAAGTGTGAAACGAAGCCATTTCCCCCCTCCATCCCAAGCCCACATGTTGGGATAATCATTTTGTACACTGTGTGAAGGTGTGTCTCTGTCCTTCCTCACCTGCCTAAGGCACCTTCTCATTGGTTCAAGCTGAATGGCCTATAGCAAAACAGGAGAGGATAGGCGGGACTTCTGAGAGAGACAGGAACTCTGGGAAAGAGGCGGATGTGGGAGAATTTGTCAGCCAACAGAGTAAGAAACAGGTGCCTGTGCTAAGGAGAGGTCATGAGCCATATAGCCGAATGCATATTAGTATAAGTGGGTTAACTTAAGGTGTACGGGCTAGCTGGGAACAAACCTAAGCCAAGACCTAAGCATTCATAATTAATAAAAAGCCTTCGTGTCATCACCTGGGTGGCTGGCGGGTCAAGACAGTCCTGAGACATTTACACTTCCTCTTCCATGTTCTATAATGAGTACATAGATAAAACAAAATCACATTATGACACATAAACATGTACAACTATTACTTGCCTGTCTTGTGGAACTCATTCCAAACTCGATTATGTTCAGAGCAATCTGGCCTTTAAGATCCAAGGCATATGTCTGTCCTTTGTCAGTAAAGGAGGCTAGTAAAAAATGACTTTTAAAAATTCACCCTTAGCCAGGCAGCAGTGGCACATGCCTTTAATCCCAGCACTTGGGAGGCAGAGGCAGGCAGATTTCTGAGTTTGAGGCCAGCCTGGTCTACAGAGTGAGTTTCAGGACAGCCAGGGCTGCACAGAGAAACCCTGTCTCGGAAAAAAAAAAAAAAAAATCACCCTTAGCCTACCATAACTGTCCTCTGAGAGGTTCCACCAGCCATTGACTGAAACAGATGTAGAGACCCAAAGCCAAACACTAGATGGAGCTCGGGGAGTCTTATGGAAGAGTTGGGGGAAGGACTGAGGGATCCAGGGGGAATAGGAACTCCATAAGAAGACCAAGAGGCAACTAACCTGCACCCTGAACCACCAACCAAAGTGCACACGTGGGCTGAACATATGGAGCAGATGTGCACCTCAGGCTTAATGCTGGTCCCCCAAAAACTGGAGCGAGGGCTGTCCCTAAATCTGTTACCTGCCTGTTTCCCTCACTGGGCCACCTTGTCTGGCCTCAGTGGGAGAGGGTGTGCCTAGTTCCACAGTGACTTGATGTGCCAAGGTGGGGTAATACCCGGGGCAGGCCTCACCATCTCCCAGGAGAAGAGGAGTGGAGCGCAGTTATGCGTTTGTGGGGGAGGGGACTAGGAGGAGGGGAAACTGAGATCAGACGCAAAATGAATAAATTAACTAACGAAAAGAATCACCCCTGAGAAAAGAAAATGCAGAATGTGAAAAATATCAAACTCAGAAGAGATATTTGAAAGCTTAGGCAGCAGTAAGTGACAGATAACTGCTTCATATAGGTCCCTGCTGGGATTTATTCAATTAAATATATCTGGGAGAAACTTATTTTTAAATCAGGCTTGTGTCAAATTGAAAACATGTAATAGTGGTGGTCTAGACCCCCTTAGTTAATCATCTGTCAATTAAGTCTGGGAAAATTTTTGGTTTGGCAAAAATAGCTAGGATTTCTTTGAAATGCTACTGAGACCCAAGTAAATTCTGGGTTTGATAGATTTGTTCTGAGCCCTAGAAAAGTACTCACAGCTACCATTTGTATGATGTTCACTTTAAGGTTGGGCACTATGCCAAGATTTCTGTGTGTAAAGAAGTGTGGCAGTTAATTTTACTGGTCAGCCTGACAGGGCTAAGCAGAATGCTCAGAGAGCTGGAGAGACATCATTTATAAATGTTTCTAAAAGGGGGTTTCCCAAAGAGAATCTCAGCTGCATCAGCAGGTTAAGTAAAGATCACCCACAGTAACATGGGTAACATCATTCAATCTTTTAAGTGCCTCATTTTTCTCTCTGTCTCTCTGTCTCTCTCTGTCTCTCTGTCTCTCTCTGTCTCTATCTATCTATCTATCTATCTATCTATCTATCTATCTATCTATCTCTATCTCTCATATACAGGGTTTATTTCAATTAGAGTTCTATTGCTGTGAAACAACACCATGACCAAGGCAACTCCTATAAAAGAAAGCATTTAATTGGGGCTGGCTTACAGTTTCAGAGGCTTAGTCCATCATCGTCATGTAGGCAGACATGGTACTGGAGAAGGGATCCAAAGCTCTGTGTCTATATCTGCATCTGCAGGTAGCAGGAAGAGAGAGTCACTGTGCCTGACTTGGGCTTTTAAAACTTCAAAGTTCTCTTCCAGTGACACACTTCCTCCAAAAAGGCCACATCTACTCCAGTAAGGCCATGCCTCCTAATCCTTCTCGAGTAGTGCCACTCCCTGATGACCAAGCTTTCAAGCACATGAGGTAATGGGGTCCATTCTTATTCAACCCATCACAAGGTCTTACTGTCTAGCCCAGGCTAGGCTGAAATTCACATCTTACTTTGGACTGGCTTTGACCCTGCAATCCTCCTACCTCCAACTCTGAGCGATTGGATTTCCAAGCCCATCTTACTCTCTTTTCTTCAGTCAGGGTATCTGTCTGTTCCTGCCTTCAGCATCAGAATCCTTGGTTGTCCATCTTCAGTCTCAGACAGGGCTTTACACAATCAGCTCTTCTCAGTCTCAGACAGTCAGAGGTGGACTAGATTACACTATCAGCTTTCATTCACCAGGTTAAAAGGCAGCATAAAATGGAATGTCTCCCTAAGTCACATGACCCTATTCTCACAATGAATCACTTCATTCCTATAGTTATGTAGATCATGTGTACTGCCGCTCATGCAAAGAGAAAGGAAAAAAATACTTTAACCTGTAGCGGGGTAGCCACCAAACCCACAGGAGAGTCTGTCAATCCGTGTTCAACTGCAGAGATAAGAGTCAGGAGGAGAAATACAAAGAGAGATTTAAGGAGGAAGAGTCAGCTTGTGCGGATGAGGCTTGGCAGGGCAGGCTGTCAGCAGGCAGTCTGTGGTGGTTAGAATTAAAATGGTCCCATAGGCCCATGGGGAGTAAGACTATTAGGAGGGCTGGCCTTGGTGAAGTAGGTATGGCTTGGCTGGAGGAGATGTGTCAGTAGGCTTTGTGGTTTCAGATCCTCAAGCCAGGCCCAGTGACTCATTCTCTTCCTGCTGCCGGCCAATCCAGATGGAGAACTCTCAGCTCCCTCTCCAACACTATGGCCACCTGCATGCTGCCATGCTTCTCTCCGTGATAACAATGGGCTAAACCTCTAGACTGTACCCGAGCCTTATTTTACTGCTTGTCATCATTGTTGGTAATATCAGGAAATACAACAGACAAAAGTATTTCTCCCTGTGAGATTTGCCTTCCTTATATAATTGAGTGGTGACCGTTTTTAACTTTCCTATTGGCAGTTAACTGAGATTGAAGTTCAGAGACCCGAGAGTCAAGAAAAATGCTGAGGTAGAGCTATGGGGAGAAGAAGAATCTAACATGGTAGCAGTTTAGAATCGAGGAAAGGTATCCACATGTTGGTCTTCCTTCTCCTTGAGTTTCATGTGTTTTGCAAATTGTATCTTAGGTATTCTGAGTTTCTGGGCTAATATCCACTTATCAGTGAGTGCATATCATGTGAGTTCTTTTGTGATTGGGTTACCTCACTTAGGATGGTATCCTCCAGATCCATCCATTGTCTAAGAATTTCATAAATTCATTGTTTTTAATAGCTGAGCAGTACTCCATTGTGTAAATGTACCACATTTTCTGAAGGGGGAACAAAAGACCCATGGAAGGAGTTACAGAGACAAAGTTTAGAGCAGAGGCTGAAGGAATGAACATCCAGAGACTACCCCACCTGGGGATCCATCCCACAAACAACCACCAAACCCAGACACTATTACAGATGCCAACAAGAGCCTGCTGACAGGAGCCAGATATAGCTGTCTCCTGGGAGACTCTGCCAGTTCCTGGCAAATACAGAAGTGGATGCTCACAATCATCCATTGGACAGAACTCAGGGTCCTAAATGAAGGAGCTAGAGAAAGTACCCAAGGAGCTGAAGGGGTTTGCAGCCTAGGAGGAAGACCAACAATATGAACTAACAGTACCCCCAGAGTTCCCTGGGACTAAACAACCAACCAAAGAAAGGACATGGTGGGACTCATGACTCTAGCTGCACATATAGCAGAGGATGGCCTAGTTGGTCATCAATGGAAGGAGAGGCCCTTAGTCCTCTAAAGGTCTATGCCCCAGTATAGGGAAATGCCAGGACCAGGAAGCAGGAGTGGGTGGGTTGGGGAGCGGGGGGGGGGGGAATAGGGGATTTTCGGAGGGGAAACTGGGAAAGGGGATAACATTTGAGATGTAAATAAAGAAAATATCTAATTTTTAAAAATCTTCAAAAAAAAAAAAAGAATAGAAGAAGGGATTATGTTGAGAGCAGCAGTCATTGAAAAAAATAATGCCCAGGAGCACCTTCCCTGACCTGCTGAATGAGCCTCTCTTTCTCCAGAGCACATATTAAAGTTGGAGACACTCCTAACATGGGTTACTGAAGTGACGGGTGCCCAGCATTAAGACTGTACCACAGGAAGCAGCGGGCTGGCAGGAGGGAGGGATAGAGTATTCCCAAGGACAGTACATTAGCCAAGGCTCTCTAGAGAGAAATAGAGCTCGTTAAGAGAGCGAGGGTCTTTGGAGATTTATTTCTGGGAATTGGCATATGTGTCTGAGGGAGCCAGGAAGTCTGCAGTCTTTTGGGAGGGCCAGCAGGCTGCAGCACTCCAGCTGGAGCTGGTGTGATGCCTTAAGACAGATTTACTTCTCCCTCCAAGGAATTTCAGTTCTGCTCTCCGGACCTCAAGATTTTTCAGTTGTTTAGACTTGATGTCTATTGGCTGGAGAGATTAAGCAGTTCACAAAGTACCTTTCCAGAAGCACCTAGATACATATTTGCCTGAAATTGGCCTGGTGGGGACATAAAGTTCACTAACATAACCTGGTTATCAGGGTGAAGACGGAAAGAATCTAAGAGTCCTCTGAAGAGTGAAATGAGATTGATTTCTGTACACTGGTGTTTGAGACCATTTGTTTGTTATAGCATTAGGGGAAAAAGACCAACAACTTGGAAGTAGGGATCAGAATGACCACATGCCTTGTGGGTGTCAGCTTGGAACAGTACCCCTTAGGTCCACCCAAGAATGAGCTCATTTTCTGGAGGCATATATAAGTGTTAGAATCACTGTTTCCTACTGATTAGATTTTATAAATTCTTATTCTTATTGGACTGCAATGCAAATATTTTTTGTTTCATATAAAGAAACAATAGTTCACAAGAAAAGATACTTCTCAAAGGTTATACTGGGTCACTAATTAATTTTGTTACTTAGTTCAGTATTACTATTTTCTGTAGCTATAAATATCTATGCACATGCTAGATTCTTTTAAAAAGAAAATGTTACATTCTGCTCCTTCCTCATTAATTAATATACAGCTCTTTGATGTGTATACATTCTTTGGAAGTAAAACCTGCTTTTTACTTTTGGGGAGTGCAGTGAACTTTATTGATGGTATTCAAAAGAGTAGGGAGGGCTCCCTAGACCCCTTCTGTTATTATGGGGGTCTGTGGTGGAAATTGTGAGGGAGATGCTCAGTATTGGGGGCCGAGTTGGAATAGGGACTCCTCAGCAACTGAAGGCCTCTCTCTTGCTCTCAGTGTCCTTGCTGGGGTGGGTGGTCCAGGGTTTCTTACTTCTTGGAGGCCATGTAGGCCATGAGGTCCACCACCCTGTTGCTGTAGACATATTCGTTGTCAGACCATGAAATGAGCTTGACAAAGTTGTCATTGAGAGCAATGCCAGCCCCAGCATCAAAGGTGGAAGAGCGAGAGTTGCTGTTGAAGTCGCAAGAGACAACCTGGCCCTCAGTGTAGCCCAGGATGTCCTTCAGTGGGCCCTCAGATGCCTGCTTCACCACCTTCTTGATGTCTTCATACTTGGCAGGTTTCTCCAGACGGCACATCATATCCATGATAGACACATTAGGGTAGGAACACGGAAGACCATGCCAGTGAGCTTCCTGTTCAGCTCTGGGATGACCTTGCCCATAGCCTTGGCAGCACCAGTGGATGCAGGGATGATGTCTGGGCAGCCCCACGGCCATCACGCCACAGCTTTCCAGAGGGGCCATCCACAGTCTTCTGAGTGGCAGTGATGGGATGAACCATGGTCATGACCCCTTCCACAATGCCAAAGTTGTCATGGATAACCTTGGCCAGGGAAGCTAAGCAGTTGGTGGTGCAGGATGCATTGCTGACAATCTTGAGTGAGTTGTCATATTTCTCATGGTTCACACCCATCATGAACATGGGGGTATCGGCAAAAGAGGCAGGGATGATGATCCTTTTGGCTCCATCCTTCAAGTGGGCCCCAGCCTTCTCCATGGTGGTGAAGACTCCAGTAGACTCCACAACATATTCAGCACCAGCATCACCCCATTTGATGTTAGCAGGGTCTTGCTCCTGGAAGAGGGTGATGGGCTTCCAGTTAATGACAAGTTTCCCATTCTCAGCCTTGACTGTTCCATTGAACTTGACATGGGTGGAGTCATACTAGAACATGTAGACCATGTAGTTGAGGTCAATGGAGGGGTCATTGATGACAACAATCTCCACATTGCCGTGTGGAGAGCAGACAGCAGCCCTGGTAAACAGGCACCCAAACAGCAAGATCCATTCACACCAACCTTCACCATTTTGTCTACAGGACGAGGCTGGCACTGCACAAGAAGATGCGGCTGTCTCTGAACAGGGAGGAGCAGAGATGCTTTTTACTTTTAAAAACATTTTATTTTTATTTGAGTGTGCATGTGTGTGTGTGTGTGTGTGTGTGTGTGTGTGTGTGTGTGACAAGTGTGTGTGGCTACCCATAGAGGTCAAAGAGGGCATCATATCCCTTAGAGCTAGAGTTACAGATAATTGTGAGTCACTCAACATGGGTGCTGGTCCTTTGGAAAAGCAGCAAGTGCTCATAACCCGTGAGGCATCTCTGCAGCTCCTGAGATGCCTGGTGTTAACATTTGAAAATGACCACAAAAAAGGATGAATGACCCTGTTGCTTGACTTTCCCTAGAGAGCTATGAGCAAGCATGTATTCACCATAGATAAGCCACTAATGACAGACAAAAAAGTGATTCCACCTATGTCTAGCTTAGTGAACTAGTATGTTTATTGAGGCGACTTACAGGGGCATATGTACAAGTCACTTACAGAAGCATTGGTGACTCAAAAGCAGCCAAGAGCCCACCCCAGTGTGAGTAATAACTCATCTAGGCTGTACCCTGGCATTCTGCAGGCATGTAGTCAACTGGAGAGTCTCACTACTTTTTATAATTTTTAGGCGGGACCTTAAATGTGCATCTTATAAGTTTCAGAAACTTTCTGAACCTTGTGAGTTGGTTTACTTCTAGAGTACTATGATTCCTTCCTCTCTCAAGGAAACAATGCTTCCATTTGGAGGAAACTGCAACACAGTATTTCACCCTTCTTACTCATCCTTGCCTTCCTTCCACTTCTTCTGTGGTGTTTCTGAAGCTTTGAAAGGGATGATATGGATATCTGATTATTTTCTTTCATTTATGGCTAAGTATTGGACCACTATGCTACTTCATCATTTATTTATTCTCAGGAACCGGAGTACTTAGCAATACGTACAGTATATTAACCATTGCAAAAGAATAATCTTCCCTTTATGGCTAAAAATAATATCAACAATAATTTATGGATATAAACACAAATGTTTTAGAAGGCAATATGATGAATATGTAATATTTTTCTATCAAAATTATAACAGCTGTTTCTCTTAGTGTGGTCTATGTTCTCTCAAGCCACAAGCTTTTGTCCTGGCTTACAGGACCAGAAGTGAGTTCTTCCTGCAGAGTGGACCCTAAATACAATGGAGAGGCATTTGATTTTACCCTTAACAGTTATACCACTGTGGCATCAGTAAGCCAATCTTGACAGCACATAGTTTTCATATTCACACAAGACTACTGGTGACAGTTTTCTCTCATCCCTCATATGGTGTCTTCTATCACTATAAAAGACCACCAACAGGGGGAGACCCTTCTTCTCAATCCCAGTCTGATTCCTCAATGTTACAAGTAAAACATGTTGTATTCAGCAATAAAGATTTAGCATCTAGTTTTATCATGCAGTCAACAGCAGTGGACCTTCCTGGCCAATGACTCACAGGGAGGTAGCCCACTGCTGCACTAAGATTTTTACTCAATAATCTTGTGACTTCTGAAAATACCCACTTCTACCTATTCAGGATACCTTTGGTCTTTAAAACCTTTAGATTATAGGGTTTTTTGACTTGTTTTGTTTTTGTGTTTTGCTATTACTCAACATGTTTTTCCAAGTCTACACAATATTTACTGATTTGCATAATATAATGAAAACCTTTTTACTAAAGGTTGACAGGATCTCCTAGTTGTCATCACTATCCATTCCAAGTCAGTGCCAGTTGACATTGGACAGCTAAGGGGATATTAATAAACAAATATTAGCAATGCCTAGGACAGTATGAAAACATTATTTATATCAATTATTTCACCAAAAAGCAATGCTAAACACATCATCATGAATGTAGGATACTACTCCATCTACCATTCCATAACCCACAGTTAGTTTACATTAGCCATTCAGCCTTGCTCCTGCGGTGCAACCTTGGTGGCCGTGCATCTCTTTTCTCACTGCCAGCCTTCTTAGCAAGTTTCATTCAGGTCCAAGGGTAAGCAGAGCTGTCCTCTTGCCTGTTGCACTTGAAATGGAAGCCAGCTCCTCAGTCCACACAGTCTCTGACCAGCTGTGAACCTGGACTTCCCACAAGCCATACATAGCTGCAAAAAGAGCCCAGACTAGGTGTACAATTTCCATCCAAGTATACTTGTTGTGATAAGGAAAGAAGGAATGTGTTTGGTGGAGGTATAGTCAGGTGTGGGGGAACGGGGTGTCTCCATGGGCCCATGCTGAGGCATCCCTTCCCACTGAGGGACCAGCTACACAATGGTATAGTATAGAATAGAGTTTCTTCAGGGCATGGGGAGGGGAGTAGAGAGGAGAGGAGAGAAGAGACAGAGAGAAGGAGAGGGAGAGGGAGAGAGGGAGAGGGGGAGGGGGAAGGGGGAGGAGGAGGAGGAGGAGGAGAGGCCAATCACAAGTGGGGGGAGAAGAATGGGAAAGGGGGAGGAGCGAGAGTCTTTCTTTCTTTCTTTCTTTCTTTCTTTCTTTCTTTCTTTCTTTCTTTCTTTCTTTCTTTTTTCAAGACAAGTTTTCTTTGTCCTGGAACTCATTTTATAGAACAGGCTGGTCTGGAACTCAGAAATCCACCTGCCTCTGCCTCCCAAATGAGCATCCCCTTTTATAGTGAGTCAGGCATGCCTGACTGTTGCCAGGTAACTGTAGGGCAGAGTCTAGACAAAATGCTAACAATACTGTCTTACAGAGGAGAAATATACACAGCATACTCTGGCGTTTGGAATAACTACCCACCGTTAGGTCGAGTGTAACCTTTTCCACTTTGGACTGTTTTATTTTTCACACATTTCATTGCTTAATCGTTAAAGTTTTCCAAGAAACTCATTAGTACAACATTTGGTTTTTCTGTTCATTGTTTTCCCCTATGAACTCTTGACTTGACATAAATTTTGCCACATTTGCCTCCTAAATCATTACCTTCTGCTAATCTGTGTTATATCAATTGTTAAATTTGTATAACAGTTAAAAAACAAAACAAAACAAAACCCTGGGAGGATAGTGGGGAAGCTGGGATTGTTTTTCCAACTTCCCACCCTGTTATAAACCCAACTGTAGCCCTGACCTGTTGGAGAACCCAGCTATGAAGATGGCAGTCCCTCATTACCGAATGGCTCTCCAAGCTTGGCACGAAAGAAGGACTGCCTTTCTCAGTGGGGCTCCCCTTTCTCCGTTTGACTTTTGTCTGGAGAGTGTCCCCTGAATGCAGGTGCCTGGCCCAGTCTCAAGAATGACCTTGTGCAGAACTGCATAACAGAGCACACAAGTCCATCTCTGGCTTCTGGCCCATATGATAATTAGGTGCTGTGTTATGACCAATCAGCTCTTTCCATCCCTAATCCAAAAATATCACCCGAGGAAAGTCTCGTAGCCCATGACGCAGACAGGCTCAACTTCCTCTTTCTTGATAAGAACACTCCCCCAGCCAGCTCCTGGGATTCCTCTTTATGTAAATGAAGCGTACTCAGCACCTCCACCCTAACCAATAATGTACACACACCCTGGGAACCCCTACTTACTCTCCAAGATCTGTATAGCTCTTGTTCACCCTAATAAACTTGAGCTGTCTCCCTAAAGCTGTTCCCGGAAGTTAATCCGTCCGTACTCACAGCCATCTGAACCCTACCCACACCATCTCTGCTCCCCGCTCCTTTGTGGACCAGTGGACAACAACCCACAAGGGAGGGGAGATCCACACTGACCTTCACTGTGTCATCTCACAGGTGGAGACTAGGGTAGACACTCTAGAAGTCTAAAACTTCACACTCTGTGTGGTAGTCAGCTTCTTCATCTTGACAAAACCAGAGAGAACAGCTTAAATGGAAGATTTATCTCTCAGTTTTAAAACTTTTGTCACGAGAATTTTAGGGCAAAATCTCAGGTTCTGCTTGGCCACTCATCCCCAGTACACTGATTAAAGAGAGAGGGAATGGTGAAAAACCAAAAATGGGTGAGTTCATCGATGTGCACTGGGAGGAGGTCCAGACAGAGGTCCCGGTAACCCCAAGTCCATCTTCAGGGCACTGGTGTGAGTTTTCAGCTCAGTTAGAGGAAGAGTTGCGACCAAGAGGAAGACTTAAATAGGTATAGTCAAGATGTGGTCCGTTTGACCATTGTCTGAGTGTGGGTTCTGCAAGTTTGTCCACAGAAGTAGGCAATGTTTTCTTGTCCACAGAAGTAGGTAATGTTTTCAGGGGCACAGTAATTCTCAAGAGATGGTTTTGTGCTCTAAGATACAGCATCATCGTTATGAATAACTGGATTCATCCAGGGGCAGTCTGTTCTGAGAGCTGTGGCTGTTTTTGCAATCCAGGGTAAGCACAGGTTTTGGACAGCTCCTGGAGAGCTTTGAGTGCCTTCAGGGGATTTTTGACTAGGACATTATAAGAAACTGACCATAAAAAGCCTCCATTGATCTTACCTTTGTGTCTTTAAGCTTGTCAGGTGGTGAGATAGATTAGGTATCATTGGTTTCTGGATACACGTTGCTTGAGTGAATGTGCTGGCAGGCAGCCATAAGTCAGCAACCAAAGGAGGAGTAGAGAGATGAAAAACAAAGGCACGAATGTCAGGCTCTTCTCCTGCCTTCAGCTACTCTGTAGGTCCATATGAGGAGATGGCCCTTCTTAATAAAAGTGTTTTTTTTTAAGTATCTACTATGGCTCCAGGCTGGAGACTATGTGATAGGGTAAGGCACCCACTTGTGACAGACAGTAATCAAAAAGTGGGAGGGATGCCAGGCGTGGTGGCGCACGCCTTTAATCCCATCACTCGGGAGGCAGAGGCAGGTGGATTTCTGAGTTCGAGGCCAGCCTGGTCTACCAAGTGAGTTCCGGGACAGCCAGGGCTATACAGAAAAACCCTGTCTCGAAAAGCAAAAAAAAAAAAAAAAAAAAAAAAAAAAGTGGGAGGGGCAGGAACATAGGTCCAGATACATCCTCAGTGTCCTACTTCAACCAACCAGGTTCTACCTCCCAATAGTGTCAGGTTGTTGTAACAGAGAAAATGAAAACTAAAAATAAATTTACAAAATCTGATGTCTCACCAAGAGGAAATTGGCTTTGATAAGTTTCAATCTTCATTGTAAATGACATCCAACTACTTCATATTTGTGATAGTTCGAATATGCTTGGCCCAGGGAGTAGCACTATGAGGAGGTGTGACCTTGTTGAAGTATGTGTGACCTTGTTGGAGGAAGCACGGCACTGTAGAGGTGGGCTTTAAGACTCCTACGCTCAGGCCCTACCCTGTGTGGAAGAGAGTCTACTCCTGGCTCCCTATGGAAGACAGTCCCTCTTCCTGGCTGCTTTCAGGTCAAGATGTAGAAGTCTTGACTCTTTCAGTACCTTGTCTTCCTGCATGCTGCCAGGGTTCCCACCATGATGATGAACTTCTGAAACTGTAAGATATTCCCAGTTAAATGTTTTTCTTTATAAGAATTTCCTTGGTCATGATGTCTTTTCACAGCAGTAAAACCCAAAATAAGACAAAAGTTGGTACCAGGTACTTGAGTACTGCTGTGGTACAGGCCTGACCATGATTTTTGTTGTTGTTATTGGTGGTGGTGGTGGTTTTGGTTTTTGTTGTTGTTGTTGTTGTTGGGGCTTTTGTTTTGTTTTGTTTTGTTTTGAGGAATGTGGATTTTTGAGACTTTGGATTTGGAGAGCAGTGAAATGTTTTATGTGGGGCTTAATGGGCCATGCTAGTAGGAATGTGAAAGACATTGCTGCCAAGGGTGATTTGAACTCTGGGGGCTTGGCTCAAGAGGTTTCAGAGGAGAGAAATTTCAGTATGTTGTATGGAGATCATTCTTATGATATTTTGGTTAGGAATATGGCTGGGTTTTGCCCTTTTCTGAGGAGTCTGCCTGAGGCAAAGGTGGTTCCTCATACTGGTTCCATTGAGAAAGGAGATCTCAAAGCCTAGTCTGAACTCTTTCCTGTGGTTCACTCTTATGAAGAGTCTGTTGATCAGATGAAGCAAGCTTGGAAAGGAAAGGGTAAAGTGGTACCAGGAAGTGGAATGGAGAGAAATCCTGTGTTCAAGTACATTAAATGGAATGAAGGGAACGGTGTTATCAGGGCAAGATCTCACCCAGCCAAGCTTATTGTTTATGTATTTGCAATTAGAAAGGGGATAGTTACCTCATGTTAGGAATTATCATTATTATCTAGTTATTGTATTTGGGCTTTTTAATCTGAAATGAACTACAATTCAGAAATGAATGGCACTCCTGTGATCCAGGTCTTGAGGCACAGTGGCCACGAGAAGCTTAGGTCCAGGCATGACGATGGTACATGCCTTTAATCCCAGGCGACAGAGACGAGCAGATCTCTGAGTTCAAGGCCAGCCTGGTACAGAGCAAGTGCTATAGCTGGACTTGGAAATGTGTAATAGTCACCCAGGATGGACTGGGTTTGAAGGCTTAAAGGGGTCATGAATTGCACCTGAGGCTTGGAACTGTGAGAGGCCAGGGAAGGCCATTGTTGAAGGTGCAGCCTCGATTGCCATTGATAACTCAGGACTCTTGCAAAGAAGTTGAGGCTTGGCACCATGAAGGGAGCCTATGAGAAGTGATTGGTGAGGCCTAGTTGCAGCAGAAGACTCCAGTGAGTTGAAAATGCCAATACCATGAGATGAACACCAAGAACAGCAGCAGCTGTGGAGTAGAGTCAACCAGAGCTTAGACTGCAACAGAGAGCAGAACTGGAGAAGTAACCCAAGCCCTTTGGAGGAGCCCAGAAGATCATATGTGGATCCAAGACATTGGAACAAGAAGTTATAAAGTTATAGCTGCCTTGGAGATCCCAAGATATTAGAGATGCCAGAGCCATGGGATATCTGCTGAGGAAAGCTGCTAACAGGGAGTGGAACCAGCCCAGGAAAAAGAACTGTGTTGGAGTCAACAAAGCTAAAAGGACATCAAATATGGAGATGCAGAATTTGAGGTTTGCTCAACTGGTTTCTGGTCTTGCTTTGGTCCAGTATTTCCTCACTGTGACATTTTAGAATGGTAATGTATATCCTGCGATGTTGGAAGTATGTGATCTGCGTTTTCATTTTGATTTTATAAGGGGATTACAGTTAAGAGATTGTATGAATCTCAGAAGAGACTTTGAACTTTGGCCTTTTAAACATTGTTGAGACTGTGATAGATTATGGGGACTTTTGAAGTTGGACTAAATGTATTTTTGCATCATGCTATGGCTAGGTATGGCCCCCATAGACTCTTGTGTTTGAACAAGCCTGTGGGGGATAGCAGGTGGAACATAGTGGTTTGAATATGCTTAGCCTAGGAAGTGACAATGAGTAGGTGTGGCCTTGTTGGAGTAGGTGTGACTTTGTTGGAGGAAGTGTGTCACTGTGGAGGTGAGCTTTGAGGTTCCAATGCTCAGGCCCTGCCCAGTGTAGAAAAGAGTCCCCTCCTGGCTGCCTATGGAAGAATATCCCTCTTTCTGGCTGCCTTCAGATCAAGATGTAGAACTCTTGGATCTTCCCAGTATCACGTCTGCCTAGATGCTGCCCTGCTTCTTACCATAATGATAATAGACTGAACATCTGAAACTGTGCGCTAGCCTCAATTAAATGTTTTCTTTAAAAGAGTTACCTTGGGTCATGGCTTCTCTTCACAGCAATAAAACCCAAATTAAGACAATATTCCTTGCTTTTATCTATTCTATAGCAACCTATCCTTTCCTCACGGTACTCTAAATTATAATTTAAAAAAAATATGTGTAACATTTCCTCCTCCCTTTTGAGTATCAATTTTTCACTTGCAAAGTTAGTCTGTTAACAGAACTGTTAACACAGTGGATTCAGGCTTGAAGCTGTCAAAGGAAAAGATAAAAATCCACCAAAATTAAATACCCTCTGCCTTCTCCCTTATAGTATTAGTTGCTCTCTGTGGCTGGGATAGACATCAGGACCAAAGTGTGACACCCAGAACAAAGATTATTCTGCCTTGTGGTTCCACTAAAGCATTAAGCTGTTCTGACTCTTATGTCAAGGTCTCTCTCTAGTCCACCAGCTAACCTGACTATTCATACCACTGTTCAGTAGGCCACACAGACTCATGCAGACAGTGTCTTCCTATACCAATGTCCAACTTAAAGATGGCACCTGACTATCTGCTACAAAACTAGAGGGAGAAGGGAAGGTGGAGACTGATCTCATGACACCCCAGTTCAGGAGGAAGTAGCCAGAATGATCTGACATTCCCTAACACCTTAGGTTCCCTCCTAACTATAAGATTCTTCCTATTAAAAAATGCCCTCTTTTCTCAAATATAAAGACGCAAATGTCTCGCCATACAAGCAGGGAGTCTGTCCTTCCCGGAGACAGGGTCCCCAGGTAACCCAACACTAAATGGAGAAGGTTGCAGGCAAGGTAAGAACACAGCCTTCTGGCTGGCCAGGCCTGGAGGCAGGCTGACCACTATCATGTTGCATAAGTCATATTTCACTAAGCCCATTGTTCTGTGCACTTTCTCATACTACCCCTAACCATAAATGTCCTTGGGACTTTCAAACACCTGCCCCAACCTAAACTGAAAAGAACACAGTGCCTCTTCTAGCCTAATTTGGTAATGTCAACCTACTGTAGATGTGCTGTCTTTTGGTAGATCACCCCTCCAGCCCTACTTACCCATAGGGGTCTTAAGTGAACAGCTTTTGCTTTCCCTAAGCCTCTGGAACTTTATTTCAAATCCCTCTATGCTGTCAGCTATACAAACCTTTTACTTAAAGGATAATCTCTCTCCTCCATACCTCTCTTGAATGGCACCTCTCCCAAAACCTGACATGGACCTCTTTCTTTTATAGCCTGTTCATCTGCTGACAGGTGAAACCTAGGTTGAGTCCCTAACTCAGCTACTGGGACTAGTGCAGCAGTAGGTGTGGCTATGCAGGTTACGCTGTAGTATGTCACTAGTGTCCTGTAGCTAGCTCTATATCTAGAAGTGGTGAGGCTGGATCATATGGTAGCTCTATTTTTAGTTTTTGAGCAACATGCATGCTAATTTCCATAGTGGCTGGACCAATGTAGATTCCCATCAAAGGATTTCCATTCCCCCATATCCTCATCAGCATCTGCTGCTATTTCCCTGATGCTAGCTAGCCATTCTAAGATAAGATGGAATCCTATTGTGGTTTTTGTTTTGGTTTTTTGCTTTTGTTGTGTTTTATTTTTGACTTTCGTTTTTATTTCTCTGGTGGCTAAGAACATATTTTACTTGCTTGTCCTCTGTCCTTCATGTTTGGAGAACTGTCTGTTGGTTTCATTAGCTTATATGGTGGTTGGGCTGTTTGACTTCTTGGTGTTTAGTATGATTTAATTTTGTTTATACTGTGGATATTAATCCTGACAAATGTATTGCAAGCAAATTCTTTCTCCCTTCCATAGGCTGTCTCTGCGCATCATCTTTGGCTGTGAAGAGCCTTTTTAATGTCAAATAATTCCATTTGTCAATCCTGGGCATTGTTTCCTGAACTATTGGAATCCGTTTTAGGAAATTGTTGCCTTTGCCTAGATCTGATGTATCTTCCCCCTAAAAGCTTATAAACAGGGGGAATGAAAGAATGAAAGGGTTGTGGTATACTGGAAATAAGTTCTCTATATGAGACTCAGAACTATAGTAAATATACACCAATAAAAAATACTGTGGGGAAATAAAAGATGAGAATTAACCTGAGGTCAAATGGCTCTACCTTAAGTAGATGAGCAGGAATGGTCCACCCATCACTCTGGAAAACCTGCTAGATGCTTCTTGGTTTGAAAATGTGGAGCGTATTTCTTTGAGAAAAGAGTCTACCCCATTTTCCCCATCCCATAATCCCATACCTGAATAACAACTGACTCCCCAGGCTGGCCGTGTGGCTCAGTGGAACAAGACTGACAAACTGAGTCTGGTCCCCAGATTCCACTGTGGAAGAAGAAAACCAATTACTGGACTCTTAAGAGTTGCCCTCTGGGGCTGGTGAGATGGCTCAGTGGGTAAGAGCACCCGACTGCTCTTCCAAAGGTCCAGAGTTCAAATCCCAGCAACCACATGGTGGCTCACCGCCATCCGTAACAAGATCTGACTCCCTCTTCTGGAGTGTCTGAAGACAGCTACAGTGTACTTACATATAGTAAATAAATAAATCTTAAAAAAAAAAAAAAAAAGAGTTGCCCTCTGATTTTCATGCATGTGTGTAGCATGTCACATGCTTCCACACACGTCCATATCAGACTCACATGTAATGAGTAAAATTTAAATTATAAAAAAAGAATCTGATTCTTCTATCAATCTGTTTCCATGTGTGTGTGTGTCTGTGTGTGTGTATGTCTGTCTGTGTGTGTGTGTGTGTTTGTCTGTGTGTCTGTGTGTACGTCTGTGTGTGTAAGCCTGTGTGTAGGGGGAGTGGTTAGTAGAGGAGGGTTGTAGTGTTGTTGTTGTTGTTGGTGGTGGTGGTGGTGGTGGTGGCATTGGTTTCTGGTACAGGCAGCAGGCTAAAGAACATTCAACTTCCCACAACATGATGACCCCATCCAGGAATTAAGACAGTTAACAGCAGTCAGGCATCAAGTCAGGCCTTCATGATTTACTCACTGCTCAGCAACAGACATTCAGCAAGTGAGCTGGGGAGTTCCCTTCATGCCTTCACCACACACTCCTTTCATCCCTCCATAAAACCCCTGATAAGTTGATACCCTCTTCCTTCTGACAGTTGACAAGTCCTTCATGTTCATATCCTAAAATGTAACTCTCGTTGTGGTCACTCTCAGTATTCTTCCTGTGGGGGGAAAGCACTCTTCTTTGTCCTTGGTGGCCCAGTAGCTGTTTCTGAGAATCGATATTAGTAAACACATTGACAAGAGAACAGGGGTACTCGGTGGTACAGGCCTGGAATCCCTGGTACTCAGGAAGTTGAGGCAGAAGAATCAAAGTTGAAGATTTAAGTTGGATGGGGGAAGAGAAGAGGAGGGGGAGGGTGGGATAATCAAAACCAAGGATGCGTGGGAATGCCTTGGATATGCTGCTACCTGCTAAACTAGCTTAGGAATATAAAATAAATGAAGAGCGTGGTTGGAGGTATATTGCTTGGGAGAATAATGCAGCTCTCAGGTTTTTTTGTTTTTTTTTTGTTTTTTTTTTTTTT
>NC_034593.1:92055367-92089527 GCF_900095145.1 Mus pahari | reverse complement strand
TCACTTGGTAGACCAGGCTAGCCTCGAACTCAGAAATCTGCCTGCCTCTGCCTCCCGAGTGCTGGGATTAAAGGCCTGCGCCACCAGGCCCGGCTCCAAAAGAAGGTTTTTATTAAGTAAAAATCATAGTGCCAGGCATGGGATATCCTCCCGTAAGTTATTGGTCAATGTGCCACAAGAGAGCTCTAAAACAACAGTGGAGAATGCCATTTTTTCTTGGTTTCTGTCTTAGTTAGGCTTCTATTGCTTTGATGAAACACCATAGCCAAAAACAACTTGAGAGGGAAAGGGTTCATTTGGCTTAAACTTCTGCATCACAGTTCATCACTAAAGAAAGTTCAGCGACTGAAGGCGGGAGCCTGGAGGCAGGAGCTGAAGCAGAGGCCTTAGAGGAATGAAATGTACTGGCTTGTTCTTTTCCGGTTGCTCAGCTGACTTCTTACAAGAGTGACACCACTCACCGAAGGCTGGGCCCTCTCACATCAATCATTAATCCAGAAAACTCCCCACAGACTTGGCCACAGGTAATCTGATGGAGTCTTTTGCTCACTTGAGGTTTCTCATCCTTGATAACTCTTCCTTTGTTCAAGTTGACAAAACCAACCAGTGCAGCTAACCTCAGGGAAAGGCTCTATTGTTAAGCACACCACATACTTACAGGGAAACATCATAGAGGAATGAATCTCAAATTGACCAGGAAATGTCTTTGCTGGGAAAAAAATTCAAGGCTAGACTTGACTACAGAATGAATTCAAGGTCAGCATGGGTGACTTTGTGAGACCATGTCTCATATAAAAGTAAAAAGTTCAGAGTCCCAGGCCAGTGGGAGACAGTTTGCCCAGCAAATGTTCAATCTAGAAACTAACAAGGAAACAAAGCGGGGGTGGGGGGAGAATACAGAGTCAGCATGTATTTAAAGCCACCACAGGAACACAGGTACGGAATAGCGAGAAAGATGCAGAAGCTTATCAAAGCTCTACTAAACCCCTTTAAGCCCCCTTTTGGTAGGGGAAATGGCTAGTAGGGGGTGTGGACCACTGTCAAGAATAAGTACATTATTTTAGGGGAGATGAATGAACCCAGAGAATAGACAACGGCCTGAGAGTTTGCTTAGACTCTACAAGTGGTGTCAAGTCTACTCTCTTCCTGTTTGAAGACATATTTAGAAGATTCTAGAAACAGAATATCTTCTAGAAGATCCCACTTTTATGGTAGAAAAGGGACTCAAGGAAAGAGCAAGATGCAAAATCTTCTACAAAGGTGAAGGAAGGTATGAGCTTATAGGGGGGGAGGAGGTTGGATCAGCTGTGGAGGCACAGGAGGGGTGCAGAGCAAGAAGTAAAGGCTGTCTTGTTTCCTGGGTAACAGCCACCTGTTGTCATCCTCATCTGAATAGGTATCAGTCTCCCATCTTCTTTCCATGACAGGGTTTTTCCTGGGCAGAAAGCAGGATATCAGGAGGAAAGGGATCCACCAGTCTCCACCACTGATTTCTACATGTTATGATGTTAAGTAACTTTCCTATATAGATAGAAGTTTCTTGACACAGCAATAGCCCTGCAGAGTTAGCTGTGTCTGCAGAGCTCTGCAATTTTTCTTCATAGCCACATGGAAATACATCAAAGAAATACATTTCAGAAGGCATATTTGGGTATCACGGGGCTCTAAGTTTGAAACTCAAAGCAGCATAGTCTTAGGTGTAGTCTTCTAAGCCCCCAAATCACATGCTAAAGATCTTCAGCTTCCCTGATCTTGATTGGTTTTGTGAGCATGTTTATTTGGACATGTGTCATCATCAGCTTCAGCTGTCAACTTGACACAAACCTAAAAGAGGTTTGGGAAGAGGGAACCGCAATTGAAGAAATGCCTTCATCTTAGGAACCTGTGGACATGTCCAAGGAGCATTTTCTTGGTTGCTGATTAATGTAGAAAAGTCCAGCCTACTGTGGACGGCACCATTCCCTAGGCAACTTGGCTTGGACTGTACAAAAAGGTAGTTGAATGAAAGCATGGAAGCAAGCCAGTGTGCAGCATGTTTACCACTGTGGTCCCTGTGGTCTCTGCTTCAGTGCCTCCCCTGGGTTCCTGCCATGAACTTCTGCCTTGGCTTTTTGGAATGATAGACTGAAAATGTAAGATTGTTGGGGTGCACTGTGTGAAGGTTGCCTTTGTATCATTCAGTTGTTAATTCTGTACCAGCAGAGAGCTGAGTGTTGGCCAGGTTTTGGTATTGTTATTCTTATGGCTGTCACCTGCTTCAGCATTTTGTAAACATACAGCTCCACTCTCTGGGTGTCTTACTAAAGATCTGAAGGCTAATAGCTAGGTAGGAAAGGGAAGGCAGGACTTCCAGGATGAGACCTGGTCTCTGGGCGAAGAATCTAGGTGGGAGGATTTGCCAGCAGGGACCTGGAAGAGGTCAGAAATATTGAGGAGAGAGAGAAGTAAAGAGCTAACAGGCCATGTGTCTGGATATGGACTAATGTAGTCAGGTTAAGTTAGGTGAGCTAGCTGGGAGGTAGCCTAAGTTAGGCATAAGCTATAATACAACTAATAAATCTGTGAGTCATTCGTTACTCAGCAAGCGACTGGCAGGTCCTAGAAAGTCTGGCAATATACGATAAAATAAATCCTTTTCTTCCTTGGGTCGCTTGTGGTCATGGTATTTGTCACAGCAACAGAAAGCCAAGCAAATGTAGCACGGTCTCCTGAATTATGTGCACTAGTGTTCAGCATTGGGCTGTTAAATGAAAAGCAGAGAACTATCGTCCGCCAACCTTGGGATGAAAGGAATACGTTTGTTATCCAGGTTAGAAATGAATTAGCTTTTCGGGTAGCTTTGGTAGTCAACTGTACAGATCAGCTTTGCAAAGTTTGGTAAAAAGCTTCATGTCCTTCACCTGGGTATAATTTATTTTACCACTTTCGGTTTTCCTTTGTCCTTTGGTTGATATGAGAAAATCAGCTGAAAAAGGTGAGGAAGGACAAAACATGGGGAAAAAAATGAAGAAGTAAAAAGAAAAACAAAAACAAAACAACAACAAAAAAACCAGACTGCTTTGATCGACAGTTCTAGAAGTATGGTAAAGCAGACGGCATAGGGTCTTCTGAAAGCTTTAAAGCAAATTTCTGAACCATCAAAAGTAAAAGACTGCAGCCCATAAGGAATAAAGACAAATTCACAACAAACAACCAAATAAACCTGCATTTCTAAAACAAGCTGCTGTGTTTGGTATCAAAAGCAGTTTAATTGCATAGGAATCAGCTTGCCCAGGCAGCTGGTTGCTAGCGATTGCATGGAGACAATGGCCACTCATGGAAATGTGATAAAATCCTCCCTTATACCAAGAATAGCACTGACCTCACCTGAAAGTGCTGAGTCTCCGGCGTCAGAATGGATGACTTAGGATTATTCCTGCTGCAGAAACAAATCCCATTCAAGCTGGGTTGAGAGACAGGTTCCTCACACCCACAGGAAGAGCTACAGGCATTTATGATGCAGTTTCTCTGCATTTGCTGTCCACCTCTACTGCCCTGTGGGTGGTGTGGCCATCCTGCTGGGTCACATCTGTGTTCCCAGAGGTCCAAAGCTCTCAAAATGGTCCCAGGGAAGTGCACTCCGTGGTGTTTTATCTCAGGCTCGCTCATGTTTATCTTTGTGGACATGGAAAAGGGTTGATAGGCTCAGTTTGACTCTGATTAGTTATCAGCTTCTCTGTCAGTGTGGCCAGTGGCTGTTGCATGGTTGTTCTGGAGAGAAGAATTTGTGGGAAGCAAGAAACTGCATTATTTTTAAATATGAGGTCTCAATGTATAGCCTTTACTAACCTGTAATTCATTGTGTACACCAAGTAGCCTTGAACTCATGGATGTCAGTCTGCCCCTGCCCCTGCCCCTGCCCCTGCCCCTGCCCCTGCCCCTGCCCCTGCCCCTGCCCCTGCCTTTGTGCTGGGATTATGGGGACACTTCACCATGCCCAGCTTAAGAAGGTTCTCTCTTCAGCATTCTAAGTAATAGTTATCATCATGAAGAAGAAACTAACAGTTTGGACTGTATTTTATTCTTAAAAACATGCTTTATTTATGAAGTGAAACCACTGCCTTCTCCAAATGGACATTTCATGTATGCGCAAAAGCAAGAGCTACCATATTGTGTTTAAGGACCTGCAAGATGTAAGAAGGGCTCGTGAACCCTTAGATCTGAGAGCTATTGCTTCATGGCAGCCATCCACAAAGCCTCTGATGGATTTTAAGGCATTAGGTCATTATATACAGACTGGTCTCACTCTGACTGGACTCAACTTCTCTCCACCCTAATTTTTTTATCAAGACTTTATTGATTCACTCAAAAATACTTAATGAGTGCTTCTTATCTGCCGGTCATGTAGAGATAAAGTTGGGCCCTCTTGGGTCTATCAGAAGAAGCTATTTGTCAAATGAATAGAGACTGATTCATAAGCACAGTGATTAGCCTATTCCACCCTCACTGGCCCCAGGCCACAGAGAAACCTTATGCTTTGCATATCAAAACGCTTGTTTATGTGCCCTATTGGTGTCCATTGAGTCCTGCAAACCTGACTGGGGTGTCAGAGAACAAAGGACAGACACGTAGACATACTAAGAGAAGTAGACATACTAAGAGAAGAGCTGAGATCAGGTGGACGGTGCTCTCGCTCTGATGGGGGAAAACCCACTGAGTAACAGCAGCCTGGAACCTAGAGCTTTATTGTGTACAGCACGGGGGAGGAGCTAGCTAGTCCCAGCCTCAGTAGGGGAGCTATGGGGGGGGGGGGGTTGCAGGCATCCAGAAGGAGGAAGCCCCAGTTGCTGGTTTTTGCTCAAACTGCCAACTTGACACTCAGACCAGAGGAAGGCTTTGCCAATTTCCTCTGAGCCTGGCCCGGAGGGAGGATCTTGCCAGTTCCCAAGGTTCTTGCCAGTTTGAAATGTCTTTGAATGTGCCTATGGCAACGAGTCACTTTTGCTCAGGGTTTCCTCAGCTTCCCATAGATATCTACATGATTTCAAGCAAGAACACACTTCCACTCTGAGCTCCGCATGAGAACTGAAGAGCAAGAGCCACTGGAAGTGGAGTGTTTCAAATTCCCCGGGAAGCAAGATGAACACTTTCATCCTTCAGACTGGTCCTCATCTCTGAGGCCAGAACGATGGTACCCAGCACCTTAGGCGTGAGCTAGGCAGAGCGGGACACATGATTACTGCCAACTTGAGAGGAGAATACAGGAGGTATTTCATAAGGGCCTTGGAAAACTGGATGTTGTCCCTGTAAGGGGGTTGTAAAAACTACCCTTGGTGACAGGAACTCACAGCCTTGTCCTCACAGACTTATGGCAACAGGTTGTGGCAGTTTCAGTCCTGAGCAAAGCTGTAGTTCAAGGAGAAGGGCCACAGGTAGAGCGGAGGGACTCTGCAAGTGAGCTTCACTCACTTCCCAATTGTGTCCACAGTGAACAGTCCACAGAGAGGAGGTATGAGGTGGGAGAGTGGAAGGTGTGATGGGAAATTTATGGCCATGAAAAGAGTAGCTACTAAAGGCTCACTTGGGAATGGTGGCCTCTGTGGAGGTGCACGGTTTTCTGCTCCTAGAACTAAGGAGGCCAAGCTGACTCCTGTCTAGCAAGTGAAGAACTCTAGGCTGCCGCTGTTCCTGAGTGGGGCAACGACACTAGAGAGTGGGGAACAGTTGTAAAACCATGATCCTGCAAGTCTTTTGGAGGAGGAGTGATGAGGCATGGTTCACACAGAATTATTGGAATCAAGTTTTACCTGCTGCAGCTTTTTGTTTATTTGGTTGGTTGGTTGGTTTGGGGTTTGTTTTGTTGTTCTGAGACATCTCAAAATCATGCAACCCAGACTTCTTCCAAGTCTCTATGTAGCAAGGGATTACCTTGAATTTCACACACACACACACACACACACACACACACACACACACATATCAATATACACACATGAACACACACAAAAATGCACATAAATACCTATGCATGCACATACACTCTTGCCTCCACTTCCCATGCCGGGATAATAGGACTGTATTAAAGAACCATATAGAAACCAGAGCTTTGTACAGTCTAGGCAAGCACTCTCCCGACTGAGGTATATACGAACCCTTTCTGACACCGTTTCACTGAGTAACATTAGCAGTTTTGTTGGCAGACATGGGCTATTCCTTATGAAAGCGACCTCTAACCTTTCTAACTGCATCCAGTACAGTGGTGGGCCTCTCTGTGTGGTCTGTAGCTCACACTTGCTGTTTTCAAAGGGGGAACAGTCATTTAGGAAAAGACTTGTGTTTATTCTGTTCGGTGTTTTGCTTTATTTCTGGGATGGGTGATTCCAGGGCCATCTGACCCCTCTCTTCCCATTTCCCACCTTGACTGCTACTTCCTGCTGCTTCCAGTCTTCATGAAAGGAAGTCTGGGCTTGTATGGGAAATGACTGCTAACTCAGCACTAACTGATGCAGGGCTGCACACCCTCCTCTGGCTGATAATGGTTGCTGGGTCTCTGTCAGGAGACAACAGGAACATGCTTTAGGCTCTTGCTTTCCTGAGCCTTTTGACTCTTCCAGATCTCCTTGTTTCAACGCAACCCATAAACCAAAGCAAACATATGCTAACATTTCCTCCAGGCCACTGCCCCCTAATGGAGCCACTTGGTTTTAATCTTGGTGGCAAAGCTCCTTGACTGAAGGACTTTTGTCAAGAATTCCTCAGTCACTGGGGTCAGCAGTGAGCCTAAGAAACTGCCTGAAGAGTTTGTTAGAAAGTCAAAGCCCCCAGAGATCCCAATAAGGTGATCTGAAGTGGAGCCAGGACAGGAACAGGCATCAGTCAACTGTCTACTGCAAAGCCTTCTATACAGGACTGTAAACTATTAAACGGGCCGCTCATGGGGCACGTTGCTTCAGTCTTTCATTCAAGTACCTGTCAAACTCTTCTTATGTGCCTTCTGATCTTATGTTCCATTTTTGTGTATGTGTGATTTTTCTTTTCTTTTTGAGACAGAGTCTCCCAAATAACGGACTGGCCTTAAACTCACAGCGATCTCTCCCGACCTCAGTTTTCCAAGTGCCATGATTATAAGTATGAGCTAACATGATTATAAGTATGAGCTAACATGCCTGGCTCATCTCCTGTGATTTTTTTTTCCACTTAAATTCCATTGTCAGTGTCTTCTTGGGAGAGCTGCCAAGGGTGAGGCTTACAGAGTGGACACTCCAGCTGCAGGCCAGGAGGTGAGAAGCAGGCCACGCAAGCAGCTGGGAGTCATCTGGTGGGAAGCAAATGCGGCCATTTGTTCACCTAAGGAACTTGAGTGTTTATCTAAGTCTCCAGAGGGAGCAAACATGGTCCCATGTTGCCCTGAAGCTACGTCAAACCTTAGGAGAGAATGGAGATTTCAAAGTGTGTCATCAGAAAGCTGAATAGAAGTTTTTAATCTGGGCAGCAAGCAGGCGTCCTATTTTGTTTGCTATTGCACTGGGATTATTTGAATGTTGTTGGAATGTAAAGATGGTTGTGAACCACACAGAGTGATGTCCTGCCAAGAGTCTACATGGACCCACAGGACCGTCCTCAGGACTCTCATTGCGTTTATAGAAGGATTCCCATCTCTTAATTCAAATGTGAGCACCAACTTAAGCTCCACCCCAAATCAAGGAGTCAAATGGTGACCCCTCTGTAAAGTTCTCAGCTACCCCTGAGCACGGCAAAGGGCTTGTCCAGACGTCGGGTTGGTTTCATTCTCTAGTTTTCTTCTGGGAAGCAATGGTCATATTTTATAAGTGTCTGGAGAGAGGAGGGAGGGAGGCAGCGAGGGAGAAGGAAATCAATCTACATCAATTAGGCAGCAAGCAATGCGTCTTATGTTTATTTTCTATTCCCTTGATAAAACGTTTAACCAAAAGCAGCTTGGGGAGGAAAGGTTTGATTTGGCTTGTGCTTTGAGGCCATAGTCAATCATTCAGAGAAGTCAGGGTAGGAACTCAAAGCAGAAACCTGGACCTAGAGGCAGAAACTGAAGCAGACAGCACAGAGGTGAGATGCTTATTGGATTGTTCATCTACTTTCTAAGCTACCTGCCTAAGAATTGCACAACCCATGGTGGGCTGGGCCTTCTAATGTGGGTCAATCATTAATCAAGAAAATACTCCCACAGACATTCCTACAGGCCCACTAATGGAGACAATCCCTCAGTTGAGACGCCTTCTTCCCAGGTATGGTTACATACATCATGCCAGGTTAACAAAACTCTGACAGCAGGCAATGTAGAGATGAACGCGGCGTTGTGATCAGTTTTCTGTGACAATCCCAGATTACCTGAGACTCAGTAATACATAAAGAATAAAACCTTATTTGGTTCACAGCTCTGGAGGCTGGGAAGTCTAAGAGTAAGGTGCTGGGGACTGCTCAGCTTCTGTTAAAGGCCTCCTGCTACCTAGTACATGGTGGAAGAGCAGAAGGTCCCATGGTGGGAGAAGCAAGCACGGTCAGAGGAAGCTGAGCTCCCTCTGCTCAAGCTGCTCTTAACCATCCATGCCTCCCAAGCCAGCTACCTCCTGCAAGAACAGCATGGGTCCCTTCATGAGGACGCAGCCCTAATGACAAGACTCCCCTGATGGTCTCACTGGTGTCCAATAATATTTCCTTAGGAGTTTTGGAGGATGTTAACCATATTTAAATCATAGCATTCCTCTCATACCCTCAAGCCCAGGTCCTTCTCACAGTGGAAAGCATACTCATTCCTCCCTATCAGACCCAAAAGTCTGGGTCACCAATCAAAAAGAGTCCCTAACTGCAGTGGGGTCAAGGTGTGGGTTGTCTCAGTAGGATTTCTGTGGTCCTTTAGCCTGCAAACTTAAAACAAGCCATTGATTCCAAACCTTGATGGTGGGCTGGGGAGGAAAGGCACAAGATAAGAGTGACAGTCCCAGAAATTCCAAGGCTTCTTGAGCTTCATTCTCTTCTACCTTGCCCTAGGTCTGAGGCCCCAGTCAACAGATCCCACTGGCTAGCTGGCCACACCCTGTCATGCTGCCTTGGCCTCACCACCCCATAAAAGTGCACACAGAAGAACACTCACTTTTGCTGATAACTAGTAACTAGTACTGGCTTCTGCTTTTTGAGCACTTGCTAGATGTAAGACATCTTTCTATTTAACCCAACACATTGCTGATATTTAAGGTTTTGTGTGTGTGTGTGTGTGTGTGTGTGACTATGTGTGTTTGTGTGTGCGCCCGTGTGAACATGCATGAGTGCACATGTGTGACCATAATGGCCCAGGGTTACAGAGGAAAGCTCAAGGAAGCTTCAACCCTGGATGCCTCAAATATGAGAACAGCTGGAGTTGGAGCCTCCACTCGCCACAAGTGACATAAAACCTGCTTCCCTCACCATCAACCCAAACAGGAATTTATTACCCTGCCGATTATCAGGCTTTGCTCCTTGTTTGACCTTAAGGTTTTTCCTCCCTAGACTCTGCAACCCCTGAGTATGAAGATGAAGTATCTTCTAACAGCCCTGCCCTGGCCACCTCCCCAGGGACACAAGCATCCCTTTCTCCTCTACAATAAATGAACCAATTCTCCGCAGCTGTTCCTGAGTATGTTCTTTGCCTGCACACTCACGGCTGACCAGAGTCCTACATTGTGTTCAGCTGCTCCCAGTTAAGTTTCCCTCTCTCCAGTCCAGCTCAGTCCTCAACAGGCCTGGCTACCCCAGGGGGAAGTGGACATGGGCTTTGTGTGGTGTGTGTGTGTGTGTGTGTGTGTGTGTGTGTGTGTGTGTGTGTGTGTGTGTGTGTGTTCCTATTTTATGAATTAATAAATGGATATTCAAGGAGATTATATAACCATTTACTCTTAGGTCACCTACCTAGCCAACAGATAGCTGAAAAGAGAGAGTGGTGAGGATTAATATTTAGTATGTTCATGTGCTGTGGCTTGTGTATAGTTTGTTCCCTTTTGAATTCAGGCTGAGTTTTGACTGTCATTGAAGCACAGTGGAAAAGCAGACCCTAAGAGGAGGCATCTGGGTCATGGGGCCAGAGCCTTCAGAGTGGATCAACACCACTGCTAGAGACATAAGTTTGCTGTCTCTAGAGTTTAGCCTCTCTATTCCTTGCCCACCCTCTTCCTGCTTCCACCACAAGTTGACACAAAGCCCCCCCCCAGGCCCAAGCACCTGATTTTGCTTTTCCTAGCTTCCAGAAGAATGAGTTTTAATAAACTTCTGTTCTTCTAAGTGCCAGTCTCAAGTATTTTGCCATAGTAACAGAAAACGGATTTAGATATCATGGCACCAACACTTCTTAACTTAGCACTCAGAGGCATTCTAACATGAATGTCTGCCATATGCCAGTGCCTTGCATATGAGCAGAATCTAGGACACAGCCCATGTGGTGGGGAAACAGGCACACATGAGGATGACCAGAAAAAAACTTTAGAGCTTAGGTACATCCAAGAGTAAAGATGATATGCGGTACAGGAGAGAATTTTCTTTAGCTGACATATGCACAAAGCTTGTCATAGGACACTGTGAGACCTATCAAAGGAACCAAGTCTCAGTGAACCTGAAGCAGACAGAGGACTAGAACAGGATGAGCTCAGCAGATGCTACACAGCCTTTGAGAGTGCTAATCTTTATTAGAAGATGAATAGAACAACACTGTCAGTTGCAAAGGACATGACAGAATCAGGTTTAAAAGATCATACCATGCGAAAGGCAAGTTAGTGAGAGACAAGATATAGAAGGGTGACCACACAGTTGATGGTGCTGCAAGTTCAAAAGAAACATAGTGATGACTCGATCTTCTACTACACTTATAGCATTTAGTCGGGCTGGTAAGATGGCTCAGTGGGTAAGAGCACCCGACTGCTCTTCCGAAGGTCCGGAGTTCAAATCCCAGCAACCACATGGTGGCTCACAACCATCCGTAACAAGATCTGATTCTGGAGTGTCTGAAGACAACTACAGTGTACTTACATATAATGAATAAATAAATAAATAAATCTAAAAAAAAAAAAAAGCATTTAGTCATTCAAAGTTAAGTTCAACTAATAGAACTACATAGTCCTAATAACTACAGATAAAAATTGAGATACAAATTTTCTTCAACCAACTAATCTGAAATTAGCTTAGGGTTTGTGTAGTGTTAAGAATTTCCAAATAGCTTCCATTTTCTTGTTCCATCTTCCTTATTGTGTAATCTACAATTACATCCATCATGGCAGTTTGAGCTCAATCATTACACTTATGTTCCAGCCAGCAGGAGATGGAGGAGAACGAAGGACCAGGTTTCCTCCCTTTGAGATCATTTCTTGAAAGCCATGTCAAGACTTCTACCCCATCTACCACAACTTAGTCAATGACCATAATAGCTTAGCAGGAAGTGGAGAAACGCCATCTTTTTTTTTTTTTTTTTTTTTTGGCAGTGAATTGCTCAGCTTAGAGGCAGGATTCAGCTCTAAGAGAGATGTCAGATGTCAGAGTACAACTGGTGGGCTCAACAACCCACTAGACCAGAGTTTACAAGGGCAAACCTAACAGTGGATGAGGACAAAAGGCAGAGACTTGAATATAATAAGGGAATGTTCTTCAAGTTTCCATTTTTTTACATACTTTGATATTTCATTTTGGTCCAGTTGTTAGATATTTAATAGAGTGAAAATATCCATCATGAAGGCAAAATGCTGAGCCACTGTAGAAAATAGCTTGGCAATTCCTTGGGAAGTTGAACCTAGAATTATGGTATGATGCCACTGTTCCACTCCTAAGTATTTATGGAAGCAAATGAAAGAAACCACACATGCATGCACAGATATGTCCACAATGCTTAAGCAGCATTCACAACAGCTCTGAGGTGGAGACGCTACCAATGCCCACCAACTCAGGAGTGGGAAAGAAGACTGTGATATAGCCACACAACAAAACATGACACAGCAGAAAAAGCAGTAGTGTCCCAATCGTGCTGAGTCATAGAGAGATGCTGTAAATGCGCTGAGCGAAAGAAGCTAGACGCAGAAGACCACAAACTGTATGATTACACCAAACTGAAATCTCCAGAATAAACACATTCATAGAGACAGAAGGCAGACTCACAGTTGACAGAGAATGAGAGGAGGGAGGCGAAAGTGTGGCATTTCTCTTTGGAAGGATAAAAATATTCCAGAGTTAGTGGTGATGATTGTGCAACATAGTAAATACACCAAAACCCACTAAATTGAACACTTCAGGATAGTGAGTTTCCTGCTGTGAGAGTTACATCTCAATCTAAAAAATTCTATCTTTAGTTTCATATAGTTTCTTTTAAGAAAGGCAAAAAAGTCTAGTAGTATGTGTATATGGCAAGTAACAGGTTAATAATTGCTTTTTATTTATCATATTTTAGTTATAGGAAGCAAAACACTTATGTTGCTTTGCCCGGACTTTGAATTTTTCTGAAGGATGTTTGTCATGGACCTAATTCCTGTGCATCCCCCGTGACTCACTGACCTCTATCTCCCGGTGTGACGGTGTCAAGGGCATTTGGTTTCTAACTAGATTTATATGAGGTCATGTGTGCTGTCTGCTTCTGTTGCTGTTACAGAACATCTGAGACATTGTGTATAGAAAGGACCTTACTTTTCCTAACAGAGCTGGAAGTGTGGAAGCACAGTCCAGCTTCCAATGGGACCCCATGCTGCCTTATCCAAGATAAAAAGGCATAGAAGGAAGTAATTGCCCCAAAAGAGTGGAAGGGAGGGGGGACAATGAGCTTTCCTGAACTATAGCAACCCGCTCTCGTAAGAACGAATCCCTGTCCTACGGCAAAGACACTAACCTTCACTTAGACCCTACCTCCCAATGCCGTTACATGGACAAGCAAACTTCAACATGAATCCTGAGGATAAACCATATACAAACTGTAGCAAGAGTTAAGCCTCCGTGAATCAGATTAGTATCCTTGTCATAGTCCCAGTAGAACTTGCTTCTTACTGCTGTGTGAGGAATTTAAGGCTGGTCTCAAATCTGCCAGTGCCTTAACCGTGGATTTCCCAGCCTCCAGAGCTGTAACAAATAGATGGTCTATGACTAAGCCATGCACTTTAGCATTAAACCGACTTCAGTATCCACCCTCAAGTGCTGGTAAAGTTGAGATAGTTAGGTCTCTGCTGCTCTGAGAGTATATTAGTTCCCAAATCACCCCAAGCCTGAACAGCCTAAAAGTACAGTCTCAGCACTTCTGAAGATCGGGTGTCTGGGAGTAGCTAAACTAGATTATTATGTTTTATCCTGGCTCGGGGTCTCTCAGGCAGTTTCAGTTGAGCTATCCTATGTTGCAATGCAAAGAACATGCCTGGCATCACAGGCCACGCCTCTCTGTGCTCTCTCCTATCTATGCGGGGACTTCAGCCACTCGCCTTGTCAGCCGTCCACGGAGCGGTCGACAGTGAAGGATGGTCTAGGAGACAGTGTGAGCCATCATATTTTCATCTTAATCTCAGAAGTGACACCCTTCACTTCTGCCATGTACTGTTGGCCATGCTGACCAAGCCTAGTACAAAGTGGGAGGTGACTACACAAAAACATCAGTGGAGAGACGACTGGCAGCCAACCCGGAGGATGGATACCCCGGGGAGCAGAATGCCAGTGTGGCACATCAGGAAACCTGAAACTCCGAGTGATGCTCCCAGAGTGCTATTGCTCAACCTAGTCTACCTAAAGCCATGCACAGTGAAGGCCACATCTGCCTGGCTGGGTCACACCCAGCGGTCCAGACTACAGTGCTACTCTCAGGCTGGCACCAGACTCAGCGTAAAGTCTGTTCTGACACAAGTCTAGCATCCACCCATGAGCACAGACAGGCAGGCCTCTTTCCCTCTCCCGGCCTCTGTCCTGTCCTTTATGACAAAAGGAAATGGCGGCCTAGGCCAGTGGTTTTTCAGTCTGGATCTTTTGGGGATTCATGACAGGTAGCCAGAGAGGCTCCAGTTTTATCTATCAGGTGTCCTTGTAGGAGCTCACTTGAAACAAAGTAAGGGCTGGAGAGCCATCTCAGCCATGCAGGGCCTAAGCAGTTGCCAAGGACCAGAATTTGGTTCACAGAACCTTTGTCAAATGACCTACAAGCACCAGTGACTCCACAGGGGGCCTCTTCTGACCTCTGTGGACACCAGCACTCATGTGCATGGACACACAAGTGAGCACACATACAATTAGAAAAATAAAACAAACCTCAGAAGGAGAGAAAGAGAAAAGCTTACATCCGTGGTCAAAAAAACGATAAAATCAAAGTTAAATACGGAACCATGGCGACGCTCTGTGCTGACAACGCTCTCACTTGGAACAGACCTGGCTCTGAAGCACATGAGCCCATATCAGCAGTCTCCTTCCTGTCACATGAGAAGTACGTGAAGAATTCACACTTAGGCTCCAGCCTGTGGTTTCCTAACCAGAGGGAAGCTGCCCTCTTTTACACACTCAGTCACTTTCCTTGGAAGGGTTGGTCGCAGGAAGGAAGGCTGACACCAGGCCATTGTATCTGGGCAGAAAGTGAAGAGTCGGTCAGTTGCCCGAGGCACAATGAAGAGGATGCTCTAGGAGCAACCCTGGTCCTTCTGGCCCCAGTAGCCTCACCTCCACTCACCTCACAGGATGAGGCCATCAATTGCAAAGGTGGCTCCTTGGCAGTCTGAGAAGTGGCTGTCCGGGGCTGGGGTGCCTGGAGGCATCAGTGGGAAAATCTCCCAGAGCTCCCACCTCTGCCTGGCTCCCTCTGCCTGCTACCATGGAGAAAGGCAGCCCAGGACAGCTAGATCTTCTGTTTTCGAAGGAAGCCAGAAACAATATGGAGTTAATTTTCTAATTTTTAACATACTGTGCAGGCCAAATAAAACACGTTGCTGGGACAGACCTTATCCTTAGACCACCAGCTCACAGCAGTGGAATTCCAAATGAGTGACTCTCTTTTAATCAAAACACCAGAAAAATAAAAATAAAGGTTCCATTTTCCTGAGTGTTTGGCCCCTGGAAGTAATTATTAATTCCACTATCAAGTGTCTATTGTGAACCAGGCACAAAGAGTTCTAGCGTACACAGATCATGCATTATCTCCTCTCCGCCCAAAGGCCTTCCTTTCTCTTTTGCATGTGTTCCATGGTCTGTCAATGGGAAACTGAGAAGAAAGGAAATAAAAAGGGAGATGTAGTTAGGAAAGTGTCTCATTTCACAAGTGCGGAGGAAAATTGTGTTTTTCTAAACCCACCACCTCTGGACCCTCAAGCAAGTGGTCCAGGACATGTTTATTGAAAGACTCAACAATAGGGGGTGTTGAATGATCAACCATCACTCGTTCAGGCCCAGTGAACTGTTATATTACTGGACTGGGCACTTTATTCCTCAGAAAGTTTCTGGTGGACCTGGGGAATTGACTCAGTGAGCAGAGAATTTGCTGCACAAGGCTAAAGACCTGAGTTCAAATCTTTGCAATCATGCAAAAGCCAAGGGTGATGGCGAATGTCTGTAACCCCAGAGCCTAGGGGTTTCTAGGGGTGGAGCAGGATGAGTGCATTCCCAGGGCTTGCTGGCAGCTAGTCTAGGCAAAACAATGAACTCTGGGCTTGGTGAGAGATCCTGTCTTCACAAGGGTGGAGAAAAACACCTGAAGGCATAACTTCTGGCATGTATACACACACAAGCACACACACACACACACACACACACACATGCATGCACACAAACACAGAGCTGCATATGTGTGTGCACACACACAAATTTCTATACCATGCATCTCTTTCATCACGTGATCACGTGAAGAAACAGAAGCCAATAGACAACAAACAATTCTCAGGATTCACAGGGCTCTCAAGTGGCAAGGCTCGACATGAGCCCAGATGCACCTCAGTCCAGAATTTTTAACACTGAGTGAGTGAATGGAGGAATGAGGAAGAGAGACAAGACTTGTTCCCCTCCTCCTCCAACCTCACCTCCTCCCTACCTTGTCCTCACAATTCAAATCCTGGTTTGGAGTAATTTCTCCCATGTTCCCAAACCATCATCTTCTGTCACTAGGAAGCACTCAATACAAAGACACCTGCTCGGCTCCCCTCTAGCCGTTTCCATATGCTTAGCATCATGATCTGTGGAAGGGGAAGATTCGAGTAAGCAGTGCGATTTACCATCCGAAGGTTATTAGTTACCAGGGCATTAGCTTCTGTTATTTTTCGGTCTTCTCCAGAGTGTAATCAGAGCTCATAAAAGCGCTACTGTGTGTGGGGTCCCCATTTCCTCCTGATTAAGCATCCCCAGATGTCCACAGATCCTTCACTGCTTCCTTCAGCCTTCAGCCTTCAGCCTCACTGTCCTCTGCCCTAGCTGAGAAGCCCGGCCTGTCCCACCCTGCGGTTGGCTAATCAGTAGCCATTCTCAAACGCCCGCAACTCAGCGTCTGCCTGAAAGCCGGTTCTCCCTTGATGTGGTCGGGTGTCTGCTTCTGCTCTGATTCAGAAATCCCTCTTCCAGGAGAACCTGACTCCTGACTGCAGATGGATTTCCAGACTGCTTCTGCAAATCACAAAACAGGACTCGCTTCGTGTAACCGAAGAGGTCCCAATGGGTACGTGCTGGCTCAGTGGATAGACAGGGAGTCTTCCGGCTTAGCAAGCCGGTGAGCTCAGGGATGCTGTGAAGGAGCCAGGGAACAACACGGTCCTCTAGTTAAGCCTGAGGGGCAATTTTCACAAGATATCACGCCCCAAATAAACTCCAACAGGCCCAGACCGGGTCCCCATTACTTCATGCTCCATCCTTAAGTTTATAGCTCTGACCTGAGAGCTTTGAGCCCTATTGGCAGGACAGGGCACCGGAAAGGTCTTTGAGTTCCGAGCGGGACCCTTTCACAGGGACCAGATATCCGATATCCTGCATATCATGTATTTATATTATGATTCATAACAGTAGCAAAATTACAGTTATGGAGTATAGTATGAAGAATCGGGAAGATTGAGACACGGATATGGACAGACCTGGAGTGCGACATCCGCCGAACTGGAATCAGATTCTCACCCTGCTGCCACGGGCTAGTTCTGTGGTCTAAAAGGATCCTGACGAGGGAGTGTCCACTGAACTTGGAGGCTTTATTTTCCCCTAGCCCATGAAATGGGAATAGCAGGAACAGAAGTTATTATGAACATTAAGTAAATGACCATGTGTGAATGTAACTGGACAGAGTGGACTTTTAGCAAATGTTAAATGAACTTCTGGAATGAGGGCTCTTGTTTTCCCTTCTTCTTATTAAGGTTAAAAAACAAAAACAAAAACAAAAAAACAAAACAAAACAAACAAAACAAAAATCCAGCCTTTCCTTAGGCAAGGGCCCCTGTGTACTGCTGGAGACAGTTGTCTAACAAAGAAAGCCCTCAGGCTGCCCTAGTCCTCAGTCGGCCTGGCCAAGAAGTCTGCTACAGCTCGACAGCAGTGGTCCTCAGCCTGCCCAGCGCTGTGACCCTTTAATTCCCTAGTCCTCAGTCGGCCTGGCCAAGAAGTCTGCTACAGCTCGACAGCAGTGGTCCTCAGCCTGCCTAGCGCTGTGACCCTTTAATACAGTTCCTCACGTCCTGGTGACCTCCAACCATAAAAATATTTTCATTGCTACTTTATAACTGTGATTTTGCTACTGTTATGAATCGTGATGTAAATATCTGTGTTCTCCAATAGTCTTAGGCAGCCCCTGTGAAAGCCCACAGGGATTGCAACACACGCATTGAGAACCACTGCTCTAACTTCTTTTAAGGACTTTTCTCGTGTGGCTAGAAAATGGCTCTGTGGTCAAGAACACTGGCTTCTCCTCCAGAGGAATTCAGTTCTGTTCCCAGCACCAGTCTTGGTTGGGGTACAATCACCTGAGACTCCTGATCCAGGGGATCTGATGCCGTCTCCTGCATTCCACCTGTGTGTGCACACATACACAAAATTAAAAATAAAATATTTTTAAAAATAATTTGTATTATGAACGATCTTACCTGTACAAAATAATTTAAAACATGGAAAAACCTCTCAATCTACCTATATCTAGCTCTCAGTTCCAGCATTTGTTACATCCTATGCACGTGAACAAGTATGCATGTCTGCTAAATTATCACAGGCATAGTGACTCTTCATCAGGCACCTACAAAAGAATGCCATCTTTCCATATAACTGTAACGTCACACACATATACTCACACACGCGCGCGCACGTACACACACACATATACAAAAACTAAATTAACAGCTTCTTAATATCAGCCATTATCTAATGCAGGTTAATATTTCCCCAAATGTCCCCATCACTGTTCTATAGCTGTGAAGAGACACTATGACCGACCCTTAATTTTTTTTTTTTTTAAAAAAGAAGGCATTTAATTGGATGCATGCTCACAGTTCAGTGGTTTAGTCCATTCTCATCATAGCAGAGGGCATGGTGGCAAGCAGGCATGGTGCTGGAGACATAACTGAGAGCTACATCCTGACCCACAAGGGGAGAGAGAGAGGGAGGGAGAGAACGAGGGAGAGAGAGAGAGAGAGAGAGAGACTGGGTCTGACATGGGCTTTTGAAACCTCAAAGCCCACCCCCCAGTGATGACACACTTCCTTCTACAAGGAACCTCCTAATTTGTATAATCATTTCAAATAGCTCCTGGTGACTAAACATTCAAATATTTGAACCTGTGGAGACCATTCTTCTTCAAACCACCACACCAAATATTTCTAAAATACATCTTACAGTTTGGGGGAAACAGATTCAGTTCAAATGTACTTGGTTGTCTTGGTTCTTGAATCTTTAAAGAGACTGCTACTCCACATAGGTCTAGCCTATGCAACTCACATACACACATTCACACACACACACCCCATGCTCACACATGCATACTCATACATGCATACTCACACACATATACACATACACATATACTCACACACACTCACACACATATACTCACTCATGCACACACACTCACATACATATACACACATACACATACACACTCACACACATATACTCACACATGCACACACATACACACATATTTCGCTCTCTCTCTCTCTCTCTCTTTTTTTTTTTTTGTCCTACTCTTCAGATATAACTATGCCCCTGGCCTAAGGCGACCAACAAGCTGGCATTAGAGCAGGCTTTTAAAGACTGGCTTGGACTGGCAGGTAAGTAGGTATATGTAAAGTGTCCTGGTCAAGCATAAGTAACCACAGAAGTAGGGGAGCCTGGGCCGAGGACACAGACTAAAGGGTCGGAAGGAGCATCCTGAAGATACAACCCACAGTAATGGAAAATACACACAGGGTCTGTTTCCAGAAAGCACAGACCACGAAGACGCTGGAGTCAGGTCAAATGCCTCTCAGCTCTCCGCCTGGGGTTAATGCTAACTTATCCCCAAAGGGTTTCTGGGAGGTCTCCTTCCCCTTGTACATCTCCTTCCTGTTTCAGTTTTCCACACCCCCATCTTGCCTTTACCTCCTGTTGTTTTCTTGAAGCCTGCTGCCAAGTTCCTGGCCTCCCTCAGAGGTGTGCTGTCCACAAAGAGCAGTTTCTGCAAGTCAGCTAAGTCCACTAGTCTCTTCAGCTGAACGGTCATCTCTCCCTACGGTTATCCATTATTATTGAAACATCTGGACTATAAAGAGAGTAAAGGAAGGAAGGAAGTGTGTGTCTGTATGTATGTGTGGGTGCCTGCATGCGTGCATGTCTGTCTGTCTGTCTGTCTGTCTGTCTTGGGGTGAATTTGATCATGAAGGGCTTCAGAGCCAGGGAAGGATCTGATACGTGCGCTTCACTGTTGGGGGCAAGAGGGAGAAGAACCAGCCATGTTCACAACCTTCTGGGATCACAGGTGTGTACAACACCCTTTAGGGTTTCCAACACCTCAGAATTACCACGCAGGGTCCAAGGCTGCGGCGCATGCCCCTGGACGATAACCCTCAGGCAACCAGACAGGAAACCTGACTGCAGAATTCTGAAAGCTGCCTTTGCTGAGAGCTCATTTCAACAGCTGGTCAAACAGCATCACCGACTTAGCTGACAACGTACTAAGGAGTCCACATTCTTCTCCTCACACCCCCTTACCTGTGAGCACTTCCACTTGGAAGCAGTCCAGCTGTTGCTGTGGCCAGATGGCTCCGAGATGCGTGCTGAGGCACATCTGAGAGGCAACATCTGGAGAGCTTGGGAATCACATCTTTTTTGCTAAAAATGTGCCCGAGGGAGGGGAAGCTTCAGGAAGAAAAATGCAAAGCCTTAGTGACTGACTGTTGTGAGGAGAGTGAGGAGAGTTTTTCTGCCTTGATTAAAACTTGCGTAGAACAAAGCAGAAATCCACCTAAAATCCTAACTGAAACCTGCTTAATACCACAGACAATGGCAAAGGCTCTTGAGTTCTGTTAGGGCGATGCCATTCCTCCTCCTCATGACCCCGGTGATCACAAGCTCCAGCGTCTTTAGTGCAGGGTTATGAAGTGGCTGGACCACTTGTAATGTCAGTGTTTAAATCATCTGTCCAGCAGTGGTGACAGGTGACAGCAGCCCTCCACAAGCATCTGGGACAAATAACCTTTCTACCTTGTGACAAGCCAGAATGAGACAATGCACAAGAGAGATTTGCAAAACAAAGAGCGCTTTGTAGACTGGAAAGCGATACATGAATACATCGTCTGATAAATACAGACCATTTGGGCAGAAGCCACTGGACAGAAAACTGACTTCGCTGTACAGAAAGTTGCCGTGAAGTCCAGCAAAGGGGAGATGATTCGCTCCGGAACCCCAACGCAAACAGGGTTAATCTTTTCCGAGGTAAAGGGTCGGCTTGCATTACAGACCTTGACTGAGAAGTGAAGGAAGCTCTAGTTTTTTCCTAACTTTGAAATCATTCTTTGTAGACCATTGTCCTAATTGGAGACTTCCTTGCTCATTACAGGTTTTAGATTCTCTGGGGACCACAGTTATTATAAAGCTTTTATAAGTCCATGCTTTCTTCTGCAGAAGCATCTCTGAGAGTAGACTAGATCATATGCATTCACCAGCCCTTGAAAAATTGTTTATTAATGAATGAGTAGATGTGCTTCACTTTTTTATACATCTCTCTATTTCCATTTATGCAATACAATTTATTATCTTTGTTATGCAACAATCTGCTCCAAAACTTAATCACCCATCATAATGATTCATTACTCTCCTGTGTCTGTGGCCTGGCTGGGCAGTTCTGCTGTTCTGGCACTGGACCCCTGGTATGGCTGCAGCCCGCTGGAGGCTGCACCAATAGCTCAGCCTGAAGCTGGACCTTTTCCCACACAGCCTTTTGTTTATAAGAAAGAGGACTATCTTCCTCCTGTGACCACAGATGAACTAAGTCAAGCCTCCATAACCAAGACTTACCAAGCTGACGCCCACCTGTGTGGAATTTACTGATGTTCCTATAGCCATGCAGGTTACAAGCTGGAGCCCAAAGCTAATGACAAGAAACTAACCAGGAAATGTGAGTGTTGGCAACCCTGGTGCGATCATCGGCAGCACTGTGCTTTATTTACTGTAAACACATCCAACAGGATCGTAAGACCAATGAGATAGGATGGTTCAGTGGGTAGAGGCACTCAGACCTAGTGACCTGAGCTGTATCCCAGGATTCTACCAGGTAACAGAAGAGAACTGACTCCTGAGAGTTGTCCTCTGACTTCAAATGTGCACCTGCATTCAACACACAAACTCATACCAAAGTATCTACACACGCGATGTACATACATATACACACATACAGAGCATCTGCACACACATGCTATACACGCACACACAAACACATACGAGCACCTGTACACATGTGGTCTATACACATGATATACACATACACAAATAAAATTGAAAAGGATTACAGAATCAATTCATAGCAGTCTATGGTCCTAATATTTTCTGTTATTTCTGTTGTACATTAAAGCCTCGGTTTATGGAGGTTGGAGAGGTGGCTAAGTAGTTAAGAACATTTCCTGTTCTTCCAGAAGACCTGAGTTCATTCTTAACACCCATGCCTGGTGTTCACAACTGCCTGTAACTCCAGCTCCAGGGAATGTGATGCTGTCTTCTTGCCTGAATGGGCACCTACACATACATACATACATACATACATACATGTTCCATTACACACACACAGGCACCTGCACACACAGTGTACACACACATACACATAGAACACCTACACACATGGAATGCACATATACACTCAGATCACCTGCACACATATGGTACACACACACACACACACACACACACACACACTTTAAAAACAAAGCGACCTAGAACTTTGGATCCGAGCTCTTGCCAGACTAGCCATGTTGTTGGATTAAAATCCCTCTATAGGGATCTAGTGGTCATTCTAGCATAGGGGTAAAGTGAAGTGGAAATTAAAGATTCATATGGATGTTTCCCATCTCTAGAGATAATAGTGAATTAATACTCTCATTAGTTAATCAACGTGCTAAGTAGGAGATCCAGTTCCTCTCCACAAGAGTCTCCCTACAAAGTGCCCATGCTACCCAGGTGCTTAGAAGGCAACTAAAGGCTTGTGGGAACCAAGGGATAACATCCTCTATCAGACTCTGCACTGTGACACTATGATGATGCCAGGGTAGGAGTTTCTTGCGTCATCCGTCCCTGTGGTGTCCCCACAGCTGGCTATCTTAGGTTGTTGCTCTCAAGTCCATGCTAGTTTCTGGAAGTAAAGCATGGAAACCCAACTGGGTAAGAGAAACACATCACCAAGCAGCCTTTCAAACAGAATTAGAGAGAGAGAGAGAGAGAGAGAGAGAGAGAGAGAGAGAGAGAGAGAGAGAGAGAGAGAGAGAGAGAGAGAGAGAGAGAGAGAGAGAGAGAGAGAGAGAGAGAAAAGACATTTGTAGGAGGCTAGGTCTCCAAATGCCTCCCTCTCTCTCTGACTTGTGTGCATTCATACCTCTGGGTACATATGTGTATGAGTCTATGGGTGTGTGTGTGTGTGTGTGTATGTGTGTGTGTGTGTGTGTGTTTGTGTGTGTGCGTGTGTGCATGAGTGTGAAGGCCAGGGAAAAACCTTGGGTGTGTTACTTCTCAGGAATAATTCACCTTGTTTTTCAGACAGTTTCTCACTGAGACTCACCAAATAGGCTAGACTGCCTGACTGGCCAGTCTGAGATCCTCCTGTCTCTACCTTCCCAGCGCTGGCCTGCAAGCATGAGCCACCACACCAGGTTCTCCAACTCGGGCCTCCTTACTTACAAGGCAGGCACTTTACTGACTGAACTCTCTCCCTGGCTTCCCAGCTCTGTCTGCTCATGCCTGTAGTTCCCAGGGTAGTTTCAAAACATACAGAGACTGTCATATTCTGAGATAGGGAGGAATTATCTGGAGTCACCCAGCCCATGAGCTCTTTCCTCCATAAACAGGCTGTTTACCAGTGTTTGTGTTCGGCAATCCCAGGGTGATGTTATGAGATACAAATGAGACTTCATTTACCAAGAACAGCTCTCTGAGCCTTGATGGACCCTCGTATCATAAATCCTATGCTTCTGTTTAATCTTGCTTATTTGTGAAAAGTTCATCTGCTTTAGCTCCCTGAATGTGTACGTGTCCCATCTCATTGGAGCAGACCTAAGATTGTCTACAGTGATGTCACAGATGCAGTGGAAAGGTCCGCCATGCCATTCTCCTAAGAACCCAGCTTTTCCATCCTCTGGGGGTCTCTGTCCTCTTTTCCTGGAATGACTTCACCCTGTTCTGTCCCTACCACTTGGTTTTGTCCCCTCTTGTCTTGCTTGGGTCATTTTCCTGTCTCTCAACCTTGCTTTCACCTGTTAAATGTATGTTAGCCTTAAAGGCTGCTAGACTTCTTCTCATGCAGTGAGAACTCATCCTTCCAGGACCACCCCATCTCTAGGCCCAGACTCTAATGATGGCTACAAGCTCGGACTATTAGACAATGTTGATGGATTCTCTATATATTTCTAAATAGAATATCTTGCCAAGAGTTGGTCCGTCTTATATGGATTTTCAAAATCAATACACTGTGCTTCCGTAAGGAACCTTAGCAGACTCATTGGTTCACCAGACTATACATGGTACAGTTGTTTCTTTGGTTTGTCATTGCTACCCTATCTGAAGGGCACAAATCTCATCAATACCTTAGTTTTACCCCTGAAACATCATACCTTCACACACACACACACACACACACACACACACACACACACACACACATATGCCAACTATCTAATGATCTAGTTAATTTTCCAAGGACCATTACACAGACAGACTTGTTAACTGGACTTCCCACTGTCGTCTCTGTCTTTCTTGGACTGCCTCCATTGTCCTGGAGATATGCAACCTTTTAAACACATAAAGTGACTATACCATATTCTCACCCCCACACCCCACCATCTCACCCTTCATCAAAACTATTCTCTCAACAGGTTAAAAACCTCTGCTGAAGACCTAAAACAAAGAAAATTGCTCGGAAGGAACAGCTTCCAGAAAATACTGATGTTGTCTTGTGGGATCTCCAGGACACTATGACTCTGTAGGCAGTGAGCCTTTGACTGCCTTTGATTAATGAAGCTATTTTATGACTCTCCGGAGTCAGAGGCTAAGTTTTAGGAAACCGATAGTTGTCAAAATGTTTTCTTCCACAGCAATACAAATGATTTCGTTCTGAAACGATGTCAATAAATGTTGTCCCAGAGTGACTATAAATCACTAGAAGCCAAATTCTGACTCAATGGATTTTATAGTTGTTCCTTCCTCATTTAAGAATCTTTGATGATGCGCATCATAAATTTCTATGAGAGAAATACAGTTTCAGTTTTGAAAAAAAAAATCCTACATTTTAGTAGGTTTGAAGGCCGTCTCCTAAGATGCCCCACAGGAGAATAGGCAAATGGCTGCACAGTCTGTGTTAGTTCAAAGCTGTGTTCTCTTAGCTCTTAGAGCAGCTCCAAGAGGTAGTAGAGTCTAGAGTTGTACTTTCTGGGATCAGTGAACTCTATCATCAAAAAGAGATATGCCCTGTGAGATTTCAACCTAAATGTATATTTGAAGATGCTAGGTATTTAAAATCTGAAAACAGTATTAAAGTGAGCCAATTAAAAATACTGGATATAAGCGTGTATTTCTAAGTATAATAACCAATTATTTACTTATTATTTTTATAGACTACAGGGAAGCATTACCTTTGTTTTTTTTCTGGTACAACATGAATCTATTGCTTCAGATAGGGTGCCCACAACAAACCAAAGAAACCATTGCACCATGGTATATCTTGGCTAACCAGTGGATCTGGTGAGGCTCCTTACAGAAGCATGGTTGATTCACAGGCAGCCAGATCATGGAAATCCACCCCAGCATCAGTGATGCCGGCTGCTTAGCTAGACCTCCTCACTCCCAGGCAGTAGAAACCCAGGAACTTTGTGAATCTTGTAACCTTATAGCATTTCCTGACCAGTGTAAGTTTCATTAGGTTCTTTACTTTAAGGAGCCTTTCTCCTTATTATAGGAGGAAACAGTTTAACTTGGAAGGAGTAACTATGTAACAGATGGCTGGAGGAGACTGTTTTGTGTATGCAACATCTTTGGTGCTCCTCTAAAATGTTCGTGTTTGTAGAGGTTAATTGTCTGTCTCTCACTTCTCCCAGGCAAATAGAAGTTAATTACTTGTCTATATTAAACTGGATATGAGCGGCCTATACCTAGGATGTCAGTACTTGGGATGCAGAGGCAGGAGGATTGTGACTCCTGAACTACAGAGAGTTCCAGACCTGTCTGTATTGCTACCTTGTGAGTCCCTGTCTCCAAAGAAACATCAGAGTAATTAACAACTGACAATTCAGGTGATACAATAACAAGACGCTAAAAGAAAACCCCTTGTGCTCCTATCTGTGTGTACACACCTACTGCATATGAAGGTCAAAGCTGACAGCATATGTCTTTCTCAATTGTGAGCCACCTAAGTTTTTAGACAAAGCCCCTGACTGAACCTGCATCTCATAAACTAACTGGACTGGCTGGCTGGGTTGCAAGCCCAATGGATCCTTGTGCCTCTGTCTCCCCAGTGCTAGGGCCACAGACATACGCCACTATGTCCCACTTCTTATGTGGGTGCTGGGGGCGAAAACTCAGAGCTCATGTTTGGACAGCAAGCACTTTACCATCTCCCTAGCTCCAAAAACAAACAAATAAACAAACAAAGATGGCTCAATGGTGACTGAACCCAACAGTTTGTAAACTGGGTATCAACACGTCCCACCCACCTCTATGCTTCCTGTCCCACTCTGCCTCAGTCAGCCTGACCTCTCTGTTCAATGAACAGACAGATACACAATTGACTCAGGATTTTTTCACTTGCTGCCCTGTCTGCTTAGAACATTCCTTGTATGGCTCGCTCCTTCCATAAGGTCACATGAGTGAAGAGAGTCCTCAGATGCTGCTACTGTTTGAGAAGGTTGTGTAGTGTCTCATTGGAGGAAGTGGGTCGCTGGGAGCAATCTTTGAGGCCCTACTTCCTATCCATGGTCTGCTTCCTAAGTACAAATGGCAATGTGGCCAGCCAGCCTCATGCTTGTCTGCTATCTATCTTTCCTGTGATGGGAGACTGTGTTCCCTTGGAACAGTAAGCCAAAATAAACCCTTCCTCCCCTCCCCCTCAAAAACAAACACATACACAAAACAAACCCCCCTGGCTGCTCTTCCAGAAAACTGAGATCCTTAATAAATTTGAAGGACCCTCAGAAAAGAGGGATTTACTCAAATGTATAGGAGATGCTGACCAAGTCTGGCGGAGAGAGTTCCTCAGGCGTGGCTTTCTTCTAATACGCAGACCTAGTCCCTCTTCCTAAAATCCCTACCCATACTTTTGCATCAGAAGGTTCCCACACTAAACCCAAACTTCTTCTAGACCCAGTTTACACACCCACTCTTCAGGGAAAGCCTTCCCTATCTCCTTCCATAGTTCTCCAAGAATGTGCATCCTTCTGTATCCTTGTGCATCCTTCTGTATCCTCGTGTATCCTCCTGTACCCTCGTGTATCCTCCTGTATCCTCGTGCATCCTCCTGTACCCTCAAGTATCCTCCTGTATCCTCGTGCATCCTCCTGTATCCTCATGCATCCTTCTGTACCCTCATGCATCCTTCTGCACCCTCACGCAACCAGGCAAAGATCAGCACTTGACACTGCAGAAGAGCTGAAAAGAGAAAGACTAATGAGCACATGAAAAGCAACAAATGGATAGAGACTGAGTTGCATCCAACTCTAGATTTCAAGGTGATCAAAGCTGAATACAGTGGCTCTGTTATCCCAGCATGCTGGAGGCTGGGGCAAGAGGAGTGTCATGAGTTTGGGTTCAGCCTATTTAAAATCCTGAGTCAAGTGGGACACATCAGGTTCAACACTGGTACTCTAGGATCTGCTGCCTCCTATGGCAAGCGACAATAGGAGACAGTTTGGCTTGGGCAAGTGTTTGGTTTGGTATTATGAACACCATTGCTATCCCCTTATAATAATGAACTTGACAGCCTAGTTTCTCTACCTGCACCTGTCTTCAAATAATTCACTTAGCAACCTCACAACCGTCTCTACTTCCACCAGCATCAGGCTCCATGGACTTCCAACTCTAAACAATAGTGGAAATCTCCTCACCCTAGTAAATCAAAGTTAGACAGTCTCTATTCAGGTGCATTCCCAGCGTATCTAAGTATGAAGAATAGGAGAATCGGTCTGGCCTGAACTGGTTTGGAGTGCATACACAGTAAGTCAAAATTGTATCCTCCAGTAATTGAAGACACTCTTAGGGAGAGTCCCTATTTACCATCTTATATCTGTGCATAACCTAGTGGGCATATGATTAAAATCAAATGCATTGTGGGAAAGGCTAGGCCCAGGAGGAAAACTTAATATATTATCTAACTTATCAATAAGAAAGAGATAACCACTCTTAGTACACCCCTTAGTAACCAACTATTCCTTCTTTTGAACCCCACAAAGGGAGTCTCAAACAATATTGGGACCCCTGCCTATAATCACCCATCTGACCCACCATATATGATGGCTTCACTCCTAATAAAGTTCTTTGCTTCAACACCTCCATCTGAACCCTTATTTTCAAGTCTCTGGATGAGAGGCCAAATCTACAAACACCCAGTCCAGATCTAGACCATCCGTAACAACTCCACTCCAGAAGCGGAAACACAAATCCTCATTACTTTTTACGCTAATGCGTATTACTCAAAAGCAACAAGAAAACAGTACACAAGATGTCACCAGTAACAAGAGCTCGTGAGGCCCATCTGACGTGGAGCCTCCATCCCTTATATCTGGTGAGCATACAGATTACTTAATTTTTCTTCCTCTGGGGTGAGGAAAAAATAAATCCAATATCTAAATTCTAGCAGGGCTGTTAGGATTTAATGCATGTGAAACCCGGAGCCCAGTCACTGGCACAAAGTAAATGTGGCTATTGTATTATTATCCTTACTTCCTCCCGCAGGATTTTCCCTCTGGTACATTTAGCAGATCAAGAAGAGGGCTGACCTAATTGCTCGCCCTTAACACATTTTAATCCTTAGCGCCTGCTTCTACTTGCCAATGCTTTTTGCCTCTGGAGGCCAGAGCCTGGGATTTTTAATCTTTCCTGAGCTGGGTGTGGATTTCTGGGACTCAGAGGATCTGACTGCCCCAGGTGACTGTACCCAGCTGGAGAAGTCTCTGCAGTGTCCCCTGCAATGTGTGTTTTGGCTGCTGAAGCTGGAAAGGTTGAGCTGAGGACTGCCCTACCCTGGCCCCCACTACCCCTGCTGGGTGGACAGTAGCCTTGGCCCCTTGTGGGAGAGAAGAGATAGCCCACCCACCTAGAGGAAGCAGAGGGGGGGTGGATGGCAGCCTTAGATCGCCCTAGTCCAGAATTACTGTGAGGACTTCTGAGTTAGGGCTATCCCTTAGAGAGGAAGCATGGGGCGGGAGGGGCTGTAGGCTGGAAGTCTCCTGTGCCAGCAGTGGTTTTGTCTTAGGTAGGCTGGGACCTGATGACCCTGGCTTTTCACAACAGGAAAAACCCCAATTGATTCCTGTTTCTTGATGGCTCAGCCTCATTTTAGAGAAGGATAAATGCCTACTGGGATCTTTAGGACACATTGTAGACGTTCCCCTCAGTGTTTTTAGCAAGTGCGGGAGTGTGACTGAATACTTGTCTTGGGGTTGGAGAGTACACAGCACCCATGATCCAGGCTCTCCGGGTAGGGGAGGCTCAGTCCACTTCCCTTGCTTTCTTCTGAGGTTTCCACAGACATTCTATGCAAGTAGGGAATCTTCTGGGGGGGGGGGTGATGTGGCGTGGTGTGGTGTATGTGTATGGTGTGTGTAGCAACTGGGGACAAGAGCGTGAGTGCAGCGGCTGTGGAAGCCCATGTGGCTGCTGTCCATGTAAGATAGAATATCTGGTCTGAGAGTGAGGAGACTGGAGAACAGAGCACTTCCTCACCAGCCCTGCCAGCCTTGGATCCACATCAGTCCTCGCCAATGTGCATAGGGAAATGGGGGTTTTGTTTGTTTGTTTGTTTTGGGTTTGTTTGTTTTGTTTCATTTTGTTCTATTTTGTTTGCTTTGGCCCTAAAACTGCAGCCAAGCACTCACACACACACACTGCAAGGCAGGCTCCTGTGCCTCAGGAGGACCGCTGTGCCCCATCTCCCCTAAATGAGACCCTTGATGGGCCCTGGGAAAAGGATGGGCTGCAGTGAGCAGTGGGACACTGAGGACAAGGATAGACAGAGCAATAAAGAGACAAAGCCATGGCTTTGAGGTTCCCTGTCTCTGAAAGAGCAGAAGTGAGGCCCCTAGAGTAGTAAGCTTTAAGGGCAAGGACAGAGGTCCCGCTCCTTGCCTCCTGGACTGTCTTCTTGCAGGTTGCAGGACAAGGCAGAGGAAGAGGAAAGACTCTGAGCAGGAGAAAGAGCACGGGAACTGACTGCTTCTTCTTCACTATGAGACATTGCTATCTCCGGGTCAAAAATAACCAAATATTAGCAATTTCAACCTGATATGTGCTGCCACACTCTCTTTGAGTTTGTACAAACACCGAAGATGCAAATTGTGACTCCCATTAAAGGCCTCTGACCTAAGTGTCTGTGGTGGGTTCTGATCCCTGTGGCTCTTAAATCCTGGTATTGGTCCCACATCATGACCCACATCATGATGGTAATATATGAAGTATTGAACTTTAAAGTGTGTTGCTCTTAGTTCCCGCTTCCTGGGCTGGTCATCCTCCATTCTTCCAGTTTGATGGACTAAGAAGTGCCTGGGGCATAGTGAGGCACTCCCATGGGTGTGTCTGTGAGAGATTTTCCAAAGAGGATTAACCTCCCCTGAAAGTGAGTGACAACATCACTGACTAAAACGGGAGGGGGGAGCCAACTGAGAACATCTATTGCTCCCTGCTTCCCAACTAAGGACCTGCCCAGCCTCTCCCAACATGGTGGACTAGATCCCCTCAAGTCATAAGCCAAAATAAATCCTGCCTCTTTAAAGTTGCTTCTTTCAAGGTATTTGGCCATGCAGGTCACTGTTAATGCATCCAACATGCTTGTCTTTGGTTTGGGGAGGTTTTTTTTGGGGGGGGGTGTTGTTGGTTGATTGATTGGTTTATTTGTTATTTTGTTTTTCTTTCTCTGCCTGAAGCTCATCAGGAGTCCACCCTGCTCTCTGGTTTTCCAGAGGCTCTAGGCAAGACAGCAGAAAGCAGGCTTGGTCAGAAGCAGAGGAGATAGGAAGCCATGGAAGGTCTTACTGCCTGCTTCCAGCCAGGCCCCATGATCTCTTACAGCTGTGGCCTTCCCAACACACACACACACACACACACACACACACACACACACACACAGACACACGCGTGCGCACACCTGCTGCTCCCCTCACTTCACCTTTGTCCTGGAGATTCTGCTCTAATGGGGATGTGGCTGGAGAAATGACTGTGAGCTAGAGGCTTGATCCGGGTGTGGTAATAGTGAGAGTCGGGGGGATCTTTATGAGGTATTACCCCCGGGAATTAACGCCAGAGTGGAGTAGACTCAGTCTCAGCAGAATGTTATAAAACAAGTTTACAGCATCCCCCTCCCCACACCACTTCTGCCATAAGGCACTGATGTAACCAGAGGGCACCAGCCAGAGATGCTGGCGCTAACACCATGGATCTCCAAAATACAGACATTAAGCCAGAGAAGTGGGAGTTATCAGTGCTGGACTAAAGGGTAGACTTGGGTAGCTGTGCATTAAGACCTAAGGGCTGGGACTAGAGAGAGGACGCGGCAGGTAAGGATGCTCTTGCGTGGGACCTGAGCTCTGTTCTCAGCACCCACATGGCAGCTCCCAACTGTCTCTAACTCCAGTTCCAGAGGATCTGACTCCCTCTTCTGGCTTCTTGGAGAATTGAACATACATGGTGTATATACATATGTGCAAGAAAAGCACCCATGTGCACCATGTGCATAGAGTTTAAAAAATATCTATTTTGTAAAAATCCAATAGCTGAAAATACACAACAAGGGGCATGGGGGTGACAGGGATGGGTGAAAATGGAAGCTGCAGAAATGGCCTGAGTGTAAAATGCTGAGCCTGAGGGTAAAGGCAGAGAGTGCAGTGGTGTGTGGTTCCTTCTTGTACAAGAAACAAGGAAGGATGCATGGGCCTGGATACAGGGAACAATAGGAGCCCAGATGCTGGCGCCCAGATGCTGGGGCCCGGATGCTGGAGCCCAGATGCTAGAGCCCGGATGATGGAGTCCAGATGACGGTGCCTGGATGCTGGAGTCAGAATAGTGGTGCCCAGCTGGTGGCACCCAGATACTGGGGCCAGGATACTGGGGCCCACATGCTGGGGCCCGGACACTGGGGCCCGGTGTAGCACCAGCAATTCTCCTAGGAAAGGGAGAAGGATGCTATATTGGTTGCTCTTCTGTTGCTGTGATAAAACATCATTACCAGGGGAAACTTATAGAAGAAAGAGTTTATTTGGGCTTAGGGGCCACAGGGAGGGGGTCCATAATGGTGGGGCAGGCATCAGGGACATCCCATCTCAGCTGCAAACATGAAGCAGAGAGAGTGAACGGGAAGTAGGGCAAGGCTGAAAACTCTCAAAACAGCCTCCAGCAGGGCTCTCCCCACCTAAACCTCCCCCAAACTGCACCACCAAGTGAGCCTATGGGGGGGAGGGGCATAGCTCACTCAAACCACATAGAGGGGTTGCTTCTGGAGAGGAGTACACAGGGATACCTGGTTCTGTGGGGATGGGGCGTCAACATACTTGTGCCTGGCTCTGATGGGGAGAAGTGAACACTGACCATGAGCCATGGCGGCTTGGAAGGGAGCAGTCCTCTGGACTCTCTACCTCAGCTCTGACTGAGTCTTCAGTGTTTCATAGGACTCCTCGCCAGAACTGCGGGCGGGACTAAAGTGTGGTCCTAGGTGGTCACTCAGAAGAGAATATTCCTCACCTGTCTGTGCCCATAACCTTAGCCTCTTCCGGGGAGGCCTTTCACCAGCAGAGTGTTAGCAGGGTGACTGTGCCTTGGGCTTAACTGCGACTTTCTCTTCCCTAAATAGAGAAGCAGGCAGAGAAAAAGCTGAGACGCGGACAGCTAATTCTAGACTGGGCTTGTGGCGCCATCTGGTGTAAAAGACATGCCACTGCTTGGCCTGATGGCTGTCACAGAAATTGCCTGAGATGCTTGCTAGAAATGAGCAGAGCTACAGATGGGGTATTTAACTGCCTGGTATGGAATCTAAGTGTGTGGTTCTTCAAACATACAAGTGCTAAGGATCAAGCCCAGGGCCTTGTGCGCACTAATCAAGTGCTGTTCCATTGAGCTACACAAATCATCTCAGGTCTCAGGAGCATATGGTGAGGACCACAAATGAAGGATTGACGCTCCTCAATGAGCCGGTCTGAGATATAGCACAAAAATCCACCTGGTGTTGAGTCACATGGTGACTATTTCTACATCCTTATCTTTAGGGGGAAAAAATCTCCTGAATTTGATCTGGAATGACTGGACTCCAGAAATACATGTAGAAATTAACATAGCCACTTCTGAATTTTTAATCTTAGTATCTCAGCCCTAATGCCTACATAAGCCTTGTACTCCCTAGGGTTCTCCAAAATGAACCAAGACAATGTCATAGGCATAGGAATAGATTTGCTAGGGGGAGGCAATGGCTCAGGGTTCTCTCTCTCTCTCTCTCTCTCTCTCTCTCTCTCTCTCTCTCTCTCTCCACCCCTCTCCCAGACATGGACACAGATACAGACATGGACACCCTGACACAAAAGTAAAAAGGGGAAGGGGAAGGGGATGGGGGTGGAGATGGTCCAGTGGTCTATGTACAAATCCTACCACACACAATGGCACACATATGTGACCCCAGCACTCCTATGTCAAGGTGGGAGAGTGGGGACAGGATAATGTCCCCAACACTTGGAGCTAGGCTGAGGGATTCCTTACAAACAAGTTGAAGGGCAAGGAGCGACCTGTGGTTGTCCTCTGACTTCCACAATCATGCCATGGCACAATGTGCCCCCAGTATTAAAATAAGAAAGCAGAAGTGGGCTGGGTAGAATGAAGAGGAAGCTGGAAGAGAATGGTCAGCGGGGATTTGGGTGACTATAATAGGAGAAATATAAGACTGGTATGACCATGTCACTGCACCCACTGTTATTTATGATTAATACATACTGATAAAAACATAGAAAGGAGCCTGGCAGTAGCGGTGCATGCCTTCATTCCCAGCACCCAGGTGGCAAAGGAAAGTAGATTTCTGAGTTTGAGGCCAGCCTGGTCTACAGAGCAAATTCTTGGACAGCCAATGCTATACAGAGAAATCTTGTCTTGAAAAAAAAACAAAACATTAGAAAGAAACTTTCACCATGAGTGTTAGTCCTCCCACAGAGCACCAGGCGCTCAGAGCACTCATTTTAGTGTTCCCCATCTTTGGCACAGTCATTCCGCTACTGTTACTTAACTGTGTTTCTAGCACTGAGACTGAGAGAGGGGTGTGCAGGGAGAGAGAGAGAGAGAGAGAGAGAGAGAGAGAGAGAGAGAGAGAGAGAGAGAGAGAG
>NC_034593.1:92045633-92055287 GCF_900095145.1 Mus pahari | reverse complement strand
GAGAGAGAGAGAGAAGAGAAGAGAAGAGAAGAGAAGAGAAGAGAAGAGAAGAGAAGAGAAGAGAAGAGAAGAGAAGAGAAGAGAAGAGAAGAGAAGAGAGAGCCCTGAGCTTGTTTGCAGGAGCATGATTAAACTACTTTATGAGAAAACATCTGAACAACTTTTACACTAGCAAGGTGGGGAAATACAGCAAGACAGCACTTAACACAAAAGATGACAAGAAAGAAGATAATAGAAAACACAGCAGCGGTAATGGCAGCGTCGGTGAATGCCTTTAAAGCTCTTGTTATATAGCCAAGGTTGTTGGGCTACTCTGGCTTGTTTGTTTGTTTGTTTGTTTATTTGTTTTAATTCATGTAGGTGTCGTTTCAAAGGCAGGTAAGCACCAAGGAAATACTGAAGAAAAAAACCTGGAAAAGAGCATTCCAGGCAAGCTTGGGGACCCACGTTCGATTCTTAGAACCCACATAAGGGTGCAAGGAGAGACCCAACTCCACAAAGTTGCCTTGTGCCTTCCACACGTGCACTGTGGCATGCGCACCTCCCCCTGACCCTCACACATACATTTTACACACACACTAATAACACTAAATTAAATTTTAAAATACTCCAGACAAATGTTCACCATCAGGAAGTTTGTAATGATATATTAAAATCATCAAAATAGACTTTAATGTCCATGGAGTTATTTGAGCTAAAAAAGGCTCCACATGAAAATAAATGATATTCTTCAATCTGAAAAACCAGCATTTCTAGGTTTTCGTGTTCCTAGCAGATCCTGTCTATGCAAAAGGAATTGACCAGCAGAGAAACATTCACCCAGCCTTCATCATGGGCTCCATCTTATCACCCCAGAAATTACCAAGCAGTCTGAAGGGAAAATGGTAGGATTAGGAAGTCATAGTTACCTAGTGAGCACATGGGGAAATCTGTGTCTAACGATGCGAGGAGACATGGTTTCCTTAAGCACACGTAAAGTTAGTTTTTAGACATGATGGCCTTAAAATAGAAATTTAGCAATGTGCTTTTTGTTGATTCTCTATGAGTTTCACATCATGGTCCCCAGTCCCATTCATCTGCCAGTAACCTCATATCTGTCCTTGGTCCTTTGTAAATAAACCTCCTTACCCACAAAAAAATAAATAAATAAAACAAAAAACACAAAAATTAAACAAAACAAAGCACAGAAACCATCTCGTGGGCTGGAGAGGTGGCTCAGCGGGTAAGAGCACTGACTGCTCCTCCAGAGGTCCTGAGTTCAAATCCCGGCAACCACATGGTGGCTCACAACCATCCATAATGAGATCTGATGCCCTTTTCTGGTGTGTCTGAAGAGAGCAACAGTGTACTTACATATAATAAATAAATATTTTTTAAAATGAAAAAGAAAAAAAAATCTCGTAGTGGAAGCTGTAGTGTGTCACAGTGTGTCCCTCAGTATACACCTCTGTCCACACATCTTCACTTGCAAATGTTCTTTGCAATGAGTCACTGGTCTGATTCGAGGCCTCTAGCTTCTGTGACGCCATCAATATTGGATCCTCACTGGGACTCCTCCCTGTTATCCTGCTATTTCCCTGTGTCGAGGAGATCCTGCAGCTTTGGATCAGCAGGACTGACCCTTTCACATACTTCAACAGTTTCACAGATGATGTAGAATTGGGTGTGGGATAACTCAAAGCCCTGGATTTGTGGCTGGGGGGGGGTTGGGTGTAGCTGAGCTAGTCACCCCACCAGCTCTCCTGCACCCACGCCACCAGGACAAGCTCTCCAGCGCTGCTCCAGCTAGGCCACCCAGTGCCACCATGGGCAGGAGGAAGGGTCGGCTCCCCTGCCCTTATTCTCATGTCCTTGAGGGCCAGCTCCCCTCTGCCCATGTCTCCAGAACCAGCTTCACTATGCTGCCCAGTTGATGCATGGGGCCCACTGTCTCAAGTGCCGGAGTCTGCGAGGGGCTGCCTCAGGGCTGGCTCACCCATACCTTCACTACCAGGGCTAGCTTCACTGTGTTGCCCAGGTGAAGTGCGGAACCCGTGCCCCAGGGTGCTACAGCCAGTGAAGGGCAGGACTAGCTCTCCGGCCCTGATAATGACCTCAGGGGCCAGCTCTCCTGACTACCACAGGTGGCAAGGGGTGAAGTGGTGAGGGCCTCACGCCCATGCCCACTCTGCCTCCCCTTGGGCTGACTCACCCACTCCCCCTCCACCAATGCCAGCTCTACTGTGCTGTCCAGGAGAGGGGCGGGGCTGCTCTCTTGAGTACTGCTGTCAGTGAGAGGTGGGGCTGGCTCTCCAGAATGCTGCAGCCAGTGAGAGGTGGGGTCAGTTCTGCACAGCCCTTGTACATCTATGTGGTCCCAGGAGTCTGTCCAGACCAGAAATGTGCTTATGGTCTCTAGTGGTGATATGAGCCAGAGACATTGACACCCACCCCCGCTGCTGCACGGTCACAGACCCAGACATGGCCCTCAGTAGCAGCTCAGGTGGAGACTTCACCATGGTCTCAAGTAGCAGGACTGGCTATCACACAGGCTATTCCTCTCCACCCTTGCGTCTCCAGTTCCATCTCTCTTCACAATGCTCAAACTGTTCTGCATTCCCTTCTCTCCCGTCTGTCCACCACATGCTTGCACACTGTAATGGTTCCCACTGCAGGCAGTAACTGGTAAGTCTCTGGGTGACCTCCTCTTCCGGTGCCACATGGCGTGGCAGTAATCACACCTCCATGTGTCTACAGCCCGCCCATGTGGCAGGGTGGCAAGCAGGCCTTTCTGTGTCTACTGCCCACCCGTTTTGAGGGGACAAGCAGGTCTCAGGCATCTTTCTCCACCTGTGCCGCAAGTCAGGCCAGTGGGCTGGTTTCTAGATGTCTTCCTCTCCCTCGCTTCAAGCAACATACTTCTTAATGATTCATAAATCAAGACATCTACTCTCTAAAGTGGACATCCTGTGAGTGTCTGAGAAACAAGCCTATGGGCCTCCCCCGTCTTGGGCATCTTCTTTGGCTCCTGGCCTGCGGTCCTCACACAGGTACCTCAGTGCTCTGGACTTTGGAGAACATGTGGGGTCTGGGTGCTGCTGCTCACTTATATGCTGAAGGATGAGAGTCCATCCTGGAGACATCTGCGAACGAGCCTCCTGGGGTCGGCATGTTGGCTAGTAGGAAATGCCTATGAGAGGCAGCTGAGAAATAATCCCCCCTCCTTTCTCTCTCTTGCAGATAACGCTGAGGCCCTCCTTGCCCACTGAGGGAACACAGATGTCAGGAGAACCAGTTGCCCTCGGGTCTCCGTGTGAAGTAAGCAGTGTGTCCCAGAATTCATCCTTGGCTGTGGGTTCCAGTCTTAATTTCTTCTCTGTCTCAGGTTTTTACAGTAGTCACATCATTATTGCTTCAGACTCCTCCCCCACCACCACCACCTTTTTTTTTCTTGAGAGAGGGCAGAGAGAGAGAGAAGGTCTCCATCTGTTTCTCCATCCTGTCCTGGAACTCATGCAGTCCTCCTGCCTCAGCCTCCTGAGTGCTGGGATTACAGAGCTATAACCAGTCAGCCTCTACTTTCTGAAGTAGCCATGTTCAGACATTTTACAAATGATAAAAAGATTACTCCTGAAACCCCAAGGAATACAACTGAAACTTATGAAAGACATTGTGCTCGGTATTGAAGAACTCTGAAAATAAGCAAGCAAGCCAGATGCCAATAAACTAATCAGAGAAGAAAAATAGAATAAACCAAAAACCGGAGAGGAAACATAAGAAGCTCAAAGGGCATCGTGGCACATGCCTTTGGTCCCAGCACTCGGAAGACAGAGCCAGTTGAATCTCTGTGAGTTTGAAGCCAGCCTGGTCTACAAAGGGAGTTCCAGGACAGCCAGAGTTAAACACAGAGAAACCCTACCTCAAAAAACAAACAAACAAACAAATAAGAAAACAAACAAAAACCACAATTTAAATGAAAGACAAATATACAAACCAATAAACCCAAACAATGGTTTGTTGAAAATGTGAATGCTTTAGAAAAACCTGTGATGAAATGAAGTAAAAAGATACACATTCCAAAGGGGTAGTAAAGAGAGAAAGAAAAGACTATAGTAATGATTTTAAAGTTAGAAATCAAATATCTGAGGTAAATTTTACTTGGCTATGTGTAAAACCTTAGTAAAAATGATGGATCTTAGCTATGACTTTAATACTGACTCAAGCAGGAGGAAGCTGGAGGAAGCTGGAGTCAAGACTTCTAACTCCTACAGGATGATGGTAGTCTGCTCCCAAAGCTACATCTCTAAGAACATGCTCCCAAAGCTACACAGGACAACAGAACACACAGAATTATTCTTCTGCCACACCAACATGGGAAAACAATCTGCATGCAGATGAGGAGTAAATCTGTTCAAGGAACATAGTCACCTGGTGAAGCTTTTCTTCAGTAGAGGAGCCAGGTATGAAGCAAGAGTTTTGTGCAAGAGAGCTACAATGAGGCCCATTCAGTTACAGAGAATAAATAACTTCCATCGATCAGCTGTGGAGCTAAACACTTGGAATCCCAGAACTCGGGAGGTGGAGGAAGGAGGATTAGGCATTCGAGGTTTGAGGCTAGCCTGGGCTACCTGAGAATGTGCACTATCTGGATAAGCTTTCCACCCAGAGTGGGAGAGACTGATAATAATCTCAGAATTAAGTCAGTATCTGAAGAAAATAGAGCCTTAAAAAGTATGTGAGCCTAAAGGACCACAGGAGGAAAGGAGAAAGGGGTTGCTTGAAAGGGGTGGAGTTCCCTAGAGACTTGCTAATAAAACAAAGCAAAACACCTTGGGATTATCTGTCCTTGGAAACACTGAAAACAGTCATTAAAGAAAGTGAATTTCATTGTACCAACAGCAGAGGGTACTATTGACTTAAGAAACTTGACACACAGCCATTTCAGCTGGCATCAGCTCTTGCCTGCAGACTTCATGAGAGATGAGGGAAGCGGGGCAGAAACCACTAGTGAATGGTACAGCTGATTACAGCTGCAAGCAACAAGAGTTCCATCTCTCTGCGAACCCTCAGTGGAACCAGGGAACACGCACAGCTGTCTGCTTACAGGTAGAAGCAGAAAGGATACATTCACACTGATGTAATCCCCACTGATTCCCATGCAACCAGGAAGTCTGCTTTGGGGAGATCTCACTTTTGAGAAAGACCTTGCCTCAAAGCCTGAAGGAGTGCCCTTGGCGACCAGACCAGCTACCAGCTGCAGTGGCTTGACTACTTTCTTGCTTTGAGTCTGGGGCACCTCTGGGGCAGCAGCTGTCTGTGAGGGGGTGTGTCAGAGACCTGGGGCTTTGCCATTCTGGCCCAGTGTGGGCCAACTTTGTTTCAGTGTTCTCCGCCAACTAAAACTTGAAGGATCCACCTCATCATTTGGGGATCTCCCTGTCCATCCCCAGTTCCATTGCACAGGTGTCTGATCTGCACCGCCTTCAGGCTTTTCCTACCCACTTCTGTTTTTCACAGGAGCCATACCCAAGCTAACACCCTTCACTCCCAATTCCATCTGTTACCTAGAGCACTGGGCTGATGCAATCAAGAATTCCCCCCATGAGCATCTGCTCCCTCGACTTCCAGGTTTGCATAGGATCCTGAATGGCCAAGGAGACTCATATAGGCACATCACATGGCAGAATTGCAGAAATCCTATGAAAAAGATAGGCACATCACATGGCAGCATTGCAGAAATCCTATGAAAAAGATACTCCAGGTAGAGATGCAGAACGAGGCATTGCAATGCAGCGGTAGCCAGATGCTGTCAGTTCATATCTGTGTTTAGCTGATTGCCCCAGCAGCAAAGCTGAGGTCCTGGGAAGATGTAAAGCTGGACATTAAAAATGACTGATACATATGCCGGGCGTAGCGGCGCATGCCTTTAATCCCAGCACTTGGGAGGCAGAGGCAGGCGGATTTCTGAGTTCAAGGCCAGCCTGGTCTACAGAGCGAGTTCCAGGACAGCCAGGGCTACACAGAGAAACCCTGTCTCGAAAAAACCAAAAAAAAAAAAAAGACTGCTACAACCAACTTCCCTTTGCACCATCCAGATTCACGCCTAACCCTGAGTCCCAGGGTTTGGGAGCCTCGTGTGTAGCCATATTTAACAGACAAGATGTCACAAATAAATTAGGTGGATGGCTGCCTCTGGTGCCCTGGAGGAACGCTGCTCACTGACTTACTCTTCATGGCTTGCTCAGCCTGCTTTCTTACACCCCAAGACCAGTTGCCCTTAGATAGTACTACCAAATGGGCTGGGTTCCCCCCCCCCCATCAATCATTAATTAAGGAAATGGTCCACAGGCTTGCCTATGAGCCAGGCTTGCAGGGGCATTTTCCACTTCCTCAGCTGTAATTCCCTCTTCTCAGATAACTCTACTTTGAGTCAAGTTCAAAACAAAACAAAAGACAAAGGTTCTCAATTTCTCCCCATCTTTCCTGTAGCAGTATTAAAATTCAAAAAGAAGAAAACTTAAACACACAGGCCAGGAAATAATTGTGCATGTGTTGATTCATCTGTGAGGTGAGCTGACAGAACAAAGTGGAATCTCTTCCTGGTAGTTAAGTGCCCCTCTGACATCAGGGCTTCAGCCTTTCCTGCTCCAACATGAGATTCCTGGGGAATGTGGGTTCTTTGGGATCTAATGTTTAGGGCCAGTGATTCAGCTTCAATCCCTCACTTTCTCTGTTCATTCCTCTGTCTGGAGGGATCTGAGATGCTGTGACATGGATGTTGGAATGGTATGGAACATCTCTGAGACCTGCTGTGTCAGAAACAAAGAGTGTAGGTAGAATTACAGTAGAAGCTGAACCTAAAGAGTGCAACTGTGCCGAACCCTTGCTCTGGAACGCGTCTGCCATAGAAACATCTCTAAGGAAGAACAGAAGTGGAGCCATTTTGATAATGGCAATTTCTCCTCTTGCTGACTCTGACAACATTGATTTTGCAGTTTGGTTTGATTTCCAGTTGGTCTGATCCCAAACCTATGGTAGGCTCTTGGGGATGGAGTATTAAAGGCTTTTCTTGGCCAAAATGAAGCAACTGTGGGGCTTGGATGGAGGAGTTCTCAGCCTGAATTTACTTGGAGATTGTTAGGTCACCAAAATGGCAGTGCTGCTGACACTGTCCTAAGGTGAGGGCTCAGCCCCAGCCCCAGCTGGCTTATCACCAGGGAAACAAGCAGAAACCTAAATTCAACATTCCTCAGGAACCTCATGTTGGAGTTTTGGATTTCTTAGGAAATGCATGACTTTCCTTCTCCTCATCCTATAGTCTCTTACCTTGAGGGAAATACACATAGTTCCCTATTAATTAAACAACCTGCAAGGGCCCCAAGCACCTCCCCTCCCCCACCCCCAGTCTCCACTAACTATCATATAAAATCTGCTTGGTTTCCCACCGAGCTTCTGCTCTCTAGCCATGAGACCGCCTGGCAATGGTCTTCTTTTCTACCCACGGAGAGGTCTGGTTCAGTGCTTTCATTGCATGTCACCTACAGAGATTATTCTCTTTCTATTTTAATTTTAAACATCATTACAAAAATAGCATTGCTAATAACAAACCTATCACCCGTAGAAATTAACCCAAAGGCTGTCCAGCTCATGAACTTTTCTACAGTTAGAGTAGCCATTCAAAATGGAAGCTGTGGTGCTTCGTGTAAGATTTTATACTTTCATGATTTGAATGTATTTTTATGCATTTATCTACCACCAAGAACAGAAAATCCATGGCAGAATTAAAACTAGAGAAAATGGTTAGCCTTCTATCCTCTTTGATGGCTGTGTTCATTGTGTGCATTCAGTTCTTCCTCAGCCTTTAATACTCAAGCTCTCCTGTTTTCTTTTCAATATAAACTGTATCCACAAGTACGTTTGTATATAGAGAGATATATGTTATTGACTAGATTCTGCATATGAGGAAGAGCACGCTTTTCATCTTTCTGAGATTGTATGACCTGGTTGAATATTATACATTTTAGGTCCATACATTTTCCTATAAATTTTTATTACATTTTTCTTTAAAGCTGAATAGCTTTCATATTCATCTATTATTGAACAATTAGGTTGATTCCCATTCTTTGCTATAGTGCTATAAACAGTAGACATGGGATGCAAATATCTCTATGGTAGTGTCTGGAGTTCTTTGGATATATGCCTATGAGTGAAGTAACTGGATCACAAGATAGTCCTATTTTTAATTTCTTTTTAGAAATCTACAAAATGATTTTCATGGTGGTTGTATTAACTTGAACACCCACCAGTGGTAAACAAGGGTTCCTTTTGGGACACCTCATCGCCAACATTTGTAACCAGAGTTATTGGTGGTAATCCTTCTTACTGGTATGAGGTGTCTATGGGTGAGACTACATGAAAATAAAGGGTTTCTGAGCAGTAACGGAAACAAGCAGGAGAATTGGCAGACAGCTCACAAGCCTGGAGAAAATCTTTACCTCTCTTTGGACAAGGGGCTGCCATCCAGGATTTGCAAATAATTACAGAAACTAAATACCAACGAAACAAAACTGATAATCAACAAATGGACAAATGAACTAGATTTACACTTTCAAAAAAAAAGAAAGAAACACAAGTAACCAATAATATATTTTTAAGAGTTCAATATCCCTGACCATGAAGGAAATACAAATTAAACCTACATTGGAGTTTGTGAACTGACTTCTGTCTGCCCTGCAGATTAAGATTTGGTGATTCAAAGGTACTTCCATAATCGTTTCTTTTTCTATTTTAATTTTATTTACATTGGTGTTCTGCCTCCATGTATATGTGGAATTACAGACAGTTGTAAGCTATCATGTGAGTGCTGGGACTTGAAACTGCTCTTTTGGAAGAACGGCCAGTTCTTTTAATGTCTGGGCTGTCCCTCCAGACCTCAGACTCATTTTTGAAAGAAGCTGTGCAGCTGCACAGTGCCAGCAGGCTTAGCTACAAAGTCACAAGGAAAACACAGAAGACAATAAACAAGAGAAAATAGTTAAAGAAAAAGAAAATGAGTATTTGTGAAAACCACTTTCATGACTTTAAAAATGCTTTAGGTAAGGATCAAAACTAGAAAGAACAAACACAGTCGGAATTTGCAGGTAGTTTAACAACTGACAATAAGATTCGGTTCCTTCCGTCGCATATGACACTGTGGGACTCTGTAGGCTATCAGTGTTTAATCTTCTCTCAGCCCTGAGAGTGGCAGGGCTTGAAATGCAAGGTGCTTGAGTACAAACAATGACCATGGTATGATCAGGAATACGAAAATGTCAAATTTTATCATTATTAACAGTTTACGTTTGCCTGACACCTGGAAAAGCTTTACACTCTAAGACTTACATCCTAGATGACTGTAGACATATAAAGAAACCAATATCATAGTTCAATGGACTTTTTAGCTTTTGAAATAATATTTAGAATCTTTAAAAGTAATTACACCTCTAACATTGAAAATCATATCAATAGCTTGACAAGGTGATGTATGCCTTGGCTCCCAGCACTCAAGAGTCAGAGGCAGGCAGATCTCTGAGCTAAAGGCCAGCCTGATCTACAGATTGAGTTCCAAGACAGCCAGGGCTACACAGAGAAACCCAATCTCGGAAAGAAAGGAAGGGAGGGAGGGAGGGAGGGAGG
>NC_034593.1:92027966-92034595 GCF_900095145.1 Mus pahari | reverse complement strand
TTTTCTTTTTTCCCCTTTTCTCTTCTCTCTCTTCTCTTCTCTTCTCTTCGCCCTTTGCCTGTTGGAAGCTTATGCTCTCCCTCTCAAGAGCATTAAAGCGTTGCTGTAGAAGGATCCTGTTTGTGTGCCGCGTCATTTCTTGCTGGCGGGAAGGTAGCGCGGGACACACACATTCAGTACTAATAAATAAAATTAAATCTCAAGAAACCGAGTCCAGTTATCTATGGAAAATTCCGCTTTTGTAACCAATTCTGACTTTCTCTTATATAACATATATTTATACCAAACAAGATATTAAAGTATTTAATATTATAACATTATTTATAACATTATTATTATTTATAGCATGATATTATGGATTAGAAGTAAATTGATGTTGAGTAGCAATTTTCTTATTCAGGTAGAGAGAAATGTCCATCTCAATTTTGACAAAATGTATGTAGATTTCACATGGAGAAAAGCCCAGAAGATATACAAAAAGCACCACAGGACCAATTCTTTGATTTATTTTAATCATGTGTCTTAGTTATGGTTTCCATTGCTGTGAAGAAAACACTTTGAGGTCATACACACACACACACACACACACACACACACACAAATCCCCACCTCTACAATGACACACTTCCCCTAATAAAGCTACACCTTCTCCAGTAACGCCACACCTCCCAGTAGTGCCACTTTCCATGGGTCAAGCAAATTCAAACTACTACTTGATGTATCTCTTAAACTTACATTTTAATTTTGTCTAACAAAAAGTACCTTTAAGTGTTTTATGAAATCATATTTAACAACTATGAAATCATAGTTAACAACTTAACCACCATGTAAATACAATATGTTAGTTTTCTTGATAAGGCCTAGGAATATAATACTTGTGTCTGTACTATTTCTGTCTAAACATGCTTACACTTTTGCTCATGTTACATAATGCAAAGCTTTCCTAGGTCCTGTTACTCTTTGTACAGGTTCTCATCTTATGTGATTCCCTTATGAAAAAGAGATTTAACATGAAATATTTTTAAGATTTGGTTTTTATTTATTTTTGCCTATGTATATTTGTGTGTGTAAGTGTGTGTGTGTGTGTGTGTGTGTGTGTGTGTGTGTGTGTGTGCTTGTGAATGTCATGTTTGTGTGGGTGCCCATGGAGGCCAATAAAGGGCATCAGATCCTTTGGAGCTAGGGTAATTAAAAGCTAAGTGCCACCTGATATAGGTGCCAGGAATTGAGCTCAGGTCCTCTAGAAGAACAGCAAGTGTTCTTAACCACTGCACCATTATTCCAGCTAACATAAAGGTCTTTGGCTACTATAGACATCCATAATTTCATAGGTACTTCTGCCTTAATAAGATCTCACCTTTAACAATTGCACATATGAGTATTCCTAAAAAAGAAGCCTCCAGCAAAAATCCAATGAAAGGATTCTTCATGCACACAACTTAGAGCTATTTACTTTATTTCTATAATTACGTTTTGAGATATTTCTATATCTCAGTAAAATAATGCTTGACAACCTCTGTATATTAAGAAAATGTCATAAAGCAATTATGTTTAGTGTTTTCATATAATCGTTTCCCAAATCACTTAAAATAATACATTTTGACTAACAAAAAGCATTTTTATGTCCTCCTGTCTTCTCCTATTCTTGGCTACTTGGAAAAATAATAAATGCAAAAGATAATTTCTTTAGAATCTTTTGTAGTGAAATTCCTTATCAATCTACTTAGAGGACACAACATTTTGTAATTTAACAAACCTTTATCATATGACTTGACAAATATTTTTTCATGTAAGCAAGCTGTATCTTTAACAAAGTTGTCATTGTAGATGCTCGTTGTCTCTGAAATACACTTGCTTTAGAAGGTTAGATATCTCTTGATGATGTGCTAGAAACATTTCAATGTTTCCTGGAACATAAGCATACTATTTTAATAGATTTTGAGAATCTAAGCATGTCTACATTTATAGAGTAAGACCATGCAGATTTATGAAGTCTATGAACCGATAGTTAAATCTAAATCATATTGATGACAAAGTGAAACAAATAAAGACCATCTGCCGCCTTCTCCCGCGTAAGCCATGTTGCTGTCTCTTCTGCAGCACTGCAACAGTCACACTTCCGTGAGGCCTGACTGGGAAAAAGAGCCGGAGTAGCCAGGATCTCCGAGGAGAGCCAACAGGAACATCAGCAACAGCCTCAAGTCCAGAATTCATCCTAAAGCCCCTCCCCCTTTTAATGTGGGCGTGCCCGGAGGGTAGTTTAGCTCACAGAGTTTTAGAAAGCAAAGGAAGCAGGTACAGGCCCAGCAGCTTTGTCTGCAGGAACTCGCGTGCTGCGCTATGAAAGAGGCTCATTTGTGCGGCTGAATCAAGGGTTGGTGCTAGAGCGTGTTAGAGATCAGGAAAAGGCGCTACCAAATACAAATCCCTTTCTGCCAGTGGGCCAACTATACCAATTACGTGTCCCAGAAAGTCTCAGTTCTCAAGAGTGAGGTAGCTCGAGGTGTGGGGTCCAGCCTTTATGTGTACCTCCGGGGTAAGCTGTTGGTATGCCTCCCAATCATCGAAGACTATGTTCAGCTGAAGAGTCCCTATGACACTGCAGCATCTGATAGACCAGACATTCTGATCTCTATGAATGCTGTAGTTGCTTAGAGTTTCCAGGAGCAACTAGAGGGAACATTTGTCCCTTCATCTACAGAAATCTCTAATGGACAAGTTCTGGAGCCAATCGTCTAATCCAGTGTTCTAGTGCTGTGAAAAGATATCATAGGCTGGTGAGATGGCTCAGTGGGTAAGAGCACCCGACTGCTCTTCCGAAGGTCCGGAGTTCAAATCCCAGCAACCACATGGTGGCTCACAACCATCCATAACAAGATCTGACTCCCTCTTCTGGAGTGTCTGAAGACAGCTACAGTGTACTTACATATAATAAATAAATAAATAAATAAATAAATAAATCTTTTTAAAAAAAAAAAGACATCATGACCACAGCAACTCTTATAAAGAAAAATATTCACTTGGGGCTTGCTCACAATTTCAGAGGTTTACTCCATTACTATCATGGTGGGGAGCATGCAGGCAGACACGATGCTTGGGAAGTAGCTGAGAGTTCTATCTACCTCCAGATCCACAGGCAACAGAAAGGAGGAGACTCTGGGCTTGGAATCGGCTTTTGAGAGCTTAAAGCCCTCCCCCAGCGACACAGTTCCACTAATAAGGCCACACCTGCTAATCCTTCTCAATTAGCGCCACCCCCTGGTGACCTAGTATTAAAATCTAGGAGCCTATGGGAGTCATTCCCGTTCAAACTGCCACACCCATCATCCTGGATGCAGACTTCTAGAGAATACACAAAAGGACACATGGAATGGTGCATTAACTTAGCACATACTCTTAGATCATAAAAGACCAGCTGCTCACCTAGATTGGTGACCAATATAGCATAGACTCAATAATCCTGATGCCTACAGGCGTTATAAACGAGATCTCCAAAAAGTACATTCAAATTCAAATGCAAGTAGACAAGCTTCCAAATTACTTTAACCCTGGGAACCCTTTTTTCTGCACCACAACAAGGGCCGTACCTCAATGGCTGCCAAAGCCTCTGACAAAGGGGACAAGTGGCCAATGATGATGAAGTGGCCAAGGTGAGTCCAAATGACTTTTACACCTCAAACAAATAAACTCATGAGGAGAACTGCTCTCCTTGTGACCTGGACAAAAATTATTCCAGGTCATCTAGGGTTCACCAAGGCAACTGCTTGAAATAGTCCTGCCTGGGGTGCATTGTGGTGGCGCACGCCTTTAATCCCAGCACTCGGGAGGCAGAGGCAGGTGAGTTTGAGGCCAGCCTGGTCTACAAAGTGAGCTCCAGGACAGCCAGGGCTATACAGAGAAACCCCGACTGGAAAAACCAAAAAAAAAAAAAAAAAAAAAAAAAGAAAGAAAGAAAGAAAGAAACTACAGCAAAGGATTGTAGTCCTTGTGTAGTTTCCTCCAGCGGTATATGGAGTTTTCAAAATGGCTTGCACCTTGTGCTCACATAAGGGTAGTCTCCTTAAGTGTTTAACTGTCTATCCTTCTGTTCAAAGGAGTCAAGACGGCAGGGAGAGTCCAACAGTTGCCAGTTAGGGAGTTGAGTTACACCATCCCTCAAAGTCTTTACTTACTTACAGAAAAATGAACATCAGAAGAAATGCTTACAGTAAGAAGTTACAATGGCTTATTATTAACACAGGTAGTTATTTTAACAGTGCTTTAACACCTGCTTAATACCAGACTCTCAAGGGAGAGTCTGGCCCTTTATCTTTCTCACTCCCATCCTGATTTAGCAATCATAGCCTTTCACTGTAATTAGAAACAATCATCCTCTAACAATATGGCAACTCCTTTCTTTGTCTGTGGTTCTGCTATTGTAGCAGAGCCTATACTCCATAGAGCTTTGGAACATGCCTTGGTGGAATGCATATAGCCTCCTGCCCTCTCTGATTTCTCATCAACTAGCAAGATGAGAAAATGTCAGTCTCCTCACTTTGCATGTAAAGTATTTTTGCCATTTTATAAATGTGCCAGTTTTGACAGTCTGTAACCTGACTTGGTAGTCAGGGGTCACCCCACATAGTGGGAGGAGCTGGGCATTCCTACTTCTGTTGACTCTCTTGTCACAGCGCATTCCTACTTCTGTTGACCCCCTTGTCACATCATTCTCCTTCGTCTACGAGCCTTGCCCTCCTTGTTGGCCCAAGAAGGGTACTGACTCTCTTTAGAAGGTGTTCAAATTTTCCAGTTACTCTCTCTTCTGATTCAGTATTAGCACAAGTTAATAGATGAGTTCATTACCTAGAGAAGATCTGCAAAGCAAATGAGGATGCAGTTATAATTTAATTTTTATGTGAAAAAAGACACTTTTGTTCATGGGAATTCTATATTGCAATTCATTTTCAATATTATTATTATATTAGATATATTGATGTTATAATTAGATATATATTTATGTATATTATTAATTCATATGTATTATATGAACATATATATATATATATATATTAAAATATTTATTTATTTATTTTATGCGAGTACACCGTTGATTTCTTCAGACACACCAGAAGAGGGATCAGATCCCATTACAGATGGTTGTGAGCCACCATGTGGTTGCTGGGGATTGAACTCAGGACCTCTGGAAGAACAGTCAGTGTTCTTAACTGCTGAGCCATCTCTCCAGCCCCGAACATATATATTTTAAGAGATACTCTTCCTTAAACCTTTAAGTTCAACTTACAAATTATCTTATTCTACTTACAAACTTAGCAATTGAAGGAATTATAGGGCTGGAAAGGTGACTCAGTGGTTAAGAGCACTGAATGTTCTTCCAGAGGTCCTGAGTTCAAATCCCAGCAACCACATTGTGGCTTACGACCATCTGTAATGAGATCTGATGCCCTCTTCTGGTGTGTCTGAAGACAGCTATAGTGTACTTATATATAATAAATAAATAAATCTTTAAAAGAAAAGAAAAGAATTGTAAAGAGTTTGAATTCTCAATGAGTATGCACATGGGAGTAGTGTATGGGTCTGTACATGTAAGTGCAGGTGCCTGTGAAGCCAGAAGAGAGTGTTGGATCCCCTAGATCTGTAGTTACAGGCAGTTATGAGCTGCCCAATGTGTGCTGGAACCAAATATGGATTCTCTGCAGGAGCAGTGCATGATTTTAACTGCTGAGCCATCTTTCCAGCCCCTGAAAACAAATTGAGAAATCTTCCTATTGGTTCTTTGATCAACGTTCAGCTAACTTAAGTTTAACAGATGAAATCCCTTTCAATGTTCATCTACTTGCTTTGTAATTAACTACATTTCTTGAGACATATGAAACTGCAATCACAAATTTAGCATGTCAGATTCTCCCAGGCAATTGAAACTCCCATTGTGTCAGATTTAGCAAGTAAAATTATCCTCAGCAATTATGTACTTTTGTAAATTAATAGACCAATCTTGTAAATATGGTAAAGCAAAGTATCTTACTCATTTCCAACATCATGAAAACAGGAAAATAAACAATGCCTATGCCAGACAGCAAGATGGCTTAATGATTTCAAGACTTGTAACAGAGCCTACATAACACTGCCTAAAGCAAAGAATCGTGCATCTTTTGGTCATGGTTTCTACACTTATTTGGATACCTGTCCACAGTGATAAATTACTCTCCCAATCAAGGGAGGAGATTACCATCTCAGCAGAATGTGCCTATCCAAGACACAGGCTGGACATATATGCCAACTCTCACTGTCTGGTCTAAGCTGTGCGTTTATCCTCGCTGCATTGTACACATTGTCTGTCCCATTATTCCCCTTTTCTAAAGTCATCTGTTGACATAGACAGAGGTGATGGGGTTATATGGGATGTTCACACACACAAATGAGGCCTCTTTCAAGTAATTTCACTTATGGTTGTGAGACAATTGTTTTATACCCAGCCAAAGTGTACTACAGATGAATTAATTCATAAATCTTCATGAAACAGTGCTTCTATATCAGGTAGCCATGGTTAAAATACTTGCATACACACACACACACACACACACACACACACACACACACACACATACACACACACATGCACGCACGCACAC
>NC_034593.1:91999541-92027919 GCF_900095145.1 Mus pahari | reverse complement strand
CACACACACACACACACACACACACACACACGCACATGCACACGCACATGCATACACCTCACAATTTATGTTGTTATACCATGTAGCTTAGTAGCAAACTCTGCAGATTTTCTAGGTAGAGTCAAGCATACTGTTGGTTCCACAGTTCTTAGTTCTTCCCTGTCCTGCTTGCTGTTTCAGGGCCTTTAAGGGAACTTGGGTACAGGGAGCCAATACTTGGTCACTACAGGAAGCCTGTCACAGGTTCAGTTAGCAATTGATCCTACTGCTACCTTACTGATCTGCCTACAGATCTGGGAGTCAGCCTCTACTGTCAGCCAAACAACTCCCCTAATACTGAACCTCTGTCTTAACCCTGGGCCTCCTTGACTGACGCTTTCTCCCCAATTCCAGCATTTCTTCAGTAGTGGTCCATGATCATTCAAACAAAATCACCCAGAACACTTGCTACAGAAGTAGAAGCCCAGGCCCCATCCAAGATACAGTGAATCTCTAGGTATAGATGTAGCTAGAAATACACACAAGTTTTTTGTTGTGGTTTTTTTTTTTTGGTTGGTTTTTGTGTTTCCTGGGTGAGGGAGTATGCATGTGTGTACAGACTTATGTATGTCATGGGACAATTGTACACATGTATGTGCCTGAGTGTAGAAGCCAGATATCAATGTCAGCTGCTTTCCCCGATTGCTCTCCACCTTACTTAAGAGATTCCATTCAGCTCAGCTGGTTTACAAGCACGCCCAGGCCTCTTACTGTCTCTACCTTCAAGTTCTGGCATTACTAGGACGGCAGGCATGTTCTGAGCTGGATTTTTTTTTCTTTTTTTTTGAGTGTTGTGGCTCAAACTCAGATCTTATGCTAATGCAAAAAGCACCTCACCTACTGAGCCACCTCTCAAACCTTGCATCTTACTCGTTCAAAGGACAGTTATTGTGTGAAGCAGTGCTTAAGAATCATGCATTTGATGATTCTTGGATCTAAGCCTTTTCTTGAGCCCACAGAAGTGGCATCTGCTCTTTGGCTCTGAGTTGCTTAGAAAGGGGACGCTGATGTGAGCATTACTTCTTCCATGCCTAACTTCCAGGGAGCTGTTGAATAGGTTAACTTCGTATCCACTTCACTGTGCTTGTGACTTGACTTATATTCTTATTTAACTAGTTTTGTTTTTATTTCATTACAATTTGTTCCATGGGTGTGACCTTTGAACAGTTTTAAATGCTAACGACAGTACTTAATTTCTTTTTGGCTCCTTGAAGTTTCCACCTCATCAGGCCATTGACTGTCTCAGGTTCTCTGGACAATCAGAGCAAATGGGATACATACAGATGAACGGGGGGGGGGGAGATGAATTGTGTTCTAGACTGTACTGTATCCTGAAATTCTGATGGCAACAAAGCCCCATCATGTGTCACCTGCAAGTCAGAGAACCGGGAAAGCTGCTGCAGTTCCGAATATAAATGTCTGGGAACGGGGACAGAAGGCTGAGGAGTGGGAAAGGGCAGGTGTGGAAAGAATTGGGGATGTGTCTTAGCATCCAAAGCTCCAAGAATCAAGAAATCTGACCTCCAATGGAAGAGATGAATGTCCAAAAGAAGAGAGCCTTGATAGCTACATAATGGCACCCATGTTAGGGACAGTGATCCCTGCTCAGTCTGATGACACAAATGCTGACCTCTCCTGGAAAGACCTTCAAGGACATATCCAGTATTAAAGTCTTACCACTACCTGGGCATTCTGTATCTGTCAAGCTGATACATAAACATCCTTTCCATCACAGACAGCTGGAGTTTCTGTCCCAAGACAGACTTCCTTCAAGGAGGCAGAAGCCTCTACTGAGTGATGCAGCTGGTGTAGGGATACACTTGCTCTAAGAAACCCTTCAGGTTGGAGTCTGGGGATTTGGTCTGGAAAGAAAATAGGTTCCACAGTTACTGAAGAAGCATCCGGGGAAGTGGAACCTCAGCACAGGCCAGGAAGCCCTGGGAGGCCATCTTCTGTCCCTTCTACCCTGGAGATCATGTCCCACCCGACCCACGTTGACTTGCATACCACCTACCTCGCTGTTACTCTGTTACTGAGAGTTCTAGCTCTCAGGATCTTCTGCTTCCCCAGGAGGACGGCTGGTTATTACTACTTAGGTATGCCGCCTCTTCTTTGAAGTCTCTTAATCTTCACGAGCCCTTATTTACTTAGGCAAGTAGAGCATGTCAGACTACAGACTGTCTTAGGTAACTCTCTGTGGACCATTAAGCACAAAGCATAGGCGTCACTGGGCACGGGTAAATCCTAGTCACAGCCACAGCCCTGCCTCTCTTTTCTAGAGCCTTCTACTGGAAAGAAAAGATGAATGGCTCTACAAATACTCTAACATTTCACCTGCCCACTTCTAGTTCCAGCCCCTACCTCTGCCTGCGTGCCAGATCTCCCGTGTTTATCTACCCTTGGGCACCAAGCATGACATCCCAAACTCATTTTTCCCCAGACTTGCTTCTCTCGGTCTTTCTGGTCACCCGCGAGTCTGTTTCCTTGCTCACACTCTTGGGCGCCATGTTCAAGCATCGGTCAGTTCCGTTCTCCATGCTGGAGCTGATCTCTTCTCTCCTCATATCCTCATTTCCTTAGATTACAAATACCTCCCGATGAGTTCCTTGGGGTTACACCCGCCCCCTATGCAGTTTATACTCCACGTGGCAGCCAAGCCTAAGGTAACGCCAGGCCTATCCCCACTTATATGTCTGTGGTTCCGATCTTGGGGCCAAAGCTGCCATCCTCATCCTGCTTAAAAGCCATACCGTCTACCTAGAGCTTCTCCAGACCCTCAGCCTTATCCCTTCATCTCTTTCCACTCCATATTTCCCACTCTGCCTTCTGGCTCCCGCTCTTCAGCTTTCCCAGCATGCAATGCTCCTGCTCTTAGGCTTTCCCCGAATGCTACCAACTCAAGAACTTTCTTTTCATTCTTTTCTCTTCTCCCAGCTCCACTCTCCACCCCCGTCCCAGACCTCCCATGCTTGCTCCCTCCCTCACTGCAGACCCCAACTCAAACATCACCTCATAACAGAGGCCTTCTCACGACCCCCCCCCCCCCCGGAAGCTTGCATTAGGGGCTCTTCCTTGGTACTCCCTCCTCTCCCCTCGCTGTTCTCCCAAGCACATCTCTTCTGATGATGTGTGCTTATTTATTTACTTCCTGCTCCGGCATGTGAAGTCTATGACAGTGAAACCTTGGGGGTTTTGATGAAGCCCCCCCCCCAACAAAATCACACTTCATAGTTTCTCTATCGACATTTGGTGACTACACAGACACACTTTCGATTCATGCAATGGACATTGCAAGGGGCATTCCATCTTCATTATTTCGCTTCACCCTCTCGACAGACCTGGTGGCTAAGTAGCGGGATTTCCATTTTTCCCAGAGATGAGAGAAATTTCCAACACCCACATCAGACAGTTCACAACTGCCTACAAAACTCCAGCACCAGGTGATCTGCTACCCCTCTGACCCATTCTTAACTAAGTAATAATAAAATGTTTTAGAAATTGAATTTTAAAATGACACTGTGCACAAAATACAGTAATATTGGACTTCTGTCCTGGAACTCACTTTGTAGACCAGGCTGGCCTCGAACTCAGAAATCTTCCTGCCTCTACCTCCCAAGTACCTTCAGTCTTAAGTGCCACCATATCTGTGGAGTGAGCTAACTGTGGCCGGTTAACTGTGCCACTTTCCACGAGGAAGACAAGATTCGGTGGCTGTGGCTGGGCTGTTTCTGATGGTCTGTGTCCTCCTGGAGGCAGAAGCAAACTGCCTCCATCCTCTGCTGCTCTGCCTCCACCCTCATCCCAGATCCCCCTGAGAGCACCATGGGATGTATGAGAAATCCCTGGCTTAGGTTGGTGTGGGGTTGCTGTGTGGGGAGTGAGTTTGGGAGTGCTGGCCACACACAAGGCAGAGAGCAGACCACGAGCAGCTGAGGGTCCCCTACAGCCACCTCTGTCTCCCCCTCCTCATCCCCAATCCCAACCCTCTCTGGCAGGGATCCTGAGGACTGAGAGTCCAATTTTCATCACCAGCCCAAGAAGGAGCGTGACCTCTGAGAATTTTGTTCCCCACATGTGAAATAGGAAATTTGTGTCTTCCTATCAAAGAGAATCCAGCCACCCAGGGGGAAGAAAGCTAGGAAGAATGTTGTTCCCATTCTAACAGTGAGGAAACCATGGATAAAATTTTATGGAGGGTCTGAGAAAGCTGCAGCCACAAAGCTTCCAAATAAACCAAATTCCAGAGAGGGACAAGGCTTCCGAGGCGGGGCTGGACACACATGCAGCCTCTCTTCCCAGGGAGTACGGGAGAACAACAAGGCCACCAAACAAGCAAAGCTAGAGCATGCTAGAACATTAACCCCTTAAAGGCTGAGGGTGAGCAGGCATGTTCGCATGCAGGGCTGGGGGGGCTGTAGATACCTGGGGGAGGGGGCTGTAGATAGCTAGTTGTCTTCAGTGGCAAGCTTTTCTTCATGAACCTCCAAGATGGGGGGTGTGGGGACCTCACTGTATTGGTTGCTTTTATTGTTATGACGGAATGGATTTAAGACTAAACACTCCATCCTATGGCAAAGGAATGGCGGGATAGTTCCTGTCCATGGCAGCAGGGATTTGAGGCAGCTGCTCACATCTTTGGTGCAGGCTAGACTGGGTTCCCACCTATCAAGCTGTTCCCCTACCGCCCTAAGTTAGCCAGCTGGTGCGCATATTCAAAGGGTTCCACAATCTCCAAAATCAGTGGCATGGGTGTGGACCAAGTGTTCAGACACATGAGTCTGTGGGATGCATTTCACATTCAAATGATGACTAGGACACAGAGGGGAAGAAAGTGAAGGATGCTGGGGGGGGGGGGGCAGGGGCGGGGATGGGCACAAAGCCTGCCAATGCCCNGGGGATGGGCACAAAGCCTGCCAATGCCCTCAAGTCCCTTCCTGCTATGAATCAAAGCTGTAGGAGAGACAGTGAATCTTCCAGTTCTGAACTCCTTGTAGAAGAGGAGAAATAAAGTCCCTTTTCTTTTTAAACTGTAGAAAGCCCTCTTTGGGGCCACTTCCATGGAAAAAGAATAAAAACAAAACTCTCCTCCCTTTGGCTCCAGAATCACCCCTATACAGAGAAGAGACTGTGGCTGGAAAGAGGCCACAGATCTGAGGGTACCGCTAGGTACAAAACAGCTTAGCTACCACAAGGAGAAAGGCTAGGATTCCAGCAAAACTGCTTCCCACCCAGAGCCCTGACAAACACGCTTCCTGGACGCTGCTGCAGGACAATGGGGATCATTTCCTGCCCTACTGTAGCCCTCACTGAGCAGCACCCCAGCTCCGGGTCACCACCACTGACCTAACAGGAACACAGATGTGTGCATTTCCAAGCCCCACGTGACTGGCGAACACACTTAGACCTTGCAGGTCCCTTCAATTCTCGGGTTAAAATGTGTCAAGAGTAAGGTATTCTGAAGAAAAGCTGTCGGGGGCCTGGGAAGGCAGAAGAAGCCGGACTTTGTCCTCACGGCTCCCAGAATAGGATGCTGAGCAATGCTGAAGCTCCTACCCATGTTCCAGACCTCAGCTCAGTGAAGCAAGCGCTGAGCGATGGTCACATGGTCCTTGGGGGCTCCTCTGCTGTGAATGCAAAGCAGGGTGCAAGTAACTGAGACTCCACCTGCCCTGAATATGTTTTCTGAGCCTCGGAGGACTGGCCTGTCCTGAATCTGAGGCTTCTATGATTCTTGGTATTTATCTGTGAGTACCTTAATGTGAGGGTGTTCCACCTCGCCACACTCAATACTGAGCACGTGACAGACTTCCACACAGGCCTAAGAAGCCTTATAAAGTATGAATGCTGTTTATCTTAGACTCTTATTCTTCTGGTTTGATTTTTTAAAAATGAGGCAAAAAAAATTTGGTTTTTTTGCGAGAGGAAACAACCTATTGTAAATAGATGATGAGTTACATAGAAATCATGATTAAATATTGTTCATACATTTGAGCTATCAGAGAGAAACTTTAATGTAACCAGATAGCCTGTTGCAGCCCGAAAATAAAGTACGAGTGTGTAAAGGACTGAGGGGAGAGAAAGGATGTATGCATCTCTGCTAAATACTAAAACTATGATATCAGATAGGAACTTTTCTCTAACAGAGGGGTGAAGAAAGCACAGCTGAGAAAAATTATCAACCACAGTGAATCTGAGTCTACAGGCAGGATTCAAACTAAAATACAAAGAGAAAAGGTGGTGTAAGATCAAAGTATTCAAGGCTATGGGACAGTATCAAACGGGTTAAGATACACATAACTATGGGAACTACTAGAGAGAAAGGTCAAAATAGAATGAGCACCTGAAGACATGTAAGGTCTTTCTTAAATGATGAAAGACATGAAGCTGGGGACCTCAGAGTTACTGAGAACCCAAACAGTACAAATACAAAAGCAACAACAACAAAAACAAACAAACAAAACCTAGATATATGATCGCCAAACTGCTAATACCCAAATAAAAGATGATGTCTTCAGAGCCAGCCAGAGAAAACATGAAGATGTATATTCAAAGACCAGCAGTACAACCATCTCGCCTGACACAACACAACCTGGGAGAAATCAAGTGTTATCCTTAAAGAACTAGGGGTGGAAAAGACCATCTATCTAAATTTCTTTACTCAGGAAAACATACATCTAAAGAAAAATAGAGGCCAACTTATGACTATTTCAGATAGATAAAATCTGTGCAAACTAATTTGAAGCAGATCTGATCCATAAGAAATATTAAAATTTAAGTTCTTTGAGTGAAAAAAATAGCAAAGGGAATCTGAATATAGTCATGGAAAAACATACACACAGTAGACAATAAGGTAATACAAAATGAATAGTTTTACTTATCCTTGATTGTATTGTGAGACAACTGACTAGCCAATGACAAATGGAAAGGCAGTACATTTTACTATTTGTTAAAAAAAAAAAAATAAGATAAAGTGTCAAAAAATAACAGGTAAAAGTATGGTGTTTTTCTAATGTAAAGTTTCAGGCTTTTCTACCCCCACCGTTGCTCTAAAATAATGGCACAGACACTTGGTATATGTATTCCAAGATTCTGGCAGTAAGCTGGGCAGGTTCTGAGCTGTTCTAACCAGGCTATGCTGGCCTGGCCTACTTTCCAGCCATGTGTCTGTGACCTGCCATCTTGGGCTCACACTGGCCTCCTTCTTCATCTATGTCCTCATGGGGACTCCTCAGCTCACTTGAGGCTCTCTCTTTCTCTCTCAAGGCACAGAAGACGTTCCACCTTATCCTCTCCTGCCCAGCTATGGGCTGATCAGCTCCTTATTGACCAATCAGAAAATAATGGGGAGCAAACTACTGCGTCAGGAAATGCTTCATAATAATGACGATACCCAGATCTCCAAGGTCAGAAGTCAGCATTGACGTCCACGGTGCACAAGAACATTCCACAACAATAACATACATACAGAGGGCCAATCTAAGGCCAATCACTGAAGAAAATTAAGGTGGATAAGTAAAGAACCATTGCAAATAAAATTAATCACAAATAAATAATACAAGTGGAAGCAGAGAAAAGAATACAGCCAGGAGAAAAGAACAGCAATGTGGAAAACTTAAAGCCAATCACATATTAAATTAAATATAACTTATAATAAATTAAAAATAATTAAATATAAATGGTCTAGAACCTCTGCTTTAAGGAAGATGAGTTGACAGTGAACAGATTTTTCCAGCTCCCTGAGCCCACAGGTAATACAAAATAATCAAGATGGGTTTTTTCATGATACTGAATGGTAGGCAACTGAGGACAGTGTTCCCTGAGAGACAGGAAGCAAATATGGTAAGATTTAGACTTGTTCAGGCTCACTGCCTCCATGAGAGACTCTCTGCTGCAGAGATGGCACAAAACACCAGGACAGAAGACCTCGAAAGCCATGCAAGGATGGAAAACAGGGCTCTGTTCTCCTATTCATTATTTCCTGAATCTGAAGCTCCGCCCTACTCTTCTACCCTTCCCATTCCTCCCCACACTCCTCCACCTCTCCCACTCCTCCCCACACTCCTCCACCCCTCCCACTACCCCCACCCAGAAGCTCATGGTTTGAATGCTTGTTCCCTGGCCCCCTCACTACTTTGAGAGGTTGTGGAAATTTTAGGAAGTGGGGTCTCTTGGCCTTTGGAAGGTATTATCAGAAACCTCTATCCTGTCAGCTTGCTGCTTCCTGTCTGCTGTGAGGTCAACTGCTGCCCTCTGCCTAAGCTGCCCACTGCCAGGACGTTATGCGTTATGCTCAAGCCCAAAGGACCAGGACAGCATGAGGAGCCAAATCAAATCCTTCTCCCTTCAATTGTTTCTGTCTGACACTGTGGTCACTAAGTAACTAATAAGCACACTTCAAAACAAGCCCTAAGGGATCAAATGGTCTTAGTGGTGTCCCAGACAACACTTCTCTCTCTCTCTCTCTCTCTCTCTCTCTCTCTCTCTCTCTCTCTCTCTCTCTCCTCTCTCCTCTCTCCTCTCTCCTCTCTCCTCTCTCCTCTCTCTCTCTCTCACACACACACAAACTGCATAGCATTTTGAACTGATTTTTTTTGATATTTATTTTACTTTAAGTGTATGGGTATTTGGCCTATATGTATGTCTGTGTACCATGTGCACACCTGATGTCCATGGAGGTGAGAAGGGTGTCAGATTTAGACCTGGAATTAAGAATGGCTGTGAGCTATCATGTGAGTGCTGGACACAACCTGGTCTCCTGAAAGGACGACAACTGCTCATAACCCCAAAGCCATTTCTCCAGCCCTGCTTAACAGTATTCATAGAATTGCAAACTATATCTGGCACACACAAGATAACATGCCCAAAGATTAACAACCAAAAGAAAACAAAACTCACTAAGCAGGTCAAGAAGCAGAAAAAAAGAATCCAAGTGAAAAGAATGGGTTAATAACTTAAAAAATGAAAAAGAATCACTAAGGACCTTAAGCTCAGCTGATATGAGCATTAAAATGCCTATTTTAACAAAAATCAACATTTACAAAACTTTAAGTAGAAATAAAATTCAAGGATAAAAGTGTTTAAAATGAGCAAGTATACTCAGTAGGATTGGGAACAGATTAGATGCTACATGAAAAAAGATTAGTGAATTTAATTGTTCAGACTGTGTAATAAACTTCTGTGAAATGAATTCTTTCAGAATTCATAGGCCTGAAAACTTTTGTTAAACCTTAGGTTTTTGGTTTGTATACTTGTTTTGTTTATTTGTTTTGCAGCAGAGTTTCATGTAGCTCAGGCTGGCCTCAAATTCACTACATAGCTACATAGCCAAGGATGGCCCTGACTTCTGATATACCCATCTTCTGGATGAGAGCACAGGCCTGCAGCACCATAGCCAGCATGATGCAGTGCTTGGGATCCACCCTAGGGCTTCCTACATGCTAAGCCAGCATCTACCAACTGAGTCACACGCCCCAGCTCCTCACCTTAATGCTTGCAAGCTAGAGATGGACACATTGTACTGAATTACAAGTTAAAACTGTATCAGTGGCTGGGGAGATGATTCAGAGGCTAAGAGCACTCTCTGTTCTTCCAGAAGTCCTGAGTTCAATTCCTAGCACTCACATAGTGGCTCATGACCATCTATAATGTGATCCGATGCCCTCTTCTGGCATGCAGGCACACATGTAGATAGAGAACTCATATATAAAATAAGTACATGAATCTTAAAACAACAACAACAATTGTATCAGTTACTTTTGTAAAACTGTTACACAAACACCCAAGAGAATGACTTAAAGGAAGGACAGTTAATTTTTTACTTAGTTTCGGAGAGTTTAGTTTGGAGAGTTTAGTCATAGCTCTTGGCTCTGTTGACCCTGGACCTGCAATGCTACAGAACCTCATGGTGATAGGGACAAGCAGAGGGACAGGGGGCAGGAAGGAAGCAAAGAGCAATGAGGGGACTGGGGAATGAATGGTTTGAATAATCTTCAAACCAACTTCTTCTACCCACTCACCCACCCATGCTCCAAACAGTTCCCAGAACCTCTGAGAGTATTGTCCCCAGCTAGGGAGAGTGTTCAACCCTTGGAAGACATCTTGTGTTTAAAAGGAAAGAATACTTTTTCCTAGAGCTGGAGCGATAGCTCAGCAGGTTTGGTTCTTTTTCCAGAGGTCGTGAGTTGGATTTCTGGCATATCCAGTGGCTCGCAACCTCCTAGAACCCCAGCTCCAGGGGATGTGATGCCCTCTTCTGGCCTCTGAAGGTATCTCTGAAAATATGGTGTGCATCCTCAGACACATTTTTTTTTTTTCAATCTTTCATAATAAAATGAAGACTTCAGAAAGAAGACATTTGCTACATGGGATCAACAGAAGATACGACACTGCAGAAGGTTTGTAGACTAAGCAATGGGGATCATCTATAATGAAACTCGAAGGGAAAGATGAAAAACTAAAGGTAAATGAAGCATCTTCCTTTTATTCTCTAGAAGCTCAGCTTTGCATACTTAGGCCTCCCAGGGCTTTACTCACCCTGCCTAATCTTCCCCATCGTGTTCTGAACACTCACAAATGCACCTGAAGGACCACTTTAATGCGTTTCTACCCATCTTGTCTTCTCTGTCAGTCCAGGCTGGTTTCCATGGATTCATTTTTCCCTTCTTGGGATTCCCTTTCTCCATCTTCTTTACAAGTTGGGTTATTTCTCACAGAATTCCATCTGTTATACATTTGCCTTGTTGGGTGCTGGGAATATTCCATACATATTCTGGAACTGTTATGAAATATAAATGCAGTATAATGCAGTGGGAGTAAGGAAATACCTGGCAGGCCCATGCCAGGGTGTCCCCCTGAGAAATCACATCATGCAATGGGCCTAGTATAAAAGGGAGGTTTATCATAGAAAGGGAAGGGAAGGGAAGGGAAGGGAAGGGAAGGGAAGGAAGGATTTGGAAAAGGGGTAGAGGCAGAGAAAGCAAGGGCAAGGCAGAAAAAGAGAGAGAGAGAGAGAGAGAGAGAGAGAGAGAGAGAGAGAGAATGGCCAGGAATTCGTGGGAACAGGGAGAGAGTTTGGTAGAAGTGGGGCTGGGTATAGAGCAGTTCTCTATATTTGCTGTGTTACCTGGCTCTCACCTTGCACAGGTGATGATGTATGCTGTTGCTAGGTTCCTAGGAGGAGCCTAGTGGAATGGTCTGTAAGCTGACAGAAACTTTGTTCTATGATTAAAGTACTGGGACGGTGTGACATCTCCAGATTTTTGAAGCCTTCTCTAGCACAAGCAGAGAAGCATTTAATTCAGAGCCTTTTTTATTTATTTATTTATTTATTTAGTCCCACCATCAAGGCCAGACCTTTCTGGCCGCCCTTCCACTGCCCTACATATGCTAAGGCTTTACAGCCTGTCTATGCACAGATATCCACTTCCCTGTTGAGTTCTATGCATTGCTGCCTCTCAACCATTTGGGGGGTATTTTCCTCTTACACCTGCACTGAACACACTGGGTTGGGTGGAATATCTAAGGGAGCCCTGGAGACCCCTGGGCAATCCTTCCTTGCAGCCATCTCACCTGACGCTCTGCTCTATAGTCCTGGCCCTGCCTCCTCAGCATAAGAGCATGGGACTATTCAGCATCCCACTTCCTGCAACTCAGGCTGAGAGCTAAGCCATGGGTTCTCAACCTGTGGGTCGCGACCCCTTGTGGGAGTAGTGTTCTCCATGGTCTTTTCACAGGGATCACCTAAGACCATCAGAAAATATGGGTGTTTATGTTACATTTTATGACAGTCGCAAAATGAGAATGAAAATAATTTTTTGATTGTGGGTCACCACAGCATGAGGAACAACATCTTAAAAGGTCACAGCATTAGGAAGATTGAGAACTGCTGCTCTAGGCAGAAAGCTGGAGAAATGGTTGAGTTTGCCTGCTTGCTTCCTGTCTCTCAGAGATCACTGCCTGCTGCTGTCTCGCACCTGATTTCTTGGTTCCCTCTTGTTGAGTAATGTTTTGTCCTGAGAAATGCCGATAAGAGACTTTGTTGTGGTTCCTGTAGGAGGAGGATCTTGTGAGGCAGGACAGGACCGGCTAGTTTGAATAATTCCAGCAGACTCCGGGATAAGGGCTATCTCTGCTTGTCTGGCCCTTGGCCCTGGGGTGCTTACAGTAGACAATAGAGGTCCAGAGAATATGAGCTCCATGGGAACCTGAGGAAGGAGGCAGAGGGCCACAGGTGTGGCAAACATGCATGCAGGTAGCGCACAAACATACATGGAGGCAAAATAGCCATACACAAAAAAACAAAACCAAAAAAACAAAACCAACCAACCAAACAAAAAACATTAAAGAGAGAGAGAAAGACCAGGTAGGTGGTGGTGGCACGTGCCTTTAATTCTAGCACTTGGGAGCCAGAGGCAGGCAGATCTCTGAGTTCAAGGTCACCCTGGTCTGCAAAGTAAGTTCCAGGACTACACAGAGAAACCATGCTCCCCCCCCCAAAAAAAAAAAAAAAAAAAAAAAAAAAACAGAGAGAGAGAGAGAGAGAGAGAGAGAGAGAGAGAGAGCTGATATTAATACCAACCTTGTTTGCTCAGATGGCTGTGCCATCCTACTGTGTTCAGATTTGGCCTACCTCCCCTCCCATACATTATCTGTCAGGGGAAGGATGGGTCTGCTGAGGGGCTGGAGGTCAAGGCCTTCCTTCCATGTCAGAGTCTCCTACATAGCACACAAGTCTGAGTTGGGCTCCCTTGGAAAATAATGCCACCGGCTGTTAGTCCAAATAATTAGCTTAACACTACACGTGATTAGTTATTCAAGTTTTTCCTCATAAATAGTTAGCAGGCACGGATGCTCTCATCGATTGAAGAATCGACATTAAAGAAGAAAGCCCCGTGTCCCGGAACGTATCCAGAGCCTAGCTCAGTGCTGCCTGTGATTGGCTCATGACATAACCTTCTTCACTGTCCAGACGGTGGCAATCATTTGGGAAACCCCAAGCATCCTCAGATGATGCGCACTGGTTGGTGTCCAGAACATGCGCACTGGTTGGTGTCTTTATTGGGCCCTCCATCGTGGGCCTCACTCGCACTCTTCAGTGATAATGAAGAGGGTTTGCCCGTTGACCTGGAAGGATCTGCCTCTGAGATGGCATAATCATGTTCCCTCCCTGCCACGAGAGCCTACTGGCCCGCCTGCCCGGGCTTGCAGAGGATCATGCAGGCATCCAGAGGACTGGCTTCTGCGGAGGTTAGTCTGTTTGGTCCACAGATCGTGACTGTTTAGGCAGCCAAGGCCCTGATGAAGTACATACCTGTCCACAGACTACACATTGTTAAAGTAACCATGGAAACTCACCGCTGGGTGTGTCAGTGAGACTGATTGCAGAAAGATTTACCAGAAGAGGGAAGACCCAGCCCTACTGGGGTGGCACCACTGATGGGACAAAGAAGAAAGGACACATAGATACAAAGGAGAAAGGACACAGGTGTTCATCTCTCTCCACTTCCTGGTTATGGAAGAAATGTGATCGGCTTCCTCAATCTCCCGCCCCGTGACTTCCTCAGCAGAATGGACTGCACCCTCAGCCTAGGGACCAAGATAACCTTTTTCTTCCTTAAGTTGTTTTTATCATGTATCTTGCCATATGGATGAGAAAAGCGACAGAAACAGCAGGGCAGGGGCGCAACTCAGTGGTAGAACACTTGTCCCTGGTTCAAGGCCCAGCATGGAAGAAAGATATCCTTAGACGAGAAAGAGGCCATAGGGCACAGTGTTGGGGTCCTTAGGTCTGTAACCAATTCACAGGGCTTGACAAAGTTGGGGGTGGGGTTCCATTTCTCTGTGATTTCCACCTCAGTGACCATCAGACGCCTCCTCCTCTGGCCCAACTCTATCCCTCAGCTTCCTCTGTTCTGTCTGCACAGTCAGAGCCTTTGCTTCCTTCTGCATCCAGAGCGCTGAGCCTCTCCCAGCCGCAGTCACATGACCCCGCTCATCTCACCTATATGCTCTTTATCACAAGACCGCTTTGTCTTACGGGGTTATCCGTTCTCTAAACTTTAGCCTTTCTGAATTTACTTCTCCCTATAAAGGTTTCAGAGCTTCCTGTGATGCAACAGAACAACAAGGACAACCGCTTCACCTCTGCACACCCCTATCTTATCTCTCTGCTTCACACAGACAGTATTTCTTCACACCTCTCTGCTACCAGGTGTTTTGTCACTCCTCTCTTTACTGAATGGAGCGACTGTCCCAGAACTATATTCGCTATCACTAGATTGTGTGTTTACACTTCTTTTTAGATTTATTAATTTTATGTGCACGAGAGTTTTGCCTGCACACCATGTGCGTTCCTGGTCCCTGTAGAGGTCGGAAGAGGGTGGGAAACAGGATATTCTGATGATTGTGAGCCACTGTGTGGGTGCTGGGAATTGAACTCTGGTTCTCTTTCAAGAATATCAAGGGCTCCTCATTGCTGGGCCATCCTCCAACCTTTTTATGACTGAAGAATCTGAGAGCTGGAGAGATGGCTCCAAGGTTAAGATCTCTTGCTGCTGTTGCAAAAGACCAGAATTTAATTCCCAGAACCCACACTAGGCAGAGCATAACAGCTTGTAACCCCAGCTGCCAGAGATCCCATACCCTCCTCTGTCTTCTAAGGGAACTTGTGCACACACTGACGCATTTTCTCTCTCTCTCTCTCTCTCTCTCTCTCTCTCTCTCTCTCTCTCTCTCTCTCACACACACACACACACACACACGCACACGCACACGCACACAAAGAGAGAGAAGATGGATAGATGGATGGATAGATAGATAGACAGACAGACAGACAGACAGACAGACAGACAGACAGACAGATGGAGATCTGTGGTCTGCCAAGCCTGGCTCCAGCTGTCAGCAGCTGAGTCATCTCCGGCAAGTAGTTTGTCCTTCCTGTTTCTTTTCTCTGTAGAATATGATGCTAAGATGATAAAGACCATAAGAGCGTTGGCGAGGAAAGGGTCTATTTCGATTATACTCCCACATCACAGTCCATCATCAAAGAAAAGTCAGGGCAGGAACCTATAGGAAGGAACTGAAGCAGAGGCCACTGCTTATGGGCTTGTTCCTTGTGGCCTTCTTGGACTACATTCTTAGAGCACCCAGGACCACCAGCCCATAGGTGGCACTGCCCACAGTGAGATAGGATCTCCCACATCCATTATCAATCAAAAAAATGCACCACAAGGTGGCCACGGGCTAATCTGGTGGCAGCAGTTTTTTCAACCGAGATTCCCTCTTCCAAAATGACTCTAGCTTGTGTTAAGTTAACATAAAACTAGTCTCTGTCTCTGAGTCTCTTCCTGGCCTGTGTCTTCTCTCCCATAAAACTCGGATTCCTCACATCCCCTTTGTTCTCCAGCCCAGACTGCCGACTGGCACCTGCAAAGACCCATCCTGCTTCAACATTCAGCTTCTCCTTCTCTCCCTCCCCATGTCCCACCTCCAGCATCTCAGGTCTTCTCGGTGTTGAGACCCCTCCAGAGATGTTTTCCAACAGGGGTCACCTACGACCATTACAAAACACAAATATGGCCAGGCAGTGGTGGCGCACGCCTTTAATCCCAGCACTTGGGAAGCAGAGGCAGGCGGATTTCTGAGTTCCAGGACAGCCAGGGCTACACAGAGAAATCCTGTCTCGAAAAACCAAAAAAAAAAAAAGAAGAAGAAGAAGAAAAGAAAACCCACAAATATGTACATTACAGTTAAAACAGTAGCAAAATTACAGTTATAGAGCAACAACCAAAGCAATTTTATGGTTGTAGGGGTCACCACAATACGAGGAACTGTGTTAAAGGGTCACAGCATTAGGAAGGTTGAGAACCACCGCCTTTCAGGAACCTTTCCAGGCTGTGCCTGAGCTCCTCCAGAGGGGTGTCCTGTATACTCCTCACCTCCTCCTATCACCTTGCTAAAGAGAACATGTTTGTGTTGCTTGTGTGGCCCCTTTTCCCCACAAGTACATAAGCTTTTGTCTGTCTTGATATGCCTTTAAGAGTCTAGAATAGTGACTGGATTGTGGTAAGTGCTTAATGCATGTTTGCTGAATAAATTCTTGAATCACTGATTGATGCAACACTACCTGGATTTATATCCCTAGTCACTTACGCTAAGTGTAGACACTCCTCCGGTTACCATGAAGTTACGGTCCCCATAAACATATTATGTTGAAAACATCCTAGAGGGGTTTAACTGACCTAGCTTACCAAAACATCATAGTTTAGCCTGGCTTGCCTTAGGCCTGAATCTGTAACCCTTTACTAACATCGACCACAAGGCCTATTTTATAACTCAGGGTTGCCCATCCCGTGTAACTTAGTGGACTCACACCTTGAGAAAGCACTGGCAGCATAACATGCTACATTTGCATTGTCCACCCTCCTGGTCACTTGGTTGACCTGGGCCAGCTCCTTGTGGCTGCGTGCATATTGCTAGTCAGAGAACAGACTAATACTTAGTATACAAAGTCGGTTTCTGTTGGATAGGTATTGCTTTTGTAGCGCTGTAAAGCCGAAATATCTCTCTGTGTATAAGTGTGTATTCTGTATACACGTATGTACGTGATTGCGTGTGCACATGTAAGCACGCATCTGGGCACGTGTGTTTGTGGAGACCAGTGGTTGATGTCTGGGGTCTCCCTCCATTGAGACAAGGTCTCTCACTGAACCTAGAGTTCATCTACCAGAGGAAATTAGCTCCCCAGATCTTTCCTGTCTCTTCTCCCCCAACACTAAGATTATAGGCATATATAGCTTTTTATGTGAGGGTTGAGGATTTGAACTCAGGTCCTCATACTTGCATAGCAAGCACTTTACTGACTGATCCATCTTCTCAGACTGAAGCCTCCTAAGTAGAGCCATTGTAATTCAGAAACTTGTATTTATTCTTGGATTAAGGATCATTTTTATTATATGGATAGCTTGCTTTGAGAAGCCTGAACACTAGGGCTGCATTTTCATGTTCTCTTTTTTTGAATTCCCTGTGTCTCCCCATCACTCCCTGCCCTTGGCTGTATTCCAGCACTGCTCCCTCCACACCTATGCCCAGTCAGACACACTGCTGGCAATGTCCTTAGCACTCGAGAGAGCCTTGCCTTCTTCCAGCCGTCATCCTCCACCTGTGACTGTTCAGGACAAACGGACCCTTCCTTGGGACCTTCTCCAGCCATCCAGGCTCATCCCACCAGAATGATCAACAAGAAGAAGACTTTAAATATATGTAGATCTTATATAAATGTTTGCATTAAATGGTCCTTTACATGAGCAGGCTCCTTCTACCAGTTGAAACATTTTGGATCTAAGCCTTTCCAATATTTACTTTGTATCATCTCTGCCTTCTTAAATAATTCAGAAAGTATCTTTCTAGACAGTTACAGTGCAGGCTCATGCCTGTGCATACTAGCTATTATCCTCTGGTATGATCTTGAGCCAGGAAAAATACCTAGTAAAATGAGTTTTGGGGCTTCATAGTCCTCACAACAAGCCCTTCACACTCCCAGGGGCCTCGAGAGGTTCCTCTGATTCTCAGTGTAACTAGTTTCTGAGTGTGGGTAAGAGAGTCTGCTATTTGTAGGTCTGTCCTCTTTTAAACTGGGTTGTACAGAGCTGGATAGATAGCTCAGAGGTTAAGAGCAATTATTCTTGCAAAGGACGAGGATTTGATTTACAGCACACACATGGTGGCTCACAATGGTCTATAATTTAAAACTAGCAAACAAGCTGAAATGCACGTGAGTTTTTTCTATTAGAGATGCTTCTCATTTAGCTCCTGTTTTTGTTTTGTTTTGTTTTGTTCTGCTTTGCTTTGCCTATTAGCTTTGGAGTTCTGCAGCTGGGATAGGTGACTTCTATAGAAGTACTCCTTCAGCACATTATACATGTACACTAACAATATCAACTGTTACCGTTAACTAACTCCAGGTGCAGAAGTCAAGACTTTTCAGTCAGTTGTTTCCTGGTTACTCTATTAACTTCTCAAGAGGTGGAAGTCATGATAGCCATACATTCCTTCGCTAAATATAACAAAACAAGGATTGGGGTTGGCGAGATGGCTCGTTGGCACATACACACTGCTCTAAAAGGGACCGGAGTTAGTTTCCCAGCTATAACTCCAGCTCTAAGGAATCTAACACTCTAGACTCCTCTGGCACATGCATGCATTCATTGGTGAACAATCTTCCAGTCCCAAGCCATCACACACACACATATTCTTGTGCCCATAATTTAAAATAAATTAAGTACACACTATGGGAAGATCTGTCACGGGGGGTAGCAACTTGGTGTAGTGGTACACTCGCCTGTAACCCTAGCACGCAGGAGGTGAAGAGAGCAAGATCAGGAATTCAAGGACAGTCTGGGCTACATGAGATCCTGTCTCCAAAAGCAAACACGTTTTTAAAAGCCCAGAGCTCTTTGGAAGTGGTAACAGGGAAGACACTGTATTCTGGTTGGGAGAACTAGAGGCTTTCTGGAGCTGTGGATTTGCATGGTATTATGTAAGTTTCCACTGGAATTAAAGCATTCCATCCTTTAGGAAAGCTTAAGCAGGAAGGTACACAATTCAAAATAGCTTCAGGAAGTCCCTGAAACTAAGCTGATTCACTAAGCCCCTCCCTGCCCGAGTAAGTAATGAAAGCTGAGAGTCCTTCTCAAAGAAAGATAGCCAAGCTGCAAAGAAGATTCTCAGATGAACGGAGCAGCAAAGAAGACTCTAAGACCAGACCAGCAGCCTGGAAGAAGTGTAAATCAGTTGAGCTGCCTGGAAGAGGTTTTTGACCCACTGAGAACACTCTCCAACGTGTTCAGCTGCCTGCAGGATGTGCAGTACGTTCCAGGTTCCCAGCTTTGTGAAGTGCTACCCATGTTGGGGTATGCCTTGGTGATGCAGCTGTCTTTGAGTCATTTCTGCTCCTGTTAAGTAACCCCTCACCTATACTCCTGTAAGGAACCTCTAGAAAACTCATTGGTTCACCACATTGGACTTTGGTGGTATCCATACTTGGTTCTGTCGTGGGTTTCCTATCGTGGGGTGAGCAGATGTGTGTGTTGCATCTCCCCAGGAAAAGTTTTGTCATACAACAGTTGGGTCTTGGTAGACAGGTGGATCACAGCAGGCAGAGCATTACGAGCCTTGGGGAAAGAGGTGAGGGGCGATAAATATAAGGACGGATGGGAAGCCTCTGTTGCACATGTGGAAGGTAGGCAGGCTGACATTTTGAAAAAAACTCCATTGCATAGTGTTGCTCTTCCCCTATTCAGCTTGAAATAAATGCATTAGCAAAACAAAAGAGTAGCAGGTGGTGCCTGCAGAATCACCTGCATTATTGATAAAGGTGAAGCTGGGGGAGTCAACATCAGATGAATGGCCAGTGGTGCTGATCAGCTCTGCCACAGATAGCTTGCTCTATCCAGTGCAATGCTTGAGCTCTGTCGCGAGGACCACCACTCAGTGTCTGAATGCCTTCAGTTCAACTTTTCAACTTAGAAACTCTAGTTCCTGGGGTAAAAACAAATAGTAAATGGCACTTTGACGCGAACTTACCATTTACAATATTTTAGGCTATCCTTCTCCCCTGTCCCCTCTCAAAAGCATTGCATCATAAGGTTACTTAATCTAATCACCCAGAGCACTCGGGAATTCCATTCCATGAAAATTCATTGTGGATCTTAATATTACACAGGACTCCTCAGGAACCTCACACTTGAACTGGGATGTCTTGCTCTGCTTTAATTGTGAAGGTTCTAAACGGGAAGGTGAATGAGACTCCATTTCCAGCCTTCTTTGGCTTTCCCACCTTAGCAGCTAAGCATGTTGGGCAGACAGCTGGGTTTACCTGAGGAAGCAAATTGCTTGCCTCTAGATCTGCTCTCTGGAGTCATTTAGAGGGTGCAGTTCAGGTAGGTGCCGATGGTGGGATCACTGGAGTCTGAAGGCTAGGGGGTGTGGAACATCGTCCTGCCAGTGTGAACATCTGGGTGGACTTGGAAGGACGTGGCCTGGATGGTGGAGAAAATGGAATATAGAGGAGTTAGGAAAAAGCAGACAGTGCGTAGTGAGGACTTCCTGAGGCTACAGGTTCCCAAACAAGGCTACTTCACAAACAGCCTGCGTTTTGCAAGGCAAATCACCCCCAGCATTCCTGCAAACAAACTGCAGATTCAGCACTTCCCGCTGTGCGTGCCTTCGCGGGAGCATTTTGTCATGGCAGCTATAGATCTGTCATTCTGGGCACGGATTCTAATACGACTAAGAAGGGTGAGAATATTCACAAAAACAGTTGCCAACTGTTCAGCACTTTCTAATACTCGCATTTCAACCGTTCAAGGACATTAGAGTCCGCAGCACTATCCAAACAGGGAAACGAAGCTTAGTGAGGGAAGTGGTCTCAATTGGTCTGGAACTTTTGGCTCCCTGCCTTCAGGGATGCGCTCTCCTGACAGTTTCCCTTAGACCAGGAGAGCAGAGGCATGTCTGCTCTGGTAGAAGAGGAGCAGGGAGAAGCTGCTGTAGGACTGTGGGCGTTGGTGGTTACTGGTTGGGTCATCTCTTGGGCTACATAGGAGTTTAAGTGTATTATGTGTGCTGAAAAATGTATGAGTTGGGGGGAGGGGTAGAAACTGGTTCTTGAGCCATGTGAATATGCTGGTTGGAGCTTTTAATGATGGCAAACAATGAGAGGGCTTGGATTTTATGCACAACTGTAAGTGTGTGTGTGTGTGTGTGTGTGTGTGTGTGTGTGTGTGTGTGTGAGTGATCTTGGGGGTATGTTGGGGTGCTGGGTAGGGAGACATCAACCCCTGCGTCATGTATTTAGGAATTCAGGATGAGATTTGTTGGACTGTGTGTTAGTGGGTCCACTTGGGAGGGGAGATGCCAGTCCCTGGCCAGGCCGTGTGTGTGTGTGTGTGTGTGTGTGTGTGTGTGTGTGTGTGTGTGTGTGTGTCCCTGCCCCGCCCTCCGCTGCAGGTGGGCCGGGCCGGTCGCGGGGGCCCGCAGCGCTCGCAGCTCTTGGCTGGCGGCCGCGCCGGGCTAGCAGGGCTGGGCTGGGGCTGCGGGGCGGCGCCGGGACAGGAAGCGGAAAGCAGCAGAGAGCAGCGGCCGCGGCGGGGCTGTGCCTCCACTGCAGCCCAGCGCAGGCCGCGGAGCCGGGGCGCTGCAGCCGAGAGCGCGGGCGTGGAGTGCGGCGGGCCGGCGCCGGGGTGAGTCCCGGGAGAGGCGGGCGCGGCGCGGCGGCTCCAGACTGAGCTGGGTGGGAGGTCAGGCCCAACTGCGGGTGTCCCTGCTCCCCAGCAGTCCGACCGGGGTCTGGGGCCTCGGACCGGGAGACCCCTGGGCTCCTCCGGGTCGAGCTTCCCGAGACGCGGGTCCTTCCATCCCTGCCCCGGGCTCTCTCCGCTCCATTCCACTGCTCCGAGTCGTGGGGCAGCCCGCGCTACCTCGGAAGCTCCTTTGCCCTGTCTGGCCTTTGGAGTGCGCCCCTGAGTGCCCGTGCCGGGGTGGCGGCCGGGGAATGACGGCGTGTCGGAGGCAACCAGTGGCTGGACGCGCCTTGCAAGGCAGAACGCGATGGGGGTCCCCCGCCAGGCCTGGGGTCAACTGGCCAGTTTTCCGGCACAGGAACGAAGCTGGCTTGTGTTTCTCACTTCGCTTACAAAACCGCAGCCCGGGAGGCCTGGGGGGCGCGGCCCGTTGCGCATCGCGGAGCGCAACAGGCAGGTAGTTTACTTTCAAAAGCGCCGGGGCGGAGCAGAGGCGAGCAGCCAGTCCCAGCCAAAGGAGGAGTCCCTGTCCTGGGCAACCTCGTCGCACTCGGGCAGCCTTAGACACCAGTCGAACCTTATTTCATCCTGCAGCCATTGAACTGCCCCCGATCAGCACACCCAGAGAAGTGTGAAGCTTTATAAAAATTTAAAAGCGTCGGTGGTGGAGGCAGAAGTGGGGGCGGAGCCGTAGCCTGGTGGCTCAGTGATGAGTAGACGAGAGTCGGAGCCTGGCAATCTCAATTTTCAGTCTCCAAACAGGGTGTGATGCCCAGATCGCGAAGATGAGCTCCTTCTGAAGCTCATGGAGGGGTGGCAGGGCTCTTTAGCGGCATGGTTGTGTGGTTGGCGCGTGCGCTAGTTTGAACCCGTTTGAGGGGACTGTGGTCAGGAGTGCGTGCGCTCTTACAGGCGAATTCCAAAAGCTAGCTGTGAAGACCAGTGTTTTCACTGACGTGTTATACGTTTTACGGGGTTTGCTGAAAAATATTATAAGTTATGTCACCAATCAACAATACTAATTAGCCTTCTCCTTCTAGTGGGCGTGTTGATTACACAGCTCCGAGGCTCTGTAAGTGCCACGGCAGAAACCGTCGGAGCCCAGGGAGGCATAATTAGCCATTTTATGTAACCACTAATTAGAGTTTTTAGAATTGAATTAAATCAGTGTGATATAGTTGGGGCTTTGATGTGTGGGAGGAAACTGTTTTATTCTACATTTCAAAGCAATATCCAGGAGCATTTAGCATTTCTAAAGGTTGGCAACGCCCACTATGATTAGCCAAAACATCCAGTGTGAAATTTTCAGGGATGCAGTTGCTGACAGTGTCACTTGGTGGCAACTTCATTTGTAAGTAAAATGAAAGAATTGTGAGTGTCATATTTCTGAGACTGCCTGCCAAGTCTCAAAAAAGTTGTTATTGTCTTATTTCTTGAGCAATAGGATGAAACCATACAGGAAATTGAAAAGTTTCCTTACCAAGTAACAATTCCACGACACTGTCTGTTGAAGAATTAATGTGTTGAGTGTGCCAAGTACTCTTTATCCCCCTGATGTATACCCAAAGGCACACCTTGCATTGCGGCTGCTGTAGTTTGAGTTGGATGGGGGCCTCACGCTGATAAATGATCATAGGTCTCACCTGGGCTAGAGGCTGTTTGAGTTTAATTTCCTTTCTCCTTAAGGTGCCCCCCCAACACACACACACACACACACACACACACATACACACACAGAGTCTCTCTTGTACTGAGCCTATGAGTAGGAGTCAATGGCAGGATTCTTTGTGAGGTTATGTGTGGTTTGGAACAATTCACTATTGTTGCCTGCCTCTTCTCTAAGTAAACAAACAATTCTGGTAATTGCTACATAGCTTTCAGTTTTCCATGGCTCTCTGAAATCAGTCTCTTGAAGGTTAAAGCCATATGGGGGCACTTGCTTGTGTGTGTGACCTTGTTCCCTTAACTGTGCCATGACATTCAATTTTGCCTCCCTTAACGACTTGTTCTGAAGATTGGGATAGTTCATGCAAGTGACTTCAGTCTTAAGTACCACCATATCTGTGGAGTGAGCTAACTGTGGCCAGTTAACTGTGCCACTTTCCACGAGGAAGACAAGATTTGATAGCTGTGGCTGGGCTGTTTCTGGTAGTCTGTGTCCTCCTGGAGACAGAAGCAAACTGCCTCCATCCTCTGCTGCTCTGCCTCCACCCTCGTCCCAAATTCCCCCTTAGAGCACCATGGGATGTATGGTGTGCATCAGGCTGTGTCCGAAGCTTCAGAATCTACTGGGGAAAGGCTTTGCTTAAAAAGAAATATCCATCCTAGATACAGTAACCACTCCCAGCTCCTCAGCAACCCTTCTCCAGCTGCCAGGGATGTTTCAGAGGTAATTGATGACTCAGGCCAGGAGCAGTTAGTCTGGGAATGGAAGTTGAACTCATTGGCAAACCAGGTAAAATGAGGCTGGCGGTTTCTCTCCTGGTAAACAGTGGCCCGTAGCCATACATCTTGAAGCACTGTGTTGCTGGAAATGGATCATTGACTTGTCCCAGGTGTCTGAGCCCTGCAGAGCCTCACATCACAGACTTGGATAATGCTTTATGATTTACACGTGCACATTCAGGCTTTGTTACACATCTCTGTATCATTTTTCCTAACCTGAGACCCACCAAGTAAACCCACATATGCTACTCTCTGGACCCCTTGTGCAATAACTTTCTACCTTCCCAGGCAGAGGCTCTTTAATTAATAGCTCTACATGGAGCTGTTGATGTTTTTATAACTTCCTTTTCATAAAAGTTAGCTTACATTTACCATGGTCATTATCATAACCTGTTATTTCCCATATGTGTGTATGTGCACGAGTGTGTGTGTGTGTTACTGTTTTTCTTTCAAGTAGGAGTTGTGTGTTTTATAGGAATAGATGTGACTTTAGGGGAAGACTCTCCTTGGATCACTGGCTGTCAGCTTGTTTTAGTACAGGGTGGTAGGGGAAATGAATTGCACCCTGTAAGGTGCTCTCCCATCAGTCTTCCCCAGGCTGTGTGGTTTGGTGTACTCTGATGCAGCCAGACTGGAGCAGGAGGCTCTTCAGCACTAGCTGAAACAATGGTGCTGGCCTTCCATGAGCACATCTGGACTATATGTTCTGTGACTGAATAAGCATTGTACCAGCAGTGCTGCTTTGCTCTGGATAGTTCTGAAAAATCTTCATTTTATCTACCCTCTGTGAGCTTTCTTCTATGGTGAAGTCATGCCTCCATGTCCTGAGGTAGGCATAAGACTCCTTCCTTTCTCTTTCTTTCTCTCTCTCTCTCTCTCTCTCTCTCTCTCTCTCTCTCTCTCTCTCTCTCTCTCTTTATTAGGTGCCAGCAGCCAGGGGGACAGAAAGGACTGTGGTCCTCGCACCCCAGGAGCCTCTTCTGACTCTGATGCTGGATAATCACACAAGCGTGGATTGTCCACGTGGGACTTGGTAGAGCCAAGTGTAGGCAGAATGCAGGTGGTGGGCGGCCAGGTGTGAACTGGAGGGTCAGCCAGGCCTCTCCAAAAGAAGGATGTTCAAAACTGAGAGGAATTAGCCGAATGGTTCACGTGAGAGAATGAGCCTCAGCAGATACACTGGGCTGGGCTCGGTCCTGAGGCTGGAAAGAACCAGGCCCTGAGGAATTGGAACAGCTGGGAAGAGTGTTGATCAAATGGAAGATTCTGTGTTTTAAAGTTCAGGGGATACCATGGGAGGATTTGAACAAGAAGGTTAGGTCAGCCTGGCTGCTGCCCTACCTGAACCCAACACATCCAGGCCTGTCAGGGGCCAGTATGACAGACCTTGCAGGTTCTAGGTTTGCCTGTGTTCTCTCCTACCTGCCTGTACCCCATTCTGGCCTCAGCAACAATTCATTAGTTTGCTACCTAGGGAAAATGATTTCTTTTCCTAACTTGATTGTCTTTGCTGATAAAGGTAACTGTCCTGACCCTGTCCGGAGTTGTTTCTGTTTCTTTTCAGTGCGTCCTCACAGAGATAAGCATCAGGATAATGTGTCTTCACTAACTCAAATGGGAGCCCTCACCTGAGGTCACACCCTTTCTAGAAGGAGTCCACCCTGCCTTTTACTAGTTTACTTCCTGACTCCTCCCCCAGATCTTAGATGAAGCAAGAGTTGGTAACCATGGTGAAAGGGAGGCCTGGGCTCTGTGTGGACCAGGGCAGGTGAGGGAGGAGATGTTCTCTAGGTCATCCTCTGTTGCTGTGAACTGGGAGGGAGGGGAGGATCCAAGGACAAGCAGAGCTTGGTGGCAGTGGGATGCACGGATGAGCAGGAGAGTGTTCAGAACATCAGAGTGGGTCCGTCTACTGGACAAGATGGCTGCATCACTGGAAGCGGACATTAGAAAGATCAAGCCAGGACACAAGAGAGTGGCTGTGGGCAAGAGCTGAACAAGTGGAAAAGGAGCATTTTGGCTTTATTTTTCAAGAAGTGTTCCCGTTATGTTCAGAATATTTGGGGGAGGGGCCATTCCTCCTGACTCCGGAGCTTATCCCTGGGGATGGAGAAGAAGAAGGGGGTGTGTCTTGATTGTTAAGGGATAACTTGATATAGGGATGGAGGAAGGAATACTAGAGGAGAAGGAACAGCACACAGATCGAGCTAGTCAGCAAAGCTTAATGAGGGAGGTGGTGTGCCCCAGTTGAAGCCATCTCCCTAGCACTGCTGAGGCAGGGTCTGGTGGCTACACATTAAATATGGAGGCAACTCAATGGGGCACGAAGGGCCTGCAGAAGGAGGTTAAGGATGTGACTGACTGTTCTAGAGAAGAACAGTCAGTGTTCTGAAGAAGGTGCCACGCCTTGGAATCTGCAGGTCAACCAAGAGTCTGGCTGTCGGCTGTCAAGGAGAGGAGATTGCTTCATGCTTTGCCCCCATATCCTGACTGCGCGTCCTAAGGTTGGTTGTCTGCCAGCCAGAAGGCCTGTGAGACAGGAGCACAGGCCAGAGCAGAAAAGAAGGGAGAGCACCCTGTGCTGGAAGCTCACTGAATGGCGGTTGAAAGCCCTGGGAGATGGGAGGAGGAGAAAGACTGATAGCCTCGGCTCGGGAGCAAAGCTAATGTTCTGTGAGATGCCTGCTTAGTTTCTTGTTTAGTCTTTAGAATCACCCCCTTCCTCCCAAGCAGGCTTCTTGTCCTTCTTTTATTGGGTGGAAAAATCCACAGCTCTGAGAGATTAAACTGCCGTGTTCCAGTACACAGCTGGTGGGTGAGCAGGCAGCCTAAAGGGTGGCCCCATTCTGCCCACAGCTGGTGGGACTTGGATGGGGTGGCCTGGAGGGAGGCACTGGCTCTCCACCCTGTGGCTCTCTAAGCTTTCCTTTGACTGAGAAAGGCAAGGAGATCATGGAGTTTAGAAACCACCGAAGGGACCACCCAGTTTTACTTACCCGGTGCATGTGGTCCCCACGCTGGGTACTGTCACCACTGCCAGCTCATAGAGTCATCAAAGCACTCCCTGATGCTCACATTTTGTAGATGGGACTTCAAAGAGATCGCATCACTTGACTGAGGTCCTAGAGCTAGGAAGTGAATCAAGTCTGTGTCTGTTTATAGCTTCACCCTGGGAGAGGGTGGCCTGGACTTGGATTCCTGATTGACAAGTGAGCAGACAGGTGAGGGAAGGGCCCAATGGATCGCAGGTGGCTCAGCCTGGGCTGGGCTCCAGGCTTCCCATGGCTTAGGCTTTGGCTCTCGATGGCAGAAGGCATAACCTGATAGGGAGAAAGGGGGCCGAGGGTTGGAGGAGAAATGCTACAAGTGCCATCAAATGGAAACCAGTCACCAGCAGGTCCAAGGAAAGCAGTGACTTCTGTCGTAGCTCTGCGGCCCTTAGCACTCCTGAGCAGGGTCTCCTGGCCTCTTAGAAGCATGGATACGAAATGGATGAGTGAGTGCATGGTGGCCTTTGGAGCTAACTCCATAATTACCGTTTCTTACATATGTGCTAATTAGGGTAGAGCTGAACCTCGTTTCCTTCCTATTCTTTGGGTTAGGGGGCCTTTCATCATTTCTAGCTTTTGATCACAATGGACAGTGAGGAGATAATGTTTTTCCTTGAAGAATTAGCGCTCTAACATAAGTCACAAGTTGAGGCATCTAAGACAGGGCGAGTAACCCCTAGGCACAGGGTCTCTTTAGTAACTTTTTTTCTCTTCACCTTGGAAGGAACAGAATACTACTTCTAGGCTCTGGACTGGTGTAACTGTGCAGATGAGACTTCAGGCCCAGTTAGGGCTCCCAGTTTGAAATGTCTTAGCTGTAGCTGTGGTCTGGGAGCTGGAATCTCCTCCCACTTGGGGAGGGGCGTGACCTTTGCATTTCCTTTGTTTTCCTTCCCACTTATCTCTGGCTCTGTTTGCAGTTTTAGGCTCCAGGACCCTGCAGGGTGGGAGCCCTGTTGAGCTTAGAGCTGTCCTGGGAGAGCAGTTCAGAAAGAGGCAGGGCTGTAGAGCTGAAGGTTGAGGTGGAGGCTAAGCATGCGCGGAGGCTCCGGAATGTACTTGGAAGTGCTTCTAATTTATTTTTATTGCAGAGCAATATTAGAAGGAAGTGGGGAAGAACCTAGGACCTTGTCACTAATAAATCACCGTTGCTGATGTCCCCTGTGGTCCCGGCCCCTCCATAAGTTATTACATCATTGCAACGGTTCTATAGTTCCATTGACTACCTGCAACCCCATATCCTGCTTTATTAAAATCTCGGTTCTTTGTAATTGTCATTTTGTACAGTTATGTGGTATTTTCTTTAACTGACCGAGTCCTGTCTTCCTCCAGCTATTTCTTCCTTGACTGGGGGACATATTTACATGGCTGCTGACGTTCTATTATCACAGGCAGCGAGGTAACCAACCGTGGCGGTTGTTGAGTTTTAATTATCAAAGATAAATTTCTAGGAGTTTTGGATTCTCAAAGAGACTAAGAAATAAACGAATTGACTTTTGGAAGTGATGGCCAAATTGCTGTATAAGGGATTTCCCTGGGTGTTGT
>NC_034593.1:91979345-91999431 GCF_900095145.1 Mus pahari | reverse complement strand
AGACCAGGCTGGCCTCGAACTCAGAAATCCGCCTGCCTCTGCCTCCTGAGTGCTGGGATTAAAGGCGTGCGCCACCACGCCCGGCCTGGGTGTTGTTTTTTTATAACCGACAGTTGGGGGTGATGTAGACATTTGTCTAGGGGTTAGTTACTACTCTAGAGCCAAAGCCATGAGGGTAGGAAGGCTGTGCTCGGGAAATAAATGTCCCAGTGCCCAGGTCTCTCCCAAACCTTCCTCCTCCTGCTGAGTTGGGGCCCAGCTTTGGAGCACCCCGCTTGCCTCTCAGACACCTGCCAAGCTTGTTCCTGGGTGAGTGGTGCATTTGGAGGTTTGGCTTTTATGCTTACCCCATATTCTATAACAGGGACCCCAGAGGAGAGCTGGCTGTTGTTAGTTTATCTTTCAACCCTTTGACTTTGAGGATTAATCCTTCCTTTGTCTCCTCTTTACAGAGTCCTCTTGAAGAGTCCTGTCTCTGAGTCCTCCAAGGCCTTTAGAGCTAGTGGGTGAGACAGCACGCGGGAGGACAGCCCCTGCTTCTTCATCAGAGGAAGCCCGCCTTTGCTATGGATACCGAATCCACGTATTCTGGATATTCCTACTACTCAAGCCATTCAAAAAAATCTCACAGGCAAGGGTATGTAAGCAATCCGTCATGCCATCCTACTGTGGAAGAGCACCGAAGGTTGGAAGGGCTTTCTGTTAGAGAAGCAGTTTTCCACCAGCCCACCTAAAGGGCTGAGGATGCGGGAGATTCAGTCACTGGTGCCTGAGAAGTCAAGCTGTAAGGGCAGTTGACATGCTTGGGGAGTCACTATGCTGCCAATTTACGTTTTATAGCTGCCATTAGAGTTGATGGCCTTAATTTCTCACAATTGGTTTTAAATTAAAGTTTCCCTGGCGGTGGAAATGCTTCTCATTTCTAAGTACTTCTTATAGGTGTCTGTTCTCTCCGAGCTCTACCAATACTGTAAATGAAAGTTAAAAAGCGGGTGTTAATTTGTTGCTTCACTCGGAAGCTGCTGACTTGCTGGCTATTAAGCATCTGCCCTGAGGCTATCTGGGACACACTTACACTCACACACACACATGCACACACACATGCACGCACGCGCACACACAGGCACATGCTTGCTTGGCCTGGCATCTGATTTGCCTTTAACTAGTCTTCCAAGTGAGTCAGGATTTGAAAACACTGTCCTGAGTGGTAGGGCCAAGTGCATACCGAGGGGCAGGATGATGGATAAATGGACAGATAAATGATGAAATGGGTGGTACTATCCTGTGCAGGGTAGGAACCCAATGGAGGTGTCTCCTCCTCTGTGAAGCGGGTATAGGGACCCCTCCTTCTAGAACTGGTAAGGGCTGACTGAAATCTACATGGGAAATGATTAACTCAGCCCCAGGAGGAGGCCCCTCTCTTGTAGCTGTGTTAATGCCATTCCCGGGCCTTGGTATTCCAGCACCTTTATTCAAAGGTGACAGCTGACCCCAGCTCAGAGGCCCAGCTGTGGCCACAGCTGTGTGCTGTGTGGAAGTGGTGGCTGCCCTGGTGTTTGCTTCTCTCCATGAGCAGATCGCCATATAAGTAGCTGTACCCAGAGTGAGATTTCAGAATAAGATGTGCGTTTCATGGACTCTGTGTGGGTGGCCACACCTGGAAAGAAGCCCGCAAGTGTTTCCCAAGCTGCCAGGTGTGGCATCTTCAGGAAGGGGCTTTTGGCAGTGATGACTGATGGAGTTAGACACTTAAACTTTTGTTTTCTGTACCAATTTGTATTTTGTAATTTTTTTTTTTAACGTGAAAGCGATAAGGGGCAGGCACCTTTAATTCGAGCGCTTAGGGGGCAGAGGCAGATGTTTTCAAGTTGGAGGCCAGCCTGGGCTGCATAGAAAGTAGAAAGTGCCAGGCCAGGCAGGCAGGGCTACACAGTGAGACCTGTGCCTTTAAGACAATAAAGTGAGTGGAATAAAAGGGTAAAGGAAAGCTCTTTAAAGATAACACTCATGTTTTAATGCCATTGCTTCTGTCTGGTTCTTTTGGAAGCTTCCCTTTATTTTCTAATCATCCCTGAATTGTTCCTGTGCTTTGCTGGTGCTTCAGTGAGACTGCAGGCGCTGGGTGTGGGTGCTTCAAGGGCAGGGGAGGGGAGAGCCTATAGTGACACTCCGACAGCCCCCGATTCTGAGAGAGCTCTGGTTTTAAAAATAATCCCAGGTTTCCATCAGTAGGCAAACTTGACAGATTTATTATAAAATACCAGAAACAGCTGTTTTCCAATACCTGCTTTTTAGACCTAAAACAGCTGGCTTACTGGGGTGTTGAACTTCCTCTTCCAGATGGTATGAATAGGAATTTGGGTTTCCTTTGGGGCTGGGGGTGAGTAGGAAGGATGGCTTGCAGAATTCTGAATGGAGCCGGCTCTGGCTTCTTTCATCTGCACACCCACCAAGACCTGCACACTTCCAGGCCACTTGCTGGCTGCTTCCTGCTGCTTCCCTGGACCTCCTGGGGACCCAGAAATGGATTCTCTAGTGCTGTTATGGGAACTGTAAGAGACCATAACTTTCAATTAAGGTGACACGCAGAACGCTTAGTTCTGTCTTGATCCCTTGTGGAAAGTACTTGGCAAATGTGAGTCGGAGCCGAGGCTTTTAATCAATTGATCAAGGAATGTTGCAGCGCGCCTACCGGGAGGAGCAGAGCGCTGAGTGGAGCTCTGGCTTCTCTGCAGTTGAGCAGGGAATATTGCTGAATGCCTGTTCCAAGTGGAGCTGAGTGAGGGGCTTGAGCTGTGGGGCTGTGTGTGCACTTGATGCATCTTTGAAGCCCCCCCACCCCGTGACTCCTGGTGCATTTGAGGGAGGACCGCAGAGGTCCTAAGAACTCAGGGGCAGAGGTTGTATACACTCACAGTAGGTGCTGTGGAATGCCGAAGCGTGTCCAGCAGTGAAGGAGCCCTCCACAGGCTTGAGAGCTGGCGGCCTCAGGCAGTTCTTGTCCCAGGAGGGCCCTGTGAAGGCTTTTTTGCTTGATGATTTGTGGGGAGTTTAGATGGAGGAGTGGGAAAGAAAGGAACTTGGTCTCCTGGTGATTTTAGCACAGCTCCAACTCAGAAAGGAATAATGCAGTGCCTGACGACACTGATTTGTCTTAGAGGGTTGGCCACCGTCCAATCCTGTTTGCTGACCAAGAGGTCACTGATGCCTGAGATCTCCAGAGAGTGTCCAGTTAGCTTTGTTGTGAGAGTGTAGAGACACCTCACCTGTAGTCAGCAGCAGCTGGAAGCATTAAGCATCATTTGGGGAGTCTCCCCCTCTCCCATGCTTACAACAGTCCTAGCAGAGCTGGAGTTGGGAGCTCCCGTTTTATAGGTGATGAAACTGAGACCCAGGGAGGAACAAGGTTCCCAGATACTGGCAGGCCAGGAAGACCCTCTGCAAGACTCAGGCTTGTGAGCCCTTTGGAAGAGAATGCCGCCTTTGAAAGGGAACGTGACTAATGTGCTATAAAATGCATTGTTCTAAAGGGCTGCCTGGGCAGTGGTGGATTCCGAGGACTCTGAGCCTGTTTGTTCCACCCACAGGGAGAGGACAGGTAGTGAGTGGGTGGTGGGAGAGGAGGAAAGGGAGGAGTAACAAGGGGGGGTTGGGAGGGGGGCTGGGAGAGGGGATGGTTTTCCCCATTTAGAAACAGACAAGCGACAGAACAGGAGGAAATGGCCTGCCCAGGAAGTGCTGACTGTAAGTAGGGACAGTGTGGGAATTGCAGGCATTCGGGCTGGGCTTGGGGGGTTGCAGCAGCTCCCCAGGGCTCAGCTAGCAAATTACCTAAATAATGATGCATTTACCTGGGCACACGGTTGCCTCTTGCATGCTGCAACTTGCTCTCCCCGCCCTCTCGTGCATGTGCGTATATGGTGCACAGATATACTTATCTTTGCACTGACAGAATTATCTTTGCACTGATAGACTTATCTTTATTCCTGTGGGCCGAGGAAGCAGGAAGACAGATTTAGCGATAAAGACACAGATTCCTATGGGTGACGAGGCCTCCCAGAAAAGGGCCCCCAGGTGATCCTGACCACTTAGGCGGTTAAATCTTGGCTGTGTCCTGATGCTCCACTTATTGGTTTATTAAACTATTTACTCCCCCTGGACTCTTTCTTATTTCTACACTCTTCAACATGTCTTCACCATTGGGGAACCCTCTCCTAGGATAATGGGCAGCCACACATAGATGTCCCTTAAACTCACATCATCGATTTGCTATACCAAGCTGGCCTCAAATTCTGTATGTCACCAAGGGTCACAGGTGTGTACCTTTATGTCTGGCTTATGTGGTGTTAGGGACTGGACCCAGGGCTTCAGAAATGCTAGGCAAGCCCTCTACTCACTGAGCCATATCTCCCTCCCCCTGTTCCTGCCTCGACAGCTGCAGGGATGAGTGTTTAGGATGTGTTCTGCAGTCAAATGACCTCTGAGAGGTTTGTAGTTCTACAAACTAGAAAGCACTGGATGGATGGATGATCAGCAGTGTTGTTTTTGGACATCACTGCTAAGTCCTGGCCTGGCTTGGAGACCTGCCCAGAGCAGAAACTAAGAGCAGTGATTTCTGTAACTGCCATGTAGTGAGTCTGTCTCCCTTCCACAGTGAGGTAATACAAGAGCAGCTCTCTCGGTGCTGTGCTGATAGGACCCTCATCGTTCTGGGTTACCCTCAGTCAGGGCTGCATGCTGTCCTATGTCCATGCAACACTAAAAAGAAAAGCTTGTTTTTATTTATGTGCCCGGGTCTGTGTAATTGTCTTCGGGTGCTGAGGGAACCCAGGAACTTGAGTTAGAGGTACTTGCCACTCTCTGGATGTGGGGTGCTGGGAGCAGGACTCAGATCCTCTAGGAGAGCAGTAAGCGCTCTTAACTGCTGAGCCATCTCTCCAGCCCCACTCTGTTAATAATGACACACTGTGTTGTATGGTGCTACACAGCTGAGCACCCATGATTTTGATAACCTGCGATTCACGGGGAGTTTTACATACACACAAACTTCCGAGTAGGAATCCCCACAGCCTCCCCAGAAACATGGGATGGGAAAGTCTTCGGGAACAACCCTTGCATCACCTGCATCCTGATGACCTGGGGTGCTGGTGAGAAAATGTAGATTCCTGTCATCTTCCTCCCAGTCAGATTCTCTGAGGACAGGGCCATCTGGTGGCTTGTCTGCACCAGGGGTCTGAGAAGTGACAACACTGGTGTAGGGGGGCAGGTGCTAGAGGATGGAATGTCCTTGGCCTCCTATACAAGACATTCTTACCTGGTTTACTTCAGGGTTACACAGGGAGCTGAGAGGCAAAGCTGCTGAATGTGGGCTGTTCCCATCTCAGTGCCCTTGGGTCCTTTAAGAACCCAGCTGGGTGATCCTGGGGAGAGCAGTGCTGCCATTTTTAGCCCTGGTTGGCTTCCACCTGCTTTTCACCCCTGTGGTGTTCAGGAATCAGGAACTGGCACAAAGCAAAAGGGTTTTGTTTCAGTAGAACCTTTGCTGTCACAGGATTTGACCTATGGGGATTTTCAATAGAGAGCCAGGTTAGATAAGCATGTGACTAGGCTGCTGGCCAGCCAGAGTGACAAATGGGGGATCACAGGGGAAGTGGAAGGAGCGGGGATCATTCCAGGGTCATGGCTGCAGGTGGGACCTGGTAGATTAACAGTTCTGGACCTAGGCTAAAATTCACTCTGAAATCTCCCACCCTGCTTACTGTTGCTCACAGAGAACACCCTTCCAGGTGCTGGTTTTGGACAACGCAGTACACACAACTAAGGCTATCCATGGTCACAGCCAACGGTGACCTGGAAGGCCTATTCCCTAACTCTGAGCAGTGAGACTGCATAGGGGTGTGAAGATGAGGGCTAGGAATACTGACCCTATGAAATCTCCAACTTTTGGAGATTTAGGAAAGGAAGGGGGCAGTGGGGGAGGGGTAAAGAAGGGTGAGCATAATCAAAGTACACCATCTTTATGTATGAAAAGTACCATAGTAAAATCTCATTGTCTTATATAATTATATATGCTAGTTTTTAAAAATCAGATCGTTCCTCAAAGCAGTGTCATATAGTGGCCTTGAATAGAAATAGTAGCAACAGATTTGGCATCAGTTCCTGTTCTGCTCCTTACCACAACTTTTGGAAGGTGCTTAACCTCTCTGAGCCTTAGTTTTTCTCATCTGAGAGATGGGGCAGTAATACTGGCCTCAGAATCATTTGTTAGGATTGAATGGAGTCACATACTCAGCCAAGTGGTGTGTGAAGGGGGCAGAGGAGGAGAGATTGACATCATTTGATACAGCTCTGGGTGAATAGTTAGATTCTCTGCTTATTTTCCTGTCCTCCACCCCCCTTTACCAGTCTGGGAGCCACAAGCATCTAACCAGAACACATCTATTTCTAGTTATCCAGCTAAGAATGGAGCTATTGTCATTGAAACATCGTCTGCCACAAACCCTTTGTTCCTTGAAAGAATTATCCAGTGCTTATCCAAGGGAAGAGTTCCCAAGATAGGAGTCTGACAATAGATCTGCCATGCAGTTTTAGGGGTTCATTGTTATTGCTAAGTAGGTTAGTAGGAGATAAATGTGTAGTGGGGAAGAGGGTTTGGTGGTGTGCCCATGGTGTGTCCATGGTGTGTTCATGGTGTGCCCATGGTGTGCCCATGGTGTGCCCATGGTGTGGTGTGCCCATGGTGTGTTCATGGTGTGCCCATGGTATGACCATGGTGTGCTCATGGTGTGTCCTTGGTGTGCTCATGGTGTGCCCATGGTGTGCTCATGGTTCTTTTGTGTCCTCCTCTCCAGGACATCACACTCTCTGAGATAGGGATATCACACTCTCCTTAACAAAGTTCAGAACCCATTTTTGCCATTGGCCAATGATGGCTGCTGTACATTGGTACTCACTCCACGCCTCTGTACTGAGCACACTCACTTTCCCTTGTGTATATGGAATCATGGCCCCCATTCCATTCCCCATCAACCTGTGCAAGGAGAGCTGACTGTCTGACTTTGCCCACAAGATGGGAAACCTTGGGCATGAGGATAGGTGGGGATGGGGAAAACTGATGTCAGGTCGCACGCGGAGACACTGGCTTTGGCCACTGCAGGGCTGACTTGGTGCCCCTCTCCTTTACTGCTTATTGACTAATTGACAAGCTTGTGACCTCTAGGGCTAGGCCACCGCGGCTGGTGCCTTTTATAGTTTTAAGACTCAGCAGCAGGGTGTGCTCCCACTGTCTCTGGAAGACCACCTACGAAGTTCCTCTGGAGTGGAAGTACAGAAAGCCTGCTTCTCTTAGGTGGCCTGGGACACGCACACCCCCTGGGAACGTTTGTTTCACCTTCTTTGTTTCTATGGGTGTCTTTGAGCACAGTCAAAACCCCCAGAGTGACTTTTCATGTTGAATTTGTAAGAAAGACAAGTACAGGATTCTCTGTCCTGGTTTTGAGTTTCCTTTCTTCTCTTCTGGTCCCAAACTGTAGGGTGATATCGTGTCCCAGATTTTTTTCTTCTTCTCCTTTCTTTTTTTCAGATCGAATTTTAGATATGATACAGTATAGTGTTTGTCCAGTAAAAACACTAATTAGTTTAGGCAAATGATAACCAAATCAGCTGAGTAATTATTACAGTGAAATGTGTAATAATTTCTAAAACAAGGCTCTGAAAAATTGTTGTTGGTGGAGGAGTGGCAGTCTTTGTTTTGAAAATATTTAGTTGGGAAATTTAAGACAATCTCACTCCTGGCAGGCTATGGGGATGGTTAGGTATGGATGAGGTGTGAGGGGTGAGCTAGAGAGTAACTAACCTGGCATAAGTTTTGGTGTCTGATTATTGGATTATTTCCCCCCAGGGAAAGAACAAGAGAAAGACACAAATCACCAAGGAATAAAGATGGCAGAGGGTCAGAAAAGTCTGTCACCATCCAGGCTCCTGCTGGAGAGCCCCTGCTGGCAAACGACTCTGCCCGCACAGGCACAGAGGAAGTTCAGGTAAGGATCAAAGGTGTTGCTGTAAACCAGCTGCCGCTCAGCCCGGGCTCCTCTCCTGAACGCGTTTTCCTAAGTCTTGTTGCACTAAGTTCTCTTGGGTTTTTAATTTTCGTTTTTCTAGCATCTTAATGAGTTTATCTACTTCTCTGGCTTTCTTGTTGGTCTAAGGACAACACATCCTACCCTTGAAGAGCTGGGGACTGGGGCGATCCTTTCTGCCCTGTGATTGGTTAGCCTCCTTTGAATGGTGTTGGAATGAAGCCAGCTTGGCTGATGACAGGTCAGAAAAGGGGAAAGTTACAGGCAAGAGTCGCTGGAGATGCATTCCAAAATGGAGCAGGACTGGAGAGGGCAGGAAACTCCTTCAAAAACAACCAACCAAAACAAAGCAAACAAAACAAAACAAAACAAAATCCCCCAAAACAAAAACAAAACACAAACAAAACAAAATCCCCCAAAACAAAAACAAAACAAAAAAAACAAGAACAAAAAAACCAACAAAAACAAAAAAATGCACCATCAGGGAGTGCTTAATAATGACTCAAAGAGCCAGCCCAGGAACTAGGTAGATGAAAGAAATCAAGGGCTTGGCATTCAGATGGCAAGCATGAAATCTGGTGAATGAGATAATACTGAGTCAAAGATTGGGGCAGAAATACGTCCAGCAAAATTTGGAGTTAGTAGCGGTGGCCTTTGGGGTACACAGGTTGGGACTGGGACAAATCTGGAGAATGGATTTACTCTGTTAAGATCTAGCAGCTTCTATAGTCCAGACTGCAGCCACTCAGGACTGTAGGAATTTGGGGTTGCTAAGCCTTGCATGTTTAATTAATATTAGCATGAGGACTTCAAGTGGAGTCAATCAGTTTTAAAATATCAACACTTTATTACTTAAAAAAATAAAATAAAAGAAAGTTGTGTGGGATTGCCTTTGAGTCCTAACTGTTTGGCAGCCTAGTTGATTTAAACGAATGTGTGAGCTAGATTCAGGAGTATGTTTGCACTGTAGCCCACCCCCACCTCCCGAAATGTTGCATGCCCAGCCTTGCCTCGTATAAACAAAGCAAGGAAGGAATACACAGCTATAAAGATACAGGAACAGAGATAAGCATGTATCCGTGCACACCTGTAGGAACCCACAGAGAAGCGTTTGTAATCAGATAGGAAGACTGAACTACAGTCCCTCCAAGGATACAGATGCCATTGAGACTCATAACTGTGCTTCTGCACTGAATGTGGGGTTTGTTCTGTGGTGAGCAAATTCCTTTAATGCCCTTGCACTGCTTGCTTTGGTTCTAGGAAGGCAGATGGATGGATGGATGGATGGATGGATGGATGGATGGATGGGGAATGGATGTGGTCAGTCTTAGGACTGGATCATTCTTAAAAGCTTCACAGATCAGTTTCCCCCTAGAAGTGTATTCAGGGGTGCTAGTAACCCACTGTGAAAGGCATTTCCTTCTTTGTCCCCTGAGTCAACTGAGAAACTGTGGATGCTTACAGCAGGATGGTGTGATGAGGAAGGCTTTGGGGGTTGTGTGTTTCAGCAGCTCTGTCAACTTGGGTAATTAATCTTTTGTTGTCCCCAGCTTCTGAGAATCTAAGGGACAAGACTGATCAAGTTCAGATGCATTTCCCACCCTCCCCAACCCCTGAAGACCTCAAATTTGAAAGAAGCCTTTGTATAGCCCTACTTTTTTAGACAAAGATGTACATACATCCTTAAAGTGAACAGAGATTTAGTTAATAGTGCACTGGCAGGGAGTTGGATGCACAGCTGAGTCAGAGCAGTGATATTACACAACAGAATGTCCACATGAGATTAGTAATGCTTACTTCATCAGGGATTTATCAGTCGCATGTGTAGAATCCAGAAATTCTCTGAGACAATTTCTATGAAGCCAACCGTTTTCTATAGCCTGTGAACTCGTCTTATATTAAAGCAAGTTGTATGACCTTGTGGTTTGTTTTCTCTTGTCGCTGTACTTTTTAAAGAAGACTGACCTAAATTTACACACGCAAACCAAATGGTTCTCAAGGGTATACTTTGATACATTTTAGCAGATGAACCCACACCTCTGAGCACAAACTGCTCCTCCCTCTTCCTAGTTGCTCCCCACCCCGACCCCCCCCGCCCCCACCTCTGCAGGGCAACTGCTGTTTTGATTTCCATTTCAGTGGATTGATTTTGCCTGTTGTAGAATTGAATATAATTGGAATCATATGAGTTTTTCCCCACTCAGCATGATGATTTTGATATTTATCCATGTTGTATGTGTTTCAACAGTTCACTCTTTATTATTTTAGCTGACTAGTGTTCCACTGAGCTGACCACAGTTTGATATCTGTTCTAGTGGGTGGACATTAGAGGTACACATATTCTAACTGTGATGGATTAAGCGCTTGTGAATATTTTTATAGGTCTTTTGTGGACATCTTTCCATTAACTTTTGATAAAATCTAGGAGTCGCCTTGCTGGTCCGTATAGTTAAATGCGTACCTAAATCACTGTGAAAGTGTCAGGCTAGTTTTCTGGTGGTGTTAAACCATCTTAAACTTCTACCAGCAGTGCCTGCGGGAGCTGGCTGCTTCTAACTATTGTCTACGGTCATTTCTCTCATGCTCTGTGATACTTCTGACTTCCTAAGTTGATGGCCTCCGTGTCCTGAGGTTGAAATCCTTACTACTCACTCCCAGCATTGCTCATGCCTTAATAAATTAAAAATTTTGGCGCTGGTGAGATGGCTCAATGGGTAAGAGCACTGACTGCTCTTCCAAAGGTCCTGAGTTCAAAACCCAGCAACCACATGGTGGCTCACAACCACCCATAATGAGATCTGACACCCTCTTCTGGTGCATCGGAAGTCAGCTACAGTGTACTTATGTATAATAATAAATAATTTTTTAAAAAATTAAAAATGTTGTAATGATAAAACATTTATTTTCCTGGATCTTTTTAAAAACTAAATATGTTTTTATTAATTATTTTAGAATTTCAAACATGCATAGAATATATTTTTATCATGTTCATTCCTCCTGATAGTTTCTCCCAGATCCGCCCTCACCTTCTCACCTGCTCCAAATTACATGTCCAGTTTTAAGCACTTACCGAGTCCAATCTATGTATTGGTCTGAATCATCCACTGGATTATTGTCGACCTGCCATGAGTCAAACCTTTAAAGCAAACCAAACCAATTCTCCGAACCCAGAATCCATGAACTGTTATTAGCTCCTCAGTGAGGCGTGGGGACTCATGAGTGCCTTCCCACTCCACGCTGGATTGTTAACTGAGTTGGTTTTGTGCAGGCAGACACAGCTGCTGTGAATTCAGGAGTGCAGCCTCCTATTGTGTCCCAAAGATACTGTGTTCCTGGGTCCTCCCTGAATTCTGGCCCTTACAATCTTTTATCCCTCCTCTGCAGTGGTCCCTGACCCTCATACAGAAGGGGTGTGACACAAGATGCCCCATTTGTAACTGACTTACTTTCCCTTTAGTCTAACTAGTCCTGAATTTCTGTGTTAGTTGCCGCCTACTTTATAGAGAAACCTTTCTGACAAGGTCTAAGAGCTAGCTAGCTACATTAACCTATTGGTAGAGAAATATATTATGACTGTTTAGCAGAATAATGGTAGGAGTATCCCCCTAAGATCTGTGAGTTCCACAATCATGGATTCTTGGCCAGATGTATAGTACTAGATATGTTTCATCCTGTGGAACAGGCTTTAAATACAGGCAGAAAGCAGTTGGTTGCCATCATAACATTTGTGCCACTATTGCAGTCTTGGGCGTCTCTTCTCATGCTGGTCATTATTGTAGCTCAGAGAGTTCACAGTGAGTGAGACTACCGATGACTCTCCCACTGTACTGTTGAAACTCGCCAGGAGGGGGGAGATTCCTGGTCAAGTACTTACTTGATGTCTCCCATTTCCTGTGACCAGAGAGTGTGATGTCTTCAGCAGGAAGGTCTTACTATTGAGTTCTGGCGGGCATATCCAGTACTAGGCTTTTTATTTGGTAACCTGAGTCTTCTGAGGAACTTTATGTCTCGTGTAGGGTGATTCCAATTAAACTCTTTTATATGAATATATGTATATGTGATGTTTGTAAAACAGTAGTTATCCCTTCCCCAAACTCCTCTCCCCACCCCCTTTCCATCTCCCCTTTCCCCTTCCTATAACCTGTGTCCTACAGTCCTTTCCCTTTAAGACCTTTATTCCTCCCCTCCACCAATGGTTCCCTCTCTCTCCCCAGATTCCACAGCTACTCCAGATTAAGCACACAAAGCCAAAGACTCACCGCTCGGATCCACATATGAGTGTGAAGTGGTTGGTTTGGTTATGAGTGATCTATGTTGTCGCTTTACCTATGAACGGAGACTCCATCTGTGTCCTCATTCCAACACTTGGCTCTAAATGGGATATTTTTCCTAGTTAAATCATTTGCATGGAGCTCACATGGGTTCTGGTGCTCCCTGGCTCTGTTGTGCTCTGAGATGGAGTCCTAGTTTCCAGTGAAACAGCAGAAGCATCTGACGGCCTAGCAACAGACTCTTTTTGAGTGAACAGACCAGGAGCCCACAGCAGCAACTGCCTAGAAGTGTTAAAGGAGAAAATAATGAAGTGAAAGATATAACCCCGATAGTCCTATGCCCTCATTCAGTTTATTATGAAAACATGTTTTAGAAAGAATTTTTGAGCTCTTCTGGCCATAGAGTTTTGAATTTTCTTTATTTAGTCAGTGAGAAATGATGTCAAAGAATTCTCAATGCTGTTCTGTACTGAAGTGAGTCCTATAAATATCATATAGAAATTTAGGTAGTGTGTTTCAGCTGTGGGTGAGTTTGCCCTCTGTGTGCTGGGAATTCCTATTTTATGCTCTCTGCTCTGTGGAGCTACTGGGGGAGGGGTCTAGATTTGGGCTTTGTAAGCCTAGAACTTAGCATGGGAGGGGTTTACTGTGGTAAGGGTGGCTGTTCTCCTGTAGAGGAGTCACAGCAGCTCAGTCTAACAACGGCTAGTCTTGTCAGAACAGAAAGGCCCAGACCTGGGGCTTCCCATAACTTTTCAATTAAAGGAATGACAAGGTGTCATTACAAGACAAGGTGTCATGTAATGAAATCTCCTAAACAAATTGAAAGGTTAAATAGTGTTTTCTGGGTTCAAAGGGAAAATATAAAATATGTGTCAAAAATTTCAATGAGGGCTGGTGAGATGGCTCAGTGGGTAAGAGCACCCGACTGCTCTTCTGAAGGTCCAGAGTTCAAATCCCAGCAACCACATGGTGGCTCATAACCATCCCTAACAAGATCTGACTCCCTCTTCTGGAGTGTCTGAAGACAGCTACAGTGTACTTACACATAATAAATAAATAAATCTTTAAAAAAAATTTTCAATGAAAATAGCTATAGTTAAAAATCAGCTGTATTAAAAGCTGATACTATATACATTTCCAAGAAAGTTGGGTAACAAGTATTTTATTTTGTTGTGGCTCTTATAAATCATCCTCGTTGTCTTCTCTTTCATCAGGATGACAACTGGGGAGAGACCACCACTGCCATCACAGGAACCTCAGAGCACAGTATATCCCAAGAGGACATTGCCAGGATTAGCAAGGACATGGAGGACAGTGTGGGGCTGGATTGCAAGCGTTATCTGGGCCTCACCGTTGCCTCGTTCCTTGGACTACTCGTCTTCCTCACCCCCATTGCCTTCATCCTGCTACCCCAAATCCTGTGGAGGGAGGAGCTGAAACCCTGTGGCGCCATTTGTGAGGGACTTCTCATTTCCGTATCGTTCAAACTGCTTATCCTGCTCATCGGAACCTGGGCACTATTCTTCCGCAAGCAAAGAGCAGATGTGCCGCGGGTGTTTGTGTTCCGAGCGCTGTTACTGGTCCTTATCTTTCTTTTTGTGGTTTCTTATTGGCTTTTTTATGGGGTCCGCATTTTGGATTCTCGGGACCAAAATTACAAAGACATCGTGCAATATGCAGTCTCTCTTGTGGACGCACTACTTTTCATCCACTACCTTGCCATCGTCCTGCTGGAGCTGAGGCAGCTGCAACCCATGTTCACGCTGCAGGTGGTCCGTTCCACTGATGGAGAGTCCCGCTTCTACAGCTTGGGACACTTGAGGTAAGGGGCATGCACATGGAGTAAGCAGAAAGGATGACTAATAACTCTAGAAGACGGGGGTGAGATGAAGTCCTAGAGGCAGATGCTAAGACTGGAGCCCCACCCTTCTCCAGCTTTAGTAAGGGCAGTGTGAGCTGTGGGGTGTCCATGCCTTTCCTGTGATGCTAAGACTGGATGGAGCCTGACCCTTGGTGTTAGTAGGGGCTGGGTGAGCTGTGGGGTGTCCGTGCCTTTCTAGTGGGACTCTCAGATAAATTCAGGGTTTTGCTGGACCCACTCTCTACCTCAGTGGCAATTCCCAAAGATAGACACAATGATGGCTACCTACCTTGACTGTGAGCTTGGCTAAGGGATAATGGATGAGGTGACGAGTACTTCCACTCTGTCCAAAGCGGTGCGTCAGGTACTTACCATAGCCAAGTTTCGGAATCATTCTAGTTGTCCACCAGCAGATGAATGGATTATTTTAAATAGTGATAATTAATATATATGTATATATAATATATATGTGTATATATAATATATATGTATATGTATGTTTATATACATATATATGTAATGGATAAAAATGGACAGAATTGGTGTGATCATGTTAACAAAGTAAGCTAGACCTACAAGACAGTTAATCACATTTTCTCTCATGCAGACCTAGGTTTTATATGTATATACATATATATGTATATGCACACACACACATATATATATATATATACACACATACATATATATGTATATGTATACATATATGTATCATATGCATACACATATATGTATATATACACTATATGTATATATGTATATATACATATATATGTATATATATGTGTGNGTGTATATATATACATATATATATATATATATATATATATATATATAGAGAGAGAGAGAGAGAGAGAGAGAGAGCACACATGAAAATAGGAGATCTAATAGGAAAGGGAAATGGAGATGCAGGATGGGAGGAGAAATAGGAAAGGGTTGTGGTGTTATGGGCTAATGAATATAGTTAAGTACATGATGTAATTTATCAAAAACATTATGAAATGTATAGCTTTATATAGCAAATATACATCACACTCCTGAATTTAGTATTCAAAAACTTAATACTGTTTTTAAAAATGGTACACCAAGTTTACCCTGGTACCTCAGTGGGATTGTTAGCTCCTCCTTTTTGTTTCTGCTCTCAGAGACAGCCTGCTTTGGTCAGTCAATTATGTAGTCACCCTAGTGACTGATAAACAATTGGACTTCAGCCAATGTTGATGACTCACACCTTTAATCCCAGCATCAGTAGGCTGACACAGGCGGATGGATATCTGTGAGTTCAAGGCCAGCCTTGTCTACAGAGTAAATTACAGGCCAGCAAGAGCTACACAGAGAAACCCTGTCTCAAAACAAACAAACAACAACAACAACAAAAAGGGTCAGACTCCAGCTACAGACTACAAACGTGTAAGGAATGAATGTTTTGAAAGTGTTTGTGTAATATGAGAAAGGTTAAAACTCCTATCTGTGCATAATTTTAGTGCATTATTACATGGTTAACTCAAAGATGAGAGTCTTCTTGTTTGTTTTATAAATGAAGGTAAGCGCTCTATTCTGGCTACTACTGTAAAGCCTTGTGTAATTTTATGCATCTTTATCTTTATGGATAAAGAGCTGTGGTAGAGGGTGTGAGTAATTCACACAACACACCAGGCATGCCTGGCTTTATGGGAGTCCCTTGAATGTCTTGCGGTTGGGCTCAGTGAGTGATCCGGTTATGACAACTCTCTCTCTCCGTGCAGAATCATCCTCTTCCATCTGTTCCCTTCCATATATTTTGAGATCCCTGATGATACACAGTGTGTCTTATTCCACCTGGCACCCTTGGTGCCTGGCATGGAGCATGACCCACAATTGGCAGCCATGTGGTTCGTGGGTGATTGATCCACTGTGGTGGTTTGAATGAGAATGGGCCTCATAGGCTCATGTATTGAATGCATGGTCTCTAGGTGGTGGAACTATTTGAGAAAGATTAGGGGGTGTGGCTTTGTTGGAGGAGTATGTCAGTGACGGTGGGCTTTGTGGTTTCCATCCGTTTCCATTTATTTATTATTTCTAATCTCTCTCCTTTCTTCCTCTGCCTGAGAGACGTAAGCTCTCAGCTGTGTGCTCCCCGCCATGACAGTCATGGCTATGGACTCTAAACCTCTGAAACCGTAAGCCCGCAAATTAAATGGTTTTTTTTCCCATAAATTGCACTGGTCATGGTATCTCTTCACAATAATATAAAAATAAGTCACCTTAAATGCCTGGCTTCAAAGTTTCACTGTCCTGAGCAGTAAAAGCTGATGTGTCACATGGCAAAGCAGCCAGGACTGGTGAGAACACTACTGTGGTCACCAAAATAACTGTCTTTGTCATTGTGCTAGCTACTGTCCAGAGAGGTGGCCCAGCACCACTTGGAGTCTGATCCTACTGCTCATGCAGTGTCCTGCTGAGGTACACTCTCATCCGTATCCTCTGGTTCAGTTCCTCCTGCCTGAGGACAAGCTGCTTTAGTGTTCAAGGCTGCTGTCACCATGATTGATTCCCCGGGGAGTTTCTCTTTGGATTAGTGTGTCATGCAGGATAAGTTGGTTTTGTAATCCCCTAGAGATGCTAGTAAAATTGTGGAAGCCAGGAAGTCACTGGGGCACTGGAACCTGAGAGAGCTTTCTCCCCAGTCTTTATACTAGAGAGGGATTTCTCCCCCTCACACACGCGCACACACACACACACACACACACACACACCCATGCCAATGATCTCTCCCAGGGTTTTCTGGGGCTCCCAGGCACTTGGAGAGACGCTGGCATATGGCTTTGAAGTAGACAGTTGCTCTGCCAAGCCTGAGATGGAGACCAGGGCACAAGAAGGTAGGGAGTTTCAGGCAGCCAGCGAGCGGCAGCTATGAAGCCTGTTGGCAAACAGCCCAGCTCTGAGGCCGGTTTTGTTGTAATCGATGCTGTACAGACAGACCTGTGGTCTCCAAGCAGGTGAATAGCATTTGGGACTTTGGCAGCCGCAGACTGTGAGCGAGACCAGCTGCAGCTTTGCGTCCCGGTCTTCCTTCCGAGTAGTGTCCTTCCCAATTGCACAGAGAAGGGCAATATGTTCCTCACCTTAGGTCAGCCCAGGTTGATGGGACGAACAGCCCCTTCTGGGCTCCCATTCTTCTCAAAAACAGGTTGACCTCACCCCCACGTGGGACCTGGGTACAAATGGAAGGGTCCGACCCAACGGCCCCTGCAAAGTAGGAGAAGAATCCCTGTCTGTCTGCAGCTTTGCTATGTGGGTCAGGGGAAGAACTGGGTGGGAGAAGCCAGACTGCTCCAAGTCTGCTGGCCTGCTGCAAAAGCAGTCACCTCAGGTCCCAGGAAAACTGCAAGTGACATGTCTGACAGACTGGGGGGAGGGGGAGTATTTGAGAGGAATTTCTTCCCTGGCTCCCCACTCTCCCTCCTTTTATGTGGTCTGGATTGACCCTTATGAGGTGATTCTGAATTCTGAGGTGGGAGGAAAGGTGTCCTGTCTCTCCCTGGGCAGCACTAGGTGACCTGTGACAACCAGGGTGAGGGAGCTGAAGCAGGTTTGGCAACTCCCCCAGCCCTGCTCAGGTTGGCATTACCTGCTGCTCTGTGGGCTAAATCTGGCCCAAGCCCAGCCATGGTGGGAAGAATCAGTGGGGCAGAAATATAACTTCTAAGCCCTTTTGTAAATTGTTAAAACAGGAGGGAAGGGGGGAGCAGGAAGGACAAAGCCAGGCCCAGACATCAGAATAGCAGGTCGTCAGCAGACCCAACCAGAACCCCAGGCCTTTCTGTCTCCCCTTTATGCAAAGCCTTCGCTGTGGAGTGACCTATTGCACTTAGGTGTGGGCTGCCTGAGAGGCCTTTCTTCCCGTTTTCAAAGGAGGTTTTCCTGAATGGTCTGAGCTATTTTTGAGTTTTCAAAAGAATGCCTACTCTTTAGGTTCATGAAGAAAATGGGCTTCTCGTTAGCACTTGTAAAAGGCCCTTGCTGTGGCTTTCCTCGTGGGCAGGGATCGTTAGGGATTTATTTGAAAAACCTTCAGAAATGGAAGAGAGTATTGTTGCAGACTGTGAAATTCCATAAATAGATATAAGGTGTGACCTAGCTTTTAACTGATGCCTTAGGAGTTACACGAGGGGCTTTTTATATTTGGACTTAATTTACCCCACCTCTGGGGGTCAGGGCAGGTGGGACAACAGCTAACATCTCTTTCGGTTGAGGACAGGTTAAGGGACCTGTTCGTGGTCCGCAGCAGGTAGCACCGTGCAGTTCATTGCCCACCTCCGTCCTCCATGGCTCCCAGGGTGGGGTCTCAGCCCATGCACACCCCACTTGTCAGGTTTTCTCAGTGATTTGCTAAATTTTCTTAAACTTTACTAGAAATATAATTTATTTTTTAGCTGACTGTATGAGGGGAGAAACCCAGATGAATATGGAAAACAGATCTCAGAATGACATTTAATAACTGCAGTATTTTCTGTGATTTGAAATCTTAGAAGCAAAACCCAGTAACTATTGGAACAGACACTCCTGTAGCTGACTGTGAACAGCTAGCTGCACGGTAACTGGCTCTCAGCGAGGGTCAGGTGCTGTCTTGCTTTGAACACAGAACTCAGTCTTCAGGAGAGTCCTGTGGGGTGGGCACTGTCTTCTTCCCTGGTTGATGAGGAAACAGAGGCACAGAGGGTTCAGAAAGTTCTATAAGACCCTGTGGCATTTGTAACTGTGAGAGACAGGGCTTGAGCCCTGATGGTCTGGTCTCAGAGTGATCTTAACCTCATATTGTACCAGCCCCTAACAGGTTTATGTCCACATTTACCAGGTACCAGATGATGTCATGATGCTATACTCATCCGGCTCTTTCTTTACAACTGGGTGGACAAGAGGCAGGTGGCAGCGATGGGTGGCTTATTCTCTCTGATCCCTTAGTCCCACCAGTTCTTAATTGACCAGTTGTCCAACGTTGGTCCTTGGGTCTACAGCAGTGGCTTTGAGGCTCTCTGACCAACCCTTTCCTACCTTCTCTACTTTCCCTCCTTCAAACCTAGCCTAAAACACAGTAGCTTAAAACAACCATCATTTTACATGGAATGGCTCTGCAGCATGGGTTAGGCTCTGCTGGATGGGTCTTCTCTAAGCCTACTTGAATCCTTGTGTAATTATGCACACACAGTGAGCCAGCCTGACTCAGCTTTGGTCTTTTTTTCTGCATCTCCTGAGATGCTCTCCATCTCCCACATGGGCTCATTGCTCCTGCATCAGTATCTAGATGTCAGGGGCAGCTTGAGGCTTCGAAGGATGCTCAAGAAGAAGTTCTCAGGCCCCGCAGAGCTCAGGCCGAGAGCCAGCCCAGCAACACTTCCGCTGTGTTCATTCTTGGCTAAAGCAAGCCCAGATTTGAAGAGTGTATGTTGGCTCACAGTTTGAGCATGTCGTCAGTCACGGAGAGAAAAATCACGGCAGCAGGAGCGTGAGATGGATGGCCACATTGCATCCCTGGTTAGGAGGCGGAGAGTTATGAAGGCTCATGCTCAGCTTACTTTCCCCTCTTTATTCAGCCCAGAACCCTAGCCCAGGGGATAGCACCGCCCACAGTTACAGTGAAGCTTCCCACTTCTAAAGAACTCAATCTAGGTAATCTCTCATAGGTGTGCTTGGAGGCTAACTTAAGCTAAATAATCTCTTATAGGCTTATGTCTTAGGATCTTCTAGATCAGTGATTCTCAACCTGTGGGTCTCAAACCCTAGAGGGTCAAATGACCCTTTCACAGGGTCACATGTCAGATATCTTTTTTAAAAAATTTTTATTAGGTATTTTCTTCATTTACATTTCAAATGCTATCCCAAATGTCCCCTAT
>NC_034593.1:91967326-91978225 GCF_900095145.1 Mus pahari | reverse complement strand
AAGCTTGCAATCCCACCAGCAATGGAGGAGTGTTCCTCTTTCTCCACATCCTCGCCAGCATCTGCTGTCACCTGAATTTTTGATCTTAGCCATTCTGGGCATGTCAGATATCTTGCATCTCAGATATTTATATTATGACTCATAACCACAAAATTACGGTTATAAAGTAGCAACAAAATACTTCTATGGCTGGGGGTCAGTACCACGTGAGGAACTATATTAGAGGATTTACAGCATTAGGAAGGTTGAGAACCACTGCCTAGATCCCTGTCAGCATCTGTACCTCAGGCTCCTCAGCCATAGTCTGCTTACCTTTACTTTACATGTAGTTCTGATGATATTTAATGTCTATGCCTTAAAGGACCAGAAATGTTACAAATGGGGACAAAGTGCTGTTCTAGGGTTGAACGGGAATATTAATACCTTGCTGATCATCAGCCAAAGGAACAAGAAAAGTGTTGTGGTAACTATTGGGGGTAGAAGTTGGGGGTTTCTCCCCCACCTTAGATCTTTTAGTTCCCCAAAGACTCAAAACCTTTATATTTATAATATACCTTAAAGGCACAGATGTCAGACCTCTCTGCTATTTTGTCTGCTTCCCAGTCAATAACCCCAAGATATAACTTGCCATGTTCTGCCTGGGCCCCTCCTACTCTACCATGCAAGCTCTCATGGTCATGCGCTCACGATCCACTTACCTCATGGCATCTTATTTCTCCCTTTCCTCTCTCGTCTTCTTCCTTGTAATCTCTGCCTCAGACCCCACCTCTCTTCTGCCCAGCTACAGGCTGTGGGCATCTTTATTCAACCAATCGTTTTAAATTAAGGAGCAAGGTTACATAGCATCTCTTGGGTATGTGAGGATCTCTTCACTGGGCACAACCAGATCTTGTGGGGGGGGCAGTATTTAGCGCTAAATACATAGCAATAAACTAAACCTCAACAGAAAGGAACCCACAAAGGCCCACACGACTCACAGCACTGTGGGTTTGAACTGTTGTTGGTGGTGTTTTAATGCTTCATTCAGTAAGGCTATGAGCATCTTATAAATTGACATTGAACATGAACCCCTTCTTCACAGGGTTGGTAGCTAACCAGTGAACCTTCTCTGCTTGAAAAGAAATGACCCCAACATTGCTTTCTAAACCATAGGAATACATGATTGATTATACACAGCTTTGTTGAAAAGACATTTTTATGTTCCTTCTTCTACATACATGGTGATGCCCTTATCCCAGTATGGTTGCATTTGGAGATGGGCTGCTAAGGAAATAGTTGGGCTTAGTTGAAGTCATAGGCTATGAATTTAGTCTGAAAGAATTAGTGCCCTTGCACACAGTCACCAGAGAACCTACTCTTCATGTGCATACGTACACAAACCGTGTGAGAGACTGCCAAGGTAGTCATCTGAAAACCAGAAAAGGAGTTCTCATAAGAACCAAATTGGCTTTACTCTTGGACTTCTGGCTCTCAGAACTGTGAGAGAACAATTTGTGTTGTGTAATCTACCCAGTCTTGTACACGTCATAGCCCAAGTTAAGATAGGGATATTATCAGTACTAGCAATTTTTACCCTAAAGACCAGGAATCTTGCCACTAATGAGACAGGGCTGGTCTTGTCCTCTGGGTGGCTCACCCACACATCTCTAGGCATGAGTAGGGGACTTTTCTTCCCCTGGTTATTCTATGATTTTCTAATTAAAACAAGGGCAGAGGAGTCTCCCAACGGTTAGCTTACTCTAGCATTGGGAAGTCTTAAGTCCCTGACTCTGACTCCAGTAGTATCCAAGCTGGTCTTCAGGTGGCAGATCTGACTCAGCTGTGGGACTGGCCCAGGCCTCCCCTCCCATTCTGGAAACTAACACCAATGGTCTTGGGAAGCTGCGGAAGGCCCAGAGCCATTGGCCCCGTGGCACCGAGGAACGTTCTTAAATGCTTACTGGAGTTTTTGGTTCATGCTATTACTATCGTGGTTTCATATATAAACTGTTATTTTTAGAAATGGGTGTTTTCATTTGTAACTACTTTCCAATAACGGTATTTTACCAGTCCCCATGCCCACTCCGTTAAAAAGCAGTGGATAAGAATGAATGCAAGCTTAAGACTAGAGGGCGAAGGATTTATTCAGGCTGAAGGAGAATTTCAGGGCAAGCTCGGGAGCTGCCGTTTGTGGTTTGCTGCTGTGGTACCTCTTAAAAGTGGCTTTAATGAGAGTGTAAGTTTCTGGACACTGAAGCACTGTGTTTATCCAGCTGTTCTCTGCCAGCCGCCACAGCTGGGACGGCTTGCCGAGCATGGCGTCCGCCTGCAGCCTCATGCTGAGGCCAGAGGACTCACCTCTCACAGAGTACAGTGTGCTATGGAAGGGAAGGTGTTTTCCACTCCCTTGGCAGTGTGTGTGTGTGTGTGTGTGTGTGTGTGTGTGCGCACGTGCACGTGTGTTGAGAGTGCCTCCTAAGGGCTGTGCTTGTGTAAGCTTTCCTAGGAGCCATGCTGATGTGGAAGGCCTTCCTGGGGACCATGTTTGTATGGAAGTCATACTGGTATTTTCCTCAGGTCTTTGCTGGAATGAACAGCCTACCTGGGACCCACGCTAGTATAGACAGCCTACCCGGGGGCCACACTGATATAGAGAGCCTTCCTCAGGGCAGGGTTAGTATAAACACCGAGGTCCCTGTTGGTGAAGGTAGCTGCCCTAAAGAGAAGCAGCTGTGCTTCCAGAACAAGTGGCGTGCCTTTCCCTCAAGGGTTCGTGTGGGTTGGACCCACACTCCAGCTCCCGTCCATAAATACGGGTGTGATTATGCTGTCACGGCCCTGACAAGCAGGAAGTGGTGACTGGGGCATCCTTCTGACTCATTGGCTGGCATTCAGGTCTGTTCCAGGTATAGCTTCGCCCGCTCTGTCTTTGTGATCAGAGATCCCACTGGGTAGCCGTTAACCTCTGGACCCCAGACTTATCATCTACATCCCATCTTCCCAAAGCTAGCGGTGCTGATGTTGAGGAAGGTGAGGCAGGGAAGAGAAGGCCAGCAGAGCCTCTCAGGGGTGTGTGTCTGCAGGCCTTCTTAGCCTCTGTCTAGAGAGATGTTCTCAAACACACAAGGCAGGTACTTCTTTGATCCGTAGGTCTCTGGTGTTTATCTTAGTGCGAGTCACCATGGCAATGTGTGAAAGGAAGACAGGCCAGTTCCCAGATAGGGACTCTGGCCAGGTTGGCCTGACAGTACAGGGAGGCGACAGTAAGGTGGGATTCTGTACTACAGCCTGAAAGCAGAGCTGCAGCCCTCTGGGGAGCTAGTGGCGGGGCCATGGCTTTTGCCTATGGTAGCCAGATGGAGAGGGCTCCTGTAGGCCTGGCTCTGGCTGTGACTCATCAGACTCAGAAGGAAAATGTCTGTCAGCACCATCAGCACACTCGGGGCCCTGCACGGGATCGTGCATAATGGCCAGGGAGAATCACTCCCATGGCAGCTTTGTCCTGTTTCTCTCCTGAGACCAGAAGCAGGTTTCTCTTACTGTGGTTACACTCACAGTGTGAAACTAGGTGTCTTTTAGGGCTTCGCTTTCACTGTCAACCTAAAATAGGGACAGTAAGAGCATGGGTGTCCCCGAGCCTGTACTTTGGAGACCCTTCCATGGTGACTCAGTCCTGTCTGTCTTGGAGGTCTGGCATCAGGGTCCCAGGTTTCCCATCTGCTCACTCTTCTGCCCTACCGATAAGGATATGCTGTGAGTCTGATTCAGAGCTGTCGGGCGTGGATCACCAGTGAATCCAGGTAGTGATGGACTAGCACTTTCTGCAGCCTCAGCAGCCAGCCAGAACCAGCGATCTGCTTCCCTTCTCAGATGGTGGTGTGCCCTGTGGTTCAGGATCACAGGCTGTCCATGTACCAGAAATGTGTCACAAGATGCTCTGTCCCAGGAAGTTCACCCCGTCTCCTGGGTTAGTAAACATAACCCAATCCCAGTTTCTGTTTCTGCCCCTTCTGTTCTCTTGAGGGTTCCAAGGTTGCTTGTTCCCTGTTAGCTGTATAGGACTTGATCAAGTTGCCTTCCCAAGTACAAACATTTTAATTAAAAGGCGGAAGGTCTGGAGATGTAAACATGTTTTATGCCTAACTGAGGCAGCAGCACTTGGGGGCAGGATGCTCCCCTAATTATGTGTGTTTCTCTGGGACTCACTGTGTGGCCCCACTGTGTCTTGCTCCTGGTCTGGGACAGTAATGTCCACGCATGCAGAGTGCCTGGGCTCACTGATACTGCCGGGGAGAATTCCCAGTTGGCTGCATGGGAGGCATTGATGGTCGTATTAGTTACTTACCTGGTTGCTGCTGTCAGATACCTAACAAAAGCACCCTCAGGAAGAAAGGCTTTTCTAGAAGTTTGGCCCAGGTCTTCCTTCCAGCCTCGTGCTCCTAGAAATAAGACGCAGACTCAAAATATATTTATGAATAACTTTGCCATATTGCTAGGTTTTTTTTTCTATTAGATCATCACTAAAATAACCTATTTATTTTAGCCTATATTCTGCCTCATGGCTGGCTACATGTGCTCAGGTATCAGGCATCTGCTAGTCACATCTTCCGGGTGAATCTCCCTCCTGGCACACTTCCACGATTCTTTCTGCCTCCCGGATGTTGCACCTCATATTTCCTGCCTAAGCTATAGGCCACAGGCTTTTTAATTGACAGGTGATGTGTTCATACAATACACAAGCTATCCTCTCTCCAGTGATGAACCCTGCTCTCCTCCCGTGGATATTTCAGAACACCCATTTCTGCTTGCACTGTTCAATTTTAGGAGCCCAGAGTCCATAGAATGGAGCCAACAGTGACCTGTTAAGACTCAGCCCAGACACTTAGCAGTGTCTGTCGTGTAGACCTCAGTTAAAACCCCCATCATCCTCTCCTCCCCTCCCACACCCTCCCCTCCCACACTATCCCCTCCCCTTCCCTTTGTTTGTTTCTACCCCCCCCCCTCCCATCTGAATCTTTTAAGCATTCTTACCCTTTGGGTGGTTGTCACCACCTATTGGAGGAGTGAACATCCTTTTATAAGCCCAGCTTGTAGCTCAGCATCTGGAACGTCACAGGTGTTCAGTTTTTGCAGTTGTTGTGATGGGGGTGGAGCCGCTGGTTATTCATCCTCTTCTGAACCTTTTCTGGACGTCAGTGTGGTTGGCTCAAAGGATAGTGATTATATACTCTACACGGAAGTCTTCCCAGATTTTATTGTGATGAGAAACTGTTTAGTGCCTCATCTGTCAGCACATGCCGAGGTAATCAGGAATAATGTCCTGGCACTGATGTGGGGCAGTTACATGTACGAAACATTTCTCACTCGTGGAGAAAGCTGTTTTGTTGATAGAGTGGCATGGATCCAGTTTATTCTGGAAAAGGCTGAAACTTAAGAGGGTCTTACCTGTTTGCCCATGTTTTCTCCCCTTGGAGAGGAGCGGAGGATATAAGGCCTTTCTCCTGAATACATCCTAAAGACCAGTGCTAATTTCTGAGTTCAGTCATGTGTACAGGTTTGGTTATAGAAAGCACAATCAAGGGAAGAGAAAATGAACAGTAAACAAAGGAATGTGTGTGGAGGTGCACATGTATGTGTGTGAGAGTGCATACTTTTATAGACTTCAGTCCCTCTTTATGCAACCTAGAGGGGTTAAAAGAGAGATGGTTTATGGCCAAGGTGTTTCCTCCAAGTATGAGATGTTTTCATAAGTACTCTGTGTCTCTGGAGGAAGCAGTAAGGACCAATAGCAGAAGTTAAAGATTATTTTCATAGTGGGAGAATGATCTTTTCAGACGCTGGGGTACCCTCGAAGGAGGGGATTCTGGTTTCATTGACTCTCGAGACTCTGGCAGAACACCAAGATCACTTCCTCTTCTAGAATTCTGGGCATGTGTTGGTCAGCTTTCTATTGCTGAAGCAAAATAAATGAGATGACCAATTTCTAAGAAAGATTAATTGGGCTCACAATTTCAGTTGTGTTTGTTTGTTTTACATACACTCATTCAGCCCCAGTACTTTGAACTTGCATTGAGGTAGAACCAGGTGGTGGGGAACAAAAGTCCAACAAAGCTGTCCAACATGGCAGCCAGGAAGCAAAAAGAGAGCCGACAGGAGATCCCAGAGTCCCCTTCAAGAGCATCCCCCTAGAGACCTGACTTCCTTCTGTGAGGTTCCACCTTCTCAGGGCTTCACTGCTTCCCCAGAGCTCCTCAGGCTGACAACTGAGCATTTAATCGTGTTTGTGGAGACCATTGAAGAGAGAAAGCATAATAAGTCATTCAGTATAAATGAATATTGAGTGTGCTTTTATGCCCAGGAATGGCATGAACCAATGAACCGCATTCCCTATTATAAAATGCTTGGGACCATTATCAATAATATGATACGATTTTGAATAATACTTTATGGTTTATAAATGCAATCACTGGCAAGATTTCAGCTGATGTTCTCAACAACCACAGAAGGCAGTTGATTTTCTCTCTCCATCACAGACCTTGAGGAAATAAGATTCTAGAAAGTAACAGAATGGCAAGATCAGGTCTGGAATCCAGACTTTCTGCTTCTTAGTCCAAGGCTTTCTCCACTTGTGAGTCACGGCCACCTCCCAATAAGTGGATTGGATTTTCAGGAGGCTGAGAGTTGTCAAGGAATGCTGTAACCTTATGGTCCTTATGGTTCCTCTCTCCAGGGAAAGCTGTGTGGAAGGATCTACTTTGGCTCGATTTCAAAGGCAGTCCCTCTTGGGGAGAGAGATTGGCACAGGTGCACACAGGGGACAGATCAGCCTCCCCAGCACACACATGGACATAGAAACCTATAGCCATGGTGGTATCAGTCACGAGGCATGAGCCTTAGGCTGGGCCCTTTAAATTATATTACCTTATAAAATCCTGCCACGCCTAAACCAACCAAACGAGTCCAAATGTGGAAGACAGAAAGCAAACGCCCCAATAGCCAACACTGTCCCCGGCCTAGATGTTGGTTAAAGTGAACTCTCAGAAAGTCAAAGTCCAGAATTCACCCACTCGCCACGGTGCTTCATAGACAACTCTCAGAAACGGTGCCGGCCTTAGCCAGCACCCCATAGAGCTGGACCTCAGGGCGTCTCACTGGAACTTCCAACTACACCAACCTGACAGGTTTATTTCATTCCGCTTTCAGTGATGTACCTCATACATACGTGTGTGGAGCCCACGTACCATGGCAGTGCCAGGTATTCTGGATTATTAGTCCCATCCTATTCAAGAAAAAAAAAAATGAATGAAATTTGAAGAAGTGAATAATTTAAGTTAAAATGATCTCTCTCTCTCTCTCTCTCCCTCCCTCCCTCCCTCCTTTCCTCTCTCCCTCTCTCTCCCTCTCTCTCCCCCCCCCCAGAGGCTGGAGTTCTCTGGGGGTATGGAGTATTAGCAATTGTTTCATAGAGTGGGAGATTGGAATAGCTGAATTATGATTTGTTTGATTATTGGCTTTGGAGGAGAACGAGGAGATGGTTTTCATTTCACACTTCTGGGACCATGATGGGCTTGTCTCCACAGCCTGCACCCAGGGCTCCCGCGTCAAGGTGGTTGGCCTGCTCACTGCCTCTCCTATCTGGCTCCAGTGCTGGGATGATGGCAAGCTCCCCGCCAGTTTGACTTTCCTTGACCCTCCCTGTCTTTCCTCAGAGATGATCTTGTCTAGGAATCAGGATGAGTTTAAAGATTTGCTTTCAACCATCTCTCAGTCCCCCCTCCCCTTTGCCTCTAATGGCTTTATGAAATTCTTCTTGGTCTTAAACCTTAAGATCTTAATCTTAAACCGATGGGAATCCTAAGGTTTTTATAAATAGATGAGCCACCAAATGTTACATGTGAAGGAAATACAGGTGGCCTTGCTTGTGTGAGAGGGACTTGTGTAAGATGTTAAAGAGGCAGGGGTTGCACGTCTAACTCCTTGTGGGACATTACTGGTCTGTGTTATGCTGGGTGCTCTGAGTGCAAGGACAGACCATAGGGTTTAGGGAGTGTGAAATGCTTCCTGACAGAGGCCTGTGTGGTACCACAGTTGGAGGACACAGAGGATCCGAGGCAAGGAAGGTGTCTGAGCACGGACACTGGCTGGAGGAACGGATGCACTGTAAGCCCTGGGCTTGTGGGTCTATGACTTAGCCAGCACCTAAACCACAGAAATGACTTTGCTAGCTAAGAGCAAGGGAGAATGTGGAAAATGACATCAACCATGGAGTTCTGAGTGCTTAGATTGTTCTGTAGCCTGGAGCAGACCGTGGGCACCGGGGACCTCTGCCTGCTGTTTGCACCCATGACTTCTGGCTGTTATGCACAAAGCACAGCTCAGCTATGAACGCAAGGAATCGCCGTCCTGGACCTTGGCAAGACTTCAGGCACGCAGTACACGGTCTGCTCTGTAGAAAAGATGAAGCGCAGTCATGTTGGATTTCAGCTCAAACGACTGCAGCCTTTTAAAGTTGGGCACATTGGTTGTGTATTGTCTTAGTTCTGTGGAAAGTCTCCTTCCCTCGTATTGTTAGATGTGTTGAGTGCCAGACAAATGGCTCTCTGTAGGCGAGAGTGTGCACAGCTCTTGGAGGCATTTATAAACTTGGCGCGAGTACTTCAGCTCCTGCATTAGCTTGTCAGCCTGGGCATCTGGCCAGGACTGTGCCTGGCTCTGAGTCACGTTGGAGCTCTGTGCGACGGTGGGGTTGGAGAAGGCATGGGATGCCTGCTCTTCTCTTCTGTGCTTCCTGGGAGATGGGATTCTCTGGCCTTGGCAAGACTGAGGCCCTGTATGAAGCCCCGGGGCTCTGTCCCCAGGCACCAGCCCTATCTGTGGGAAGTTCTTAGGGGATGCACAGAGTTTTGCTCCAGTATTGGCAACTGCAGGCCTTGCCTCAACCGTGTCTTAGGCCATGCTAGAAGGTGGCAGGGTAGGAGCCCTGAAGAGTGAGACAAGGACAAAAGGCACTTCTAGAGATGGCACATGTGGGATGAAGGAACTGGACTGAGCTGATGGGATTCTCTGGGCTCCTCCTTGTGACCTGGATGAAAAACAAACCCAGCAGTCACCGCGAGAAGGTTTGCTTTGGAGATGGGCCTGAGGATAACTTCTGAAGCTGCCTTTAAACTCGGACTTCTTTAAAGGGGGATTTATTTACTTGCTTATTTATACTGTGTATGTACCTGCAGAGTTTATGTGTACCCTACACATGCAGACCATAGAGGCCAGAAGAGTATATTGCATCCCCTGTTATATGTGGTTATAAGCCATATAGGTGCTGGGAGCTGAACCTGAGCTTCTACAAGAGCAGCTGATGCTTAATGGCTAAGCCATCTCTCAATTTCTCCGCACCAGTTCTTAACTTTTGGTGACGGACATGATTTTTTTTTTTTCGTTCTAATCCAAGCACCTAGAGAAATTCTTCTGCTGGTATAAAAGCATGGGATGAACTAGTTTGAACCAGTGTGTCTGTGTATAACCTAGCTTATTTTCACCCTTAGGGTTTTCAAAAATTAGTGTGTGGGCAGAGGCAGAAGACTAGCAGTGTGCAAGGATGCATGTGTGTGCATGGGTGGGTACACTTTTGGATGCATGGGAAGTGAAGGAACACTTGTTCCTCTCTGAGAAAGGTCATAGCAGAGGAGGAGGAGGAGGAGATTGAAAATGCATAGAGCAGAACTCAGAACAACACTAAGATCAAAATGAAGCCCTTCGCCTCAAGGACCACCTTAGTACTCCACGCTAACCTAATGACTGCTTGGTTCCTACATAGTGCAGAGAATACTCTGCCATTGGAGACCCATCCCAAGCCCTGTGCTCAATTCTTAAAGCAGAGTGCAAAGGGAGTCTTGGGGAGTGGGGGCTTCAGTTGTCTGGCTAAGGGTTGCTCCGTCAGTAGGGGGTAGAGAGCCCTGGGATTCCACGTAGCCCTCCAGGAATCCAAGGCAGTCCCTGTCCTGGCGCTCAGACCATTGTAAATAATCCTTATAAGCCCATTATCTTAGCAGAGTGCTGGGGAAGGGATGCAGAAGGGCAAGATAAAACAGAGCTGTGGTATTTAGTGCAGCGTGGTTGGTGAACAGCTTCAGGAGCTGCTGATGTCCCGACCCACAGCACGGGGTGAAGGGCCAGTCTCTAGGTTGTCAATCTGCCCCAGAGTTCTAGCCAGACTCTAGCGCATGCCAGGCCATTGTGTGGCTGGTGGGTTTCTATACCTTTTTTTTTTTTCTTTCCTGGAGTGATCATGAAGGTCAAACGGGAGGGGATGAGTGGAAGCCCCTCCCTGTTGCAGCTGGTGGAGCTTTGAAACAGCAGGGATCCTGCAGTGTTCTGTTCAGCTCCCAGCATGCTCCTGGGGTATGTGTGTTATCCCCTGGTCTCCAGAATGGTAGCCTGGAGCTATCATCTGCTGAGTGTCCAAGACACTTGAAGGACAGGAGCTTCTGAGGATCTTAAGACCCAGAATATCTTAGCTCTTAACCGAAGCCTCATTTGAAGGACTCTGCCCCATAGGGAGGGCATTGCTGTAACACGGGAGACCAGTTCCTTAGACCTGGGGCAAAGCCCCCCACACACACCGTGTGTGTGTGTGTGTGTGTGTGTGTGTGTGTGTGTGTGTAACCAATTACTGAATGAGAGTCTCAGAAACTTTGACTTGACCTCTCATTCATGATCCTGTGAGCATCATCAAAGCTCCTACCTTTTGGGGGGAGGGGGGAGCTCCTCAATTTCCTCCTTCCTTTTTTTTTTTTTTTTTTTTTTTAATTTAGGATAAACAGGAAATGCTTTATGTATCTATCCCAAACCTAAATCTCAGTTACAGCTTGTAGCTTCCTCCTCTTCTAGCTACTGGCTGGCTGGGACATGGGGAATGCTAGA
>NC_034593.1:91954316-91967295 GCF_900095145.1 Mus pahari | reverse complement strand
GAGCATCATCAAAGCTCCTACCTTTTGGGGGGAGCCTGGAGCTCCTCAATTTCCTCTTTTCTTCCTTCCTTTTTTTTTTTTTTTTTTTTTGGTAAATTACGGATAAACAGGAAAAGCTTTATGTATCTATCCCAAACCTAAATCTCAGTTACAGCTTGTAGCTTCCTCCTCTTCTAGCTACTGGCTGGCTGGGACATGGGGAATGCTAGAACCCGGGAGAGAGGAGGAAGCCATCACAGTGGGAGCCATGGGGAGTGTGGAGCCAGCAGACTTCCTTGGGAGGGCTGCCTTGACTTTCAATTGACTTGAATTAAAACGACTTCTCATTTCAGCCCCCTTGTATTCTGTGAAAACCCCGCCTTCATTTTTCCCCTCATTTTACAGCATCCAGCGAGCAGCCTTGGTGGTTCTGGAAAATTACTACAAGGACTTCACCATCTATAACCCGAACCTCCTAACAGCATCCAAATTCCGAGCAGCCAAGCACATGGCTGGCCTGAAAGTCTACAATGTAGATGGTACGTGCTTGTGGGGCGTGGGGGCCACAGTTAGGTGACTCTGTGGCTTAAACCTCACAGTACCTTTGCTTCAGCCCTGTACTCTGTGCTTGCCTTACGGTCTTTCCTCACTTTAGAACAATTTATATTTTTAGTTTAAATGTAGACAAACATGTTTTCCAGGGGGAATGCCAGCTTACAGTCTACATATATAGCAAGTTCATCCACTTGTAGATTTTGGTATTGGAAACTGTAGCTGTGTTTCCTGCCTCCTGCTGGGAACACTTTAGCTTGAAAGTCCTCCGGAAAGGAATGCTTTTCAAAGTCTGAGCAGTTTACCCAAAGACTGCAGGTGCTCTCAGAGGGCCTAGAAATGTATTCATTCCGCCTAGAGAGCTCCTCTCAGGCCTCTCCTCTTGGTCCTGGCCAGGAGCAGGAGTTGAATGGCAACCAGAAGCTGGAGACAAAGTCAGAGGTCAGTTTCATTCAGGGTGTCAGGTGCTCAAGTGTGAGAAACAGGACTCCCTGTCACATCTTGCTGGGCACCTGGGCTAAGACAAGAGCTTTGCAGACTCCGGGAGAGATTCATGGTATCAACATGACAGCTGGTTTACATAGGTATCCGTTTTGGGCATTGGTATCCGGTCTTTTTTTTTTTTTTCTTTTGGCTAGGTAAGGTATATGGCTGGTAAGCCTCACCCTTGATGGGAAACTTAGCTCTCTAAGGCACCCAGAAGAAAGCATTAGGTCCTAGCTGTGTCTTTGTGATAAGCTAAGTCGGGTTATGCTCAGATGGGGCGGGGCGTGCTGCAGTTACTGGGCTTTGGTGTTGGGGGCGATAGCACTCTGCTTAGCTTGTTTTCCTGTGTGTGACCACTGTCAGTGTCCCTTGACTTCTCTTTTCTCTGTCTGTCCTTGTTCTCCCATCCTGCCCATTCTCTCTCATTGTCCGCTGCATGCGATGTCCCAGCTGCCCTTATGGCCAAACTGAAACTTTGTGTAGCAGATGGTAAGTGACTTCTTCGGCCCGCTCCGGCGGGTGTTATTCTTGGCCGGCGTTTTCAGGGGTGAGCAGTCGGCAGCCCCTTCAGAGTTCTTTTTCCATTTCCCCCGTCAGACTGGGGTTGGATCTCCTGGCTGCTGTGAGCGTGGAGTACTGCGCAGGCTCAGCCAGGGGTGCTCCGTAGGGGGGCGGGGAGAGTACTAGCCGACCACAGACCTTGCTGCTGCTTCTCCATCCCATATCCTGGCGTTTGCCGTTTTAAAGCTATCTACCTTTCTCCTTTCCTCAAAGGGCCCAGTAACAACGCCACTGGTCAGTCCCGAGCCATGATTGCGGCAGCAGCTCGGCGCAGAGACTCCAGCCACAACGAGTTGTATTATGAAGAGGCGGAACACGAACGCAGGGTGAAGAAGCGGAGAGCGAGGTCTGTGATCCTTGCACACCTGGGCCCTCCTCCTGCTGAACATTTTATTTTCACTTTTTAAATTTTTTTAACTTCCAGAATTAATTTTCTGTTTGTACGCATGACCTGGATGACAGTTTACAGATCACCACGTTATTCTCACATTTCTCAGACTGTGTGTAATCACCATCAGACATACCTCTAAACACCCATAACAGGTCCTGGGCCCATTCACAAGGCTTACCACGTGGTCTGTGGGCCTAAGCCTGGGCCTGGGAATCTGCATTTAGAGCAGATTTCCAGGGGGCTTCTGTGGCTGCCCTTGGAGGGGGCAAGCCCCATCCACACCATTTCCCATGTGAACTGAATGTGACAAAGGTGGCTTCCCTTATTCTTCACCTCATTCTTCCCTTTCCTGAGTTGCTGGGGGAATGGGGGTGTGTGTAAGTGAAACAAGGGGACTAAAGCTCTGCTTTCTTGCTTGCTTGCTTTTCTTTTCTTTTTCGTAGCCCAGCCAGGTCTTAAACCCTCTGTATAGCTGAGGATGATGCTGAACTTATTTTTAAAAAACCTTTTTAAACATCTTTTTGTGTGTATGTGCGTATGTGCATGTGTGTATGTGTGTACATGTATGTGTGTGTGTACATATGCCACAGCGGAGAACATGACTTTGGGGGATTGGTTCTTTGTCTTCTCTTACACGAGTTCTGGGGGGTCAAATTCAGGTTGTCAGGCTTGGCCGCAAGCACCTTTGCCCTGAGCCGTCTTGTCAGCCTGACTTCTTGTGTGGCCTCCACCCTCTGAGTGCTGGGTCAGAAGCCTGTGCTACCACATGAGGTGCTGGGTCAGAAGCATGTGCCACCACATGAAGTGCTGGGAATTTGTCCCAGGTCTCTGTGGTGCTGGGCAGGCCCTCTGCCAACTAGAGCTACCCAAGCTTTGGCTCTATAGCATCCGGGTCTGCATGCTCGCTTTCTCTTTCCAGATGGAGTGTGAGCATAAGTCTTTTTATTTCACTTTTTTTATTGGATATTTTATTTATTTACATTTCTGATTCCCCTTTCCTGATTCCCCCCCTCCAGAAACCCTCTATCCCCTCCCTCTCCTCCTACTTCTATGAGGGTGTGCCCCCACCCACCCAATCCTGCCTCCCTGTCCTCGCATTCCTCTACAATGGGGCATCGAGCCTTCACAGGACCAAGGACCTCTCCTCCCATTGATGCCCGACAAGACCATCCTCTGCTAAATATGCAGCTGGAGCCATGGGTCCCTCCATGTGTACTCCTTGGTTGGTGGTTTAGACCCTGGGAGCTCTGGTTGGTTGATATTGTTGTTCTTCCTATGTGGTTGCAAACCCTTCAGCTCCTTCAGTCCTTTCTCTAACTCCTCCATTGGGGACCCTGTGATCAGTTCAATGCTTGGCTGCAAGCATCTGCTTCTGTGTATGTCAGGCTCTGGCAGAAACTCTCAGGAGACACCTTTTATTGGAGAAATCAAAGCACAGGTTAAAGTGAGCTTTCTGAACTCATTATTGGCAGAATTAGGAGGCCCAGGGACACCACCCACCCACTCCCATATCATTTCTGCTGTTGATCTTCTCCCAGGCTCTTTCCATCTCCTGGAGGGATACAGTATGACAGAGCCTTGGGGAAGTTGGTGGTAGGCCAGGGTGCTTTAGTGAACAAAGGCCCTCTGCATCTTATGGGACTGTCCCCAGACCCTGCAGTGAGTGCTGCCTTGCTGACTGTTCCGAATCTCCTTCCAGACTGGTGGTGGCTGTGGAGGAAGCCTTCATCCATATCCAGCGTCTCCAGGCTGAGGAGCAGCAGAAGTCTCCCGGGGAGGTGATGGACCCCAGAGAGGCAGCCCAGGCCATCTTCCCCTCCATGGCCAGGGCACTGCAGAAGTACCTGCGCACCACAAGGCAGCAGCACTACCACAGCATGGAGAGCATCCTGCAGCACCTGGCCTTCTGCATCACCAACAGCATGACCCCCAAGGTACGTGCTGCCAGGTCAGGGCTGGGGCAGAAAGGTCCCTGGGTTTGGCCGGTCACATGACATCCTGTGTCTCCACTGTTGCTTACCACATTATTTAGACTTACTTTTGATTTTGATATCTGTGTACTTGTGTGTTTCTGTGTGAGCATCTTTCATGTTTGGATGTCCCTTGCAAAGGCTAGAAGATGACATTAGGTCTCCTGGAACTAGAGTTACAGGTGACTGTAAGTCTCCTGATATGGCCAATAGGAACGGAACTTGGGTCTTCTGGAAGAGCAATGAAGGCTCTTAATGAGTCATCTCCAGTCCATCCATCTTATTTTTTAACACAGGCTCTCTCACTGAACATGGAACTCAGTGATTCTGCTAGATTGGCTGGCCAGTGAGGCCTGGGATCCTCCCCATCTTTCTCTCCAGCCCTGCACACGGGGGTCCTAAGAGTCTGAACACAGATGCCCACATTGGTACAGCAAGCACTGGAACCCTGAGCTGGCTCCCCAGCCCAGAACAATTGTATTTTAAATACACGTTTTGAAGGCCTCTAGATTGTATAATAGAGAAAAAAATTCCACCTGGAACTAGCACAGAGCAGAGGCAAGGGCGGGCAGGAAAGTGTGTACACGCTCAGTATGACAGGAAAGGGTATGTACACACTCAGTGTGACAGTGAAGCATGTGTACATGATCAGTATGACAGGAAAGTGTGTATGTGCTGAGTACATGCTAAACTGACCCATTTTAACCTGGACTCTTCACCAACTGTCTTGCTGTACAACTTTGGACAAATAGCTTCTGGTACTGTGCCTCAGTTTCCTAACCAGTGAATTGAGGATGTTCTTCATACCTCATGTTAATTCATGTGATAAAGTCATACCTATCATTTGATAAAAGTCTGACTAAACAGCTGTCTGTAGAAACAATGCCACCATTTTGAATGTCATAGACTTTGTTTTTATCGAGCCTTCTTTTGGATCATGGCATTAGTACACTGTAAGGTATAGATGTTGCATCATCAGCAGTGTTATCTAACAGAGGACTGGAGCCAAAAGAGGAAGGGTGGGTACAACAGGTATCATGGTAGGTTCGGATTCTCGCCCACACTCAGTTTGTTTGTAGCTGTGCACAAGTTTTTCTATAATGATCCCTCCCATATAAAGCAGGGATAGCTGTCTGACAGAGTTGCTGTGTAAGGGATGATTGTAAGGGAAGCTATAGAGCATGAAATCACATGGAAGCGTGGATGACCTTGGCATTGGTGCACAAGTGTGACATCCCATCGCCCTTCGTCATATGGATGTCTTACTCTCACACTTCCCACAGGGATCCATGCTACCAGCTCGGGAAAGCCATGCAGAAATAGCCATGACAAACTGTAAGGGTTTCCGTTTCTTTGATTCAGTCGTCTGTCACCCAGGAAAATATCCAGCAAGCTGTGGCCACAGTCAGCTCGGGACCCATCTGTGGAGCTGGCTAGCCATGGCTAGAGACATGTACCTCTGCACGAGTGCATACACATGCACTCCTGTCACACTAAGTGCATGTATGTGCTTCTCTGCCACCCTGAGCGTGTACACACTTTCCTGTCACTGTCCACTAAACAACGCAGCGCAGCAGCTACTTAGCATCAGTGTAGTAGGTGCTGCAAGCCACATAGAGAGTAAGCATTCTAAAGTGCACAGGTATCTGCAGGGTGCATGCAAATGGTGAGAGACTTGAACATCAGGTTGTGGTATGTAAGGGGCATCCTAGTCAGCTTTTCAGTTAGTATCTGTATGTACAACTCTACAACTCTACATTAAAGGTAGGTTGCCCACCCCCAGAGTAGTATTCTGTATAGCTTCAAACTGGAAATTGTTTACAAATGCAAGAATGTCTCTAGCATGCTGTGGTATATCATCTGCTGAAATGTGGGTGAAAACTTGAATATTTCAATGTTACAAAAGTCCATATACAACAGAAAACTATTGTACCCTTGTGCAGAGGAATAGCTTCTGGCGAGGAGAAGGGACAGCTGTTTTTCTTTCTCCAGGGTTTCTTAAAGTTGTATGATACATTCCCACTTCATTTTTAAAATGTATGCCTTCTTGAATTTTATTTTTAAAAAAAAAGAAAAAGAAAAAGAAAAGTCCAGTGTAGAAAGTTATGTTTTCAGCCAGCTGTGGTAGATTATCACTGTAATCACACTGCTTGGGAGGCCAAGGCAGAAGGATTATGGATTCAAGACCACCCTGGGCTATGTAGTGAGTTCTGGTCCAGCCTGTGCTACCTAGCAGAAACTTTCACAGAAACAAAACAAAAACAAAACAAAACAAACAATCAAACAAAGAAACCAACCTATCAAATACGAACAAAACCAAAAACAAAACTAGAGCTGGTAAGATGGCTCTTTGGATAAAGGTGCTTGCCGCCAAGCCTGAGTTCAAGCCCCAGAACCACATGCTGGAAGGAGAGAACTGACTCCAGCCACACGCATGCCATGGCATGCATAGGCACACACACAAACTCGGAGGGAGAGAGAGGGAGAGAGAGAGACAGAGACAGAGACAGAGAGACATGCTGGAAGGAGAAAACTGACTCCAGCCACACACATGCCATGGCTTGCATAGGTGTGCACACACACAAACTCAGAGAGACAGAGAGAGAGACAGAGAGAGACAGAGAGACAGAGACAGAGAGACAGAGTGAGAGGAAGGGAGAGAGGCAGGGAGTCAGACAGAGAATAAAGTAATTAGAACTCCCCCCCCCCCAAAAAAAAAACCCCACTCTGGCCCCATACCCCACTCCTTACAGTTCAGGCTGCTGTGTGTTCTAGTTTTTAAGGCAGGGATGCTTTGATACAAGACATGCCTGCGCTTTGGAAACCTGCTTTCTTTGATCAAGGTTTCTTGGATCATTCATTCCGTACACACAGATCTGACTCACGCAGCTTCCACTGTGAAGAGCTGCTCCTAATTCCACCAGATGTGTAGATTTGCCTAACCACTTGTCTGTTGGTGCACATTTGAATTAAGTTTCACAGGTCGAAGCCAGGGGTTGGCTGTTTCTGTGACTCCTATTTCACTGGAGCACAGCCTCGCCTTCTTGTGTGCCTATCACCATGGCTACGGCTGCTTGCACTGCCCGGCAGAGTGGAGGAGTTACAAAAGAGGATTGCTTGAAAACTGAAAAGGTCCTCACCTCGGCCTAGGACCAGATGGATACATGCCAGAATTTTTCAATTTATATTGTCAGTTCATTCTTTCTCTCAACTAAACTGATGTATGTATTTAGTTCTATGCCAGATACATTAGAATGTCATACTTTTAAAAGTAGAAGACAGGGTTGACGTAGTTCTTATCTTCTGCAAGTTTGAAGCCTCATGGGGAGGAGACACAAGTCAGCATAGTTCAGGAAGTGAACTATGACATGACGTCATCACCAGTGATTTCAGGAGCTTTGGCAAAAGAACATGTTGATCCATCTGAGAGATAGTATAAGATGTGAAGGTGGGATGGCTCTCAGCGGGAGGAATGGCACATGAAGATGTAGTGAAACCACAGAACTTCAGGCTGCTTGGTGTCAAGCAAGAGCTTAAGAAAGGGGACATGAGTCTGACCATCTCTAGCACTAGCCACTCATCATGCATCAGTTCTGCATGACAGACAACACTCACAATGTGCCTACTGTGAATGCTTTGTGCACCTCATGGCAGCTCAGTGAGCGAGGTTGTGTCGACCTGTCTGCCCAGAGAACGGGCAAATGACGGAGCAGGGTCACACAGCCAGCAGGTGGTAGAGCACACAGCTCTGTCTGTGCGGTTGTCCTTGTCTGTCTGCCCTGGATTCACTGACTACATCTCTATTCCAGGCACTCAGCCTGCCCTCGGGAATTTTGGGCTTTGGAGGGTAGGGGGAGGTGCCCATGTCTTCAGGTGGCATGTTATATCAATAGTGGTAGCCAGTCCCACTTCCCTCAATTCACCCTCTGATTGTAAATTGCCAAAAGAAAATTCGGAAGTCCAAGGAGTCTTCCTTCTGCGGAGAGTGTCTCGTGGACTTCAGCACGAGAGGCTGAGCTCTAGTCTAAGGGATCGGGGTAGTCGAGTAACATTTTCTAGGGGAAAAGAAGATAGAGCCCGGCCACAAAGCACAGCAGCCCTTGTAACTTCACCAGTGTTCTTCCTTGGCTTTCAGGCTTTCCTTGAACGATACCTCAGTGCGGGCCCCACCTTGCAGTATGACAAGGATCGATGGCTCTCGACACAGTGGAGACTTATTAGTGACGAGGCTGTGACAAACGGGTTACGGGATGGAATTGTTTTCGTCCTTAAATGCTTGGACTTCAGCCTCGTGGTCAATGTGAAGAAAATCCCATTCATTGTACTCTCAGAAGAGTTCATAGACCCTAAATCTCACAAGTTCGTTCTTCGCTTACAGTCTGAGACATCAGTCTAAAATCTCTATACTTGTGGCTTTATGAAAAACAAAAGAAGAATATATAAATAGATATATATATATGTGTGTGTGTGTGTGTCCAGGGGGAAGTTCTTTTATAAAGATTTAAAAAAAAAAATCTTCAATGCTGACTCAAACTGGCAGAGGATAGACCAGTATCCTTCGACCATCTGCACTTTATTTGGAAGGAAGCAGATGTCCACCCCAACAAGTGACTGCTGGCATCTGACTTTAATAGATTGGACTTCTGAAGAAGCTGTTCCCTGGAGTTTCTGTGACAGCTGTAAACCAAAGTGTAGCTGCTGTGTGTCCTCGGGAGCCTCGCCTTACAACTGGTCCCTAACTGTGGCTCAGTACCACACCCACCTGGACTTCTGGTCGACCTCCTCATAGTTTCTAGGGACCTCACTTTATTCTGCTTCAGGAAATCAGACACTACACACCGACATGCGTGTTTGTACATGTAATTATCCATATCACCACACCACCCTGGGGAGTGGTGGGCAGTACAGGAAATGTCCAACCTCCTGAGTTTTTATCCTTTGTTGCCTTACATTGTGAAGAGAAAGAAACTGATAGAAAATGCGCACTGCTGGTTTGCAGCTGTTAAGTGACTGGCTTTCCATTTTCCCCCCTGAGAGAGAACCTACCTGCCCTGTTTCTGGCCCTGCTCCTCTGTTGGCCTGAGGCAGGTAGTAGCCCTTCCCTAGCCCTGGGATTGCCTACCTGGGCTTCACTCTAACGCCCACTCTCCTTAGCATCTGGACCACAGCCATACATGGTGGGCTGCCTGGCCAGACTAGCTTGGCCCTCCTGAGATGTCAGGGTCTTGGCTTTCCAAGTATACCCACCACAGCTCTTTGCACAGCCTCTCCCAGTCTTTCTCCCGAGAAGTAGGGTATGACCCTGGGGATCCATTCAGCTGCAGCACCTCCTTTAGGCTGCAGCAGAAGCCCATCCACCCAGTCCTCCTCAGCCCTGCTTCACACAAAACAGGAGAGACCAACACTGTGACTCCCAGTTGGCAGGTACCCCGTGTAGCCATCCAGTTTCCCAGGGAGACAAGTATTCACAAAGCTCATGTGCCAAGCTGCCCTGCCACAGGAAACCAAACAGTGCCCACCACGCTGGCAACTACAGCTGTCCCATCCCTGAGGTTTGTGACCACCACCACTGTGCAACTTACTGCAAGGAAAAGGGTCTCTGGGAAAGAGAGATTAGGGCGTTGGTGGTACAGTTCCGAAGGCCCCTTCTGTCAGCATGTTGTAGCTGTTTTCAGAGGACAATGCCCTTGATGTTCCATTTGTAGATGCAGCTGCCTCCTGGCAGAGCCCTGTGCAGGGGAGTGCCCAAGGAGCCATTTCCTGACACCTTGCAGTGGGCTGTCCTGCTCTCTGCTTGCCTACATCCGAAGCAATGCTCCACCAAGTACTCTTTCCTTTCCCAGCTTCAGGGATCTCGTTTCAGGAAAGGAGAAGCCGTCATCATCTCCGTGCCCGTATATGTGTACCCTTCCTGTCTATGCATTCCATGAACCAAGCGATTTTGTCTGTCATTAAAAAAAAAAAATCCAAATTGGCATGGAATATTTATGATACACCTGTGCTTAGAAAAGCCAATGTTATTCTTTGTTCAGTAACTTTTAGCTCAGAAAGATGTGCTGGAGGAGGAAGAGAAACCTGTAGGCAAGGCACAGAGCCAGGATGCCCCATGATAACGGTGTGGCTTTGTTACACACACACACACACACACACACACACACACACACACACACTGTATAACCGGGTGCTTTGGTCTTAGTTTGAAACCTTTAGGTCCCTTCTACTGGAAGTTCCTCAGGATGTCTTTCTCAGGAAATATTTTAGGAGACAAGGTAAGGGGTGGGCAGTCTGTGAGAGACCGGCTTTGTGTGGAGGGTAATGACACAGCATAGCTGCTCTGCCACGAACACCATTCAGTTAAGTGCCATAAATGTAGATAATGTAGAGTTAAAGGTAACACTACTCATCGGCATCTTACAATACTATGCTTCCAGCTCCGGCCTAAATCATGGGTCTTAAAGGGGTTAATAAGTTGGAGCCCTGTGTTGGTATGTGCATTCCCAGCAGGGCAAAGAAAGGTTTAAATTAAGGAATTAATTTATTTTCCCTCCTGGCCCCTCTCCATCTTCTTTGCATAGAACTTCAGACTTCCTGAAACTATTGTTTTGGTTGTAAATTGAATATCGATTTTTTTTTTCAAAACACTTAAGTTTGCATCGATTCCTGAAAGAAAAACAAAAATCACAAGCAGGATCCTTTAAAGTCTTTGTGCTCCCAGTGTTTTACCAGGCTGAGTTGAAGTGGGAATGGTGTGGAGGAGAGTTTGCAAAAGAAATGTGAAGTTGTAGAAAGCTGCATCACACAACTGAAGACAATAAATTTTTATTTCATTTCTTGAACCCTCATAGCCTACTCTTTGTAAAGGATGTAAATTGCTTCCCAAGGCTAGTAGGATGCATGATCCTATTAGAGGACACGGAATTCCATTACCTTAAATGTTTATAGATTTTTTTTCCCCCTATAACACCCAACCTAAGTTATTAAAATTCTAACATTAACTGTGAAAGAACTCAATGAAGAGTGTAGGTCTGAGATTGCCGTCTTCCCCCTGGTGATTTTCATTATCTACAAAAGTAGACAACTTGTTCAGAAGTGTGTGCTTAAAAAAAAAAAGCAGTCTTTAATAGTCCTCGAATTGAATGCTCAGGAAGTCTGCACCATGGGAGTTAGAGTGGATTTTAATGTTATAAGGCTCACATATCCTTAGGTTATCCATGGAGTCAAAATTCTTTTGGCTAAAGTCCATAAAGTAAATGCTTACCCATCATTTATCACCTCCGTTCCTTCCTCTAACTCCCCCTTTTGAGATCTGCAAGAAGACAGGTTCTTGATAGTGGAGAGTATGAAGTCAGTGGCCTGGGTGTGTTTGCCTCATCACGATTCATTGTTAGGAGTGTGAGGCTTTCTAATGAATGAGGAGACTGGCCGTGCAGGTAAGTCCTAGAAAGGCCCAGGGTGCTCACTCTTGCCATCTCTTGAGTCAGAGGTGGTAGTGAGCAGTTCCAGTTCTACGTCATCTCCTGGAGTGCATGGATTCAATGTAATAGCTTGCTTCAGTCAGAGACACTATTGCTATGATGAAACACCATGACCAAAGCAACTTGGGAGGGGAGGGTCTATTTGGCTTATGCTTCCACATCATAGTTCATCATCAAGAAAGTCAAGATAAGATCTCAAACAGGGCAGGAACCTGGAGGCAAGAGCTGGAGGCAGGAGCATGGAGGAGCGCTGCTTCCTGGCTTGCTTCTCAAGGCTTGCTCAGTCTGCTTCCTTATAGCTTCCAGGACCACAAGCCCAGGGATGGTCCCATCCACAGTGGGGCGGGACCTCCTCCACGGATTACTAATTAAGAAAGTGCCTTACAGGCTTATCACAGACCGATCTTCCAAAGGCATTTTCTTAGTTGGCATTCCTCCTTTCTGACTCTAGGTTGTGTCACATTGACATAAAACAAGCCAGCACAGAGCTTTGTCTGTGAGCTCCTACTAACACACTGGACTCATGGAAATTGACTACCCACCCTCCCCACTGCCAGTCATTGACCCAGTGAACCAACCAAGTGGAGACCCTGGTTTGCTCTCTTCAGCCCTGGCCCTGCTGTGCAAGACTCCCTACGGGTGGATGCAAATCAGGGAAGCGGAGGACTTGTTCTCACCTGAACTTCTTGGGGGGGGTTGCCATGTTTGCACGCTGGCACTCATAACATCCACGTGGCCAGTGACAAGTCGTTGTGTGTCTCGTTTGTACATGTGTGTATGGCTGAGCCTGTTCACAACCGTTCCTCAATGCTGGCTCCTTGTCTGTCCCCTCCTTCGTTCTTTATACTGCCTTCTCCATGTCTGTGGGAGCCTGGTGTCACCTTGCAGGCATGCCCATTCATTTCTTTCTTGCCTTGGGACCTCTATGACCTACAAACAGCAAGAAACAAGGCCAAAAAAGGGCAAACTTGGGGTGTGGGTGTGGGGTGTTACTGTTCAAACTTCACTACCCAGGGAGCCTCCAGTGCATCTATTTAATGTAACTTTTAAAAGAAACAACCAATGATTAGTTAGTGAAATTGACAGGGATATCTATATGATCATTTGAAGAGAGCCCTTCAGCAGAGACCCTACAATTATAACACAGCATAACATATTTCTGGGTAATGTTTGCTCTTTATGGATCTTGTTACATCAGAAAAACAAATAAATAAATCACTACTGTGAACTTACTAATTTGTAACTTTATCATATCCAATTATAAATAAAACACACTGTTTTTAAGTCCATAGTGCAGTTCTTGAATGCTATTCACAGAGGTCTGAGCTGACACACCAGTTCAACTACATTGAAACCATATTTAATTGAATGGGTGCTCAAAAACAAAACAAAAAAACAACAACAACAAAATCCAATTGGGGACCACATTTTGTGATTAACTTTTTTTGGGTTAGTGTATAGAGTGATGGATTTCATTGTGGAATTATTCTAATGAAAATTAATGGAGTTCCCATTTTGACAAAACATTGTATTTAGGAAAGGGAAGGGGAGGGGAGGGGAGGGGA
>NC_034593.1:91905029-91954311 GCF_900095145.1 Mus pahari | reverse complement strand
GGAAGGGAAGGGAAGGGAAGGGAAGGGAAGGGAAGGGAAGGGAAGGGAAGGGAAGGGAAGGGAAGGGTGCTGACACTCTCCAGCTGTTACACATCAGACACTGTGCTGCACGGCTTGCCCCTCCCCCACAGTGTCTTAATTAGGGATCCTTTCATTTGCGGGTGAAATAGAAAGTTGAAAGAAGAGACTTGCCTGGTTGGTTAAAGGGATTTCTGCAAGTGCTCAGAGCCCAGCCCCTCTGCCCACTCTCCCCAGAAGTGTGATCTAAGTGGTTTGGCATTTCTGGGTGTGGAGGAGAGACCTGGAGATACCAACTGTGAGTGGGAACCTGAGTCTGAGAATTCCTTGGGAGAAAGGTTATTTCTTTCCTTTTGGAATACTGCTTGGTCCTGTGGGGAGCCTCACCACCAGGCTGACCTATTGGGACATATAATGAGTACAACCCAAGAGGCCCTGCTCCCAGGAAAGCCCTAACCTGGCAGGCCTGGGCTGCCGCTACTGAGCTGCCAGCACCCACGGCCATTTGCCTTGAACTTCTGCCTTTCTCTGCTGGACCTGACCAGGCCAAGAGGCTTACTTGGTCCTTGGGCGCAGGGGCCTGAGCTGGCTTTTTAGGTGGGAGAGCTAAGGTAACCCAGCAGAGGTGCCATATGCGATTGGTTGCAGCCAGAGGGGCTCTGGAGCCTTTGGTCTGGCTCCTTGACTCTGTTCTCAGCTTCTCTTCCCTTCCCCATACCTACCCTTTGGGCTGCAGGCAGAGTACACATAAAATAGAACCCAAGGGTCAAAAGGAAAGAAAGGAAGACCTGCTTTTCCTTTGCCCCACCTTCTGTAAGTTACACTTTGGTTGTGCTGTTTAAGGGGAAGATGGACGGAGATGGCAGGATGGTACTCACATTATCCCTGCATTGAGAATTAAGATGAGATTCTAAGGGTAGACAGAGTGGGAAACTCCCGATGGAACAAGAGCCCCTTACTCCATCCTGTCCCATTTCTACCTAACTTGTTTCGCCTATGAAGCGTGCTGGTCTACAGAGTGAGTTCCAGGACAGCCAGGACTGCACAGAGAAACCCTGTCTCGAAAAAACAGCAAGAAAGAAAGAAAGAAAGAAAGAAAGAAAGAAAGAAAGAAAGAAAGAAAGAAAGAAAGAAAGAAAGAAAGAAAGAAAGAAAGAAAGAAATGTGCTCTACTGGATTAGTGTGGAATTGAGTTTCCCAGCCCCATAGAGAGATTTCCAGAGCCTGAGGCAGTGTCCGAAAGGTGGCTTTCTCTGAAAAGTCCAATGATGCCTTCCATGAGATAAAGACACTTTTGTCTTAACTCCCGGGGACAAATGTAACAACCTCCCAAGCTTTTATCTTGAGTCTCTGATTCTTTTGACCCTGAAACAGCATTCGAATAAAAGCAATTGAGCATGCAAATTGTCTGGCTTTGCCTGTCTTTCTGTCTCTCTTGAGCCTTCAGGCATGGCCAGGTGCAGTCCCTGGTGAATTCATTCATGGAGAACAGTGGTTCCCAACCTTCCTAAGGCTGTGGCCCTTTAGTACAGTCTCTAATGTTGTGGTGATTCCCAACCATTCATTTATTTTGGTTGCTACTTCATAATCTTAATTTTGTTCTGTTATGAATCATGATGTAGATATCTGTATTTTCCAATGGTCTTAGGGAATTCCTGAGAAGGGTCGTTCAACCCTCCCTGAAAGGGGTCATGACTCACAGGTTGAGAACTGCTGATGTAGGCATTGACAAACTGCCAGCCTACAAAAACATCAAACAACAGGCCTTTGCCTAGAGGACTACTTATGGCATTGAGACACCTGACACACAGTGACAAGTTCAGTTCACGCTGTATTACAAGTACTGTAGTGGAAGCATACGGCATAGCTAGGAGCCAGGAAGGGAGATGTAGCCATTGCATGTCATTGTCATAGACATGAAGGAATAGTCATCCAGTAAGATCACTGTTCCTAAAAATGGGGCCACAAAAACCTCTAATGTAGGGCCAGATGTGGTGGCGTACGCCTTTAATCCCAGCACTTGGGAGGCAGAGGCAGGCGGATTTCTGCATTCGAGGCCAGCCTGGTCTACAAAGTGAGTTCTAAGACAGCCAGGGCTATACAGAGAAACCCTGTCTCAAAAAAAAAAAAACAAAACAAAAAACAAAAAACAAAAACAAAAAACCTCTAATGTTAATCATATCTTATTTTTATGAAGGTTACTCCATGCTTTAACTTTCTAGCTCCTCTGGAACACCGAAATTATGACCCACTAAACCAAAGTTAATTTCTAAGTGTCCACAGAGTGGGGGACCCCAGCAAGGATGCAGCAATGGCGGACACTGTCCCAACCAGGGTATAAATTGAACTCTGATGAGGACCAGGCCAGAGATACCTGGGCCAGGCCTTAGGGGAGAGGTTATCTGACAGGTGCTTTTGTTAGCAAGGATTTTAATCTCTGAATTTTGAACCCAGCATCAATCCTTATCTGGTACAGTCCACAATACAAAATAGGTAGCCAGAGACTTTATTACTCTTGAATAGTTTGTAACCAAGAGAGTTACAAAGTTACAGTTTTGGCTTAGCCTGTACTTACAGTCAGCAGATACCAGGTGTGTATGACAACGACTGAATGTATGTTGCACTCTCACTGGACATTTTTGAACATATAAATGACTTAATTACATGGCTCCTTGCCATGTGCACAGATCTCTTTGTGTCACAAAGGTTTGCTGTATGAAATGGACTCTCAGCATGAGGTTGGTGAGGGCTGGTGTCTATCATGGACAATTGTACCTAGTAGCCAATGTTATTTGGCTTTCTTTTGGATCCTCCATTGGCGCCCTTGCCCCGTTCCAAATGAGCATTTACACACTGAATCTGCTCTAAGCTTGGAAATTGAGGTTCCTGTTGTATACCGTCTCTCTGACTGATGTGACTGTCTTAGCTCTAAGCTCTATTTACTTCGCAGGGAACATCTTCGATCTTGATTTGATTTTGCAGCGATCTCACATGTTCCCGTGACAATCAGGGGACCTGTGATGGTGGAGGTCAATGAAGGGCAATGATCAGAGTAACAAAAGCGAACAGTTGCCGATCATTTTCTGGGGAGGGAGATTCTAAGTGCGAAAGATAAAATCCTTAGGTTCTCAAACCTGGAGAGGAAGCCAACCTTGTGAGTAAATAAACAACAACAATAACAACAACAAGAAAACAACAACAACCAAAAAAAAAAAAAAAACCATTTGAGACAAGGAAAGTAGGAAACCTGGTATACATTGGATAGGGGTGTGAGATATACAGCCAGCTGTGTTCGATAATTCATTTTACCTGGATAATTGATTTTAGATTATTGACTTACTTTAGATGAGGGAGCTATATTAGTTGATGAAGAAATGTTTCTGCTTTCTGCCTCTACCCTCAGCTACCCTTCCCTTGCATGGAATGTTGATAGCACACACATTCTTGCCAGTTGCATGGACAGGGATCAGAGAAAGCAATTGACTCAGAGATACTCATCGTATAGATTAATGATAAGCTGTTTCCTTGGGCCATCAGCCCAGATGCTCACAGTTCATAAGTTCACAAGCAAAACCTGCTGGGAAAAAAAAAAAATTAAAGCCACATGCAGATGGCAGCCAAAGGCCCTTTTCTCTTTCGGCCTTTTCCCGGGGTTGTAGCTGTAGAACGTGGAGGAGTTTTGAGAATCTTGGATGGTAAACTGCCATATTAAAGAAGTGGGGTGAAGCCATCAGGACAGAAGTAGGGAAATCCCAGAGCAAGAGGCAGGGCCTGCCGGCCGCCGAGTGCACAGACGGGGTCTCAGCTGGAGGAGAGAGGAGGCTACTCACCATTAGTGCCAATGTGTCGTGGGACCATCCTCTAGTTACACAGCTCATGTTCCAAACTTAGAGATGACTTTTGGCTCTGCTTTCTGGGTCAATGTCCAAAGGTGTTTCCGTGGTCTAAGACTTCGTAATACTTCGGGAAATATGAAGTTGCCTTTTTCAGAACTAAAGCTGGGTGCTTCAGACGTTTTTTTTTCTCTTTCGCTTCTCTGCTCAGCTGCTCCACTTACAACCTGCTTGTTCTCGCCTTCCCTGATCTACGTGGGACAAAGTTTAGGAGTCTATTGGTCTATAGACTGTTAAAAAGGCTGTGAGTTTCAGTGGGTGAGTGGATGAATGAGAACAGAAGGACATTCAGCATCAAAGCACTGACTCCAAACTAATCGAACGCTGTTACATAGGAGGCGTGTCCAGGCTGATGGCAGTCCCAAGGTTATCACTCTGACTTGTAGTTATCGATAAAGAGTTCAGATTATTAACATATCCCGTTGATTCCAAAGGCTCCCCTTAATCCATCCTGCAAATATTTTGGTCTGCTAGGTGGCTCTGGTCATTCCGTTCCTGCATGATGTGACACTTCTGTACTCCTTCCTAGCTGCTGCTCTGTCCCTCACAAAGGAGGGCTGTGTTTCTGGAGGACTTCGCTCACTTGAGGAAAAAGGTCACCCTACGTTGCAAGCATCCTCTGCGAACTGAGAAGTTTTTCTGGTCCTGCTGCTGTAGCAGTCTGCTATCCTAAGCTAATCCAAACAGCTGATGCCATGCTACCAAAAGCTTTTGGTTTATATACACTTTAAATAATCACTGGGTTGAATTTGTGTGTTTTTAATAGGGATAATAGCCATGGAGGTCAAGTTGTATCATGTTTATAAAGTTGTCACAAGATTTATTGTTTGCCCACCCAAATTTGGGCAGAGTAGAAATGGGTAAAACAGTCTTTCCCGTAAGGTTGCTATCAGACCTATATGTGAAGAATGTGAACCAATGGAAGTGAGACTTTCCCCTAAGATTACATGCACAAGATACAATAATGACTCCTCACAGGGTGACAAACATGAAGACCAGAAGACCCAAGGGGTCACAATCTCTTCTAGAAAAGGCAGGATCTTTTCAAGTTCTGAGATGCAGTTTCATCAACATACACTGAAAGGGACGCTTTGTTCCAGATAACACTCATGCTCTTACACTTCGTTTTAACAGGATAGCAGATCTTGTGTTTTTAATTAGCCCACATTTTTAGTTTTGTTTGAGTTGATTATGAACTCAGAATAGGAAGATAAATGGATTCAAGCAATAAAAAGAGTTATTGGAAATTCACTTGAGTCTGTCTTCAGACATGCTCTGAGGGAAAAAGTATGCAGTGTTTTGGTTCTTAATGCAAATCCTTTTAAGTATAAAATGAAGTGTTATCTGTGACCCTTCAGAGTGTTTGTGTAATCCTGAGAAGTTGCTTGAGCCCTCTATGCCTCTCTCTATTAAGGACAGTAACCAGACGAATCTTCTAATCTGCTGTAAGAATTAGCTGTGATAACATGGAAGGCATTTAGCATTGTACCCCAGGCATGTAAGAAAGCACTCAATCCATATCAGCTTAGAGGGCTCAGTACTTACTACACAGCACCATCTAGGCAGAACCAGATGGACTCCCAGAGATCCTAATGCAGGAACATCAGAGCATAGTTTCAGCTTCACACATATTTCTAGGCCTCTGAGAGCACCAGATCTGCCTGGGCTGAGAAAAAGGCCACTTTTGCAATGGACCACCCCCCTCAACTCCTTGTCTACTTGAAAGTTTTAGCTTTGAGACCTTGTGGGACAATCACTTCCCTAAGAGTTTGCTTGAGCTGTGGCTGGGCTTGGGTGAGTGGAACACAGCACAGCCTTCTTAGTTTTGTGAGGGGAGAAAATTATATCAAGGCCCTGCATTATAGACTGAATTATGCATCCCACAAGACAAGGCCCTTTCAGATGATAATTACAGTTAAATGAAGTCATAGTAATGAGACCTTAATTTGACAGGACAGGAATCCTTCTAGAAGAGAATTACTTATTTACTACTATAAATCTATCTTCATCATCATCTATCTCTATCAGTTATCTGTCTGTCTGTCTGCCATATGCAAACAGAATGAAAAGCCACAAAAAGAGCCCTCAGCAAGAACCAACACAATTGGCAACTTGCCTTTGGATTAAAGAGTGGAAGGCAGACTTTTACTGTGTAAGCCACCCAGACTGAGGCATTCTGTTATGGCATGCATGTGAATATCTTCAAAGGCTTGTGTCTTGAAAACTTGGTCCCCGGTGCAGCTATATTCAGAGGTGGGGCTTTAGAGGTGACCAGATCATGACGGGACTAACCTCGTCTTGGCTCATTCTGAGTTCATAACTGTGTGGACTCTTAGGAGACTGGAAAGTAGGTCACTGGAGGGAGGGACACTAAGGGATAGTTTGGAATCCTGGTCCTCTTTCTCTGTGATTCCTGATTGCAGTGAGAGGCCTCAGCTGCCTTTGTTATAAGATGCTGCTGCTCCTATGGTTCCCTTCTGCCATAGCTCCAGCTGCAGGCTGTGGAGGCATCAGATCTTAAACTAAAACCAATGATATTGTAAGCTGAAGTAAAATCCCCTCTTTTCAGTTGTTTCTCTCAAGTATTTTTGTTACCTAACACAGTGTGAGGGCACCTGGTGTACCCTGTAAGCTCCACTGCCCAGCACAGCGAGGCAATGACAGCTGCTTTGGCTGACCCGTTGTTCACAGATTGACTCAATAACTAAGCTCTGCTTTGTGATGAGCCAAGTGCTTGGAATACAAAGATAAGTAAACGTCTTGTCTCTTAAAGCCTGTATTTAGTGAAAGGATAGCCAGGCAGTGTGTTACCAGTTCAATGATGAGTGCTGTGACCACGGGTGTGCACCCAGTGCCGTGGGAGCGGAGGTGAGCAAGGCACTTCCAGGCACCTAGGCGATGGCATAGAGAGTAATAGCACTCATCCAGGCTGGGGCTTGATGGAAAGGACCAGTGTCGAGGGAAGGAGAATGGGGGCAGGCTTTGTTGTGTTGAATTTGAAGTTTGCAGTTTGAATCCAAGTGGATCAAACACCAAGGTCAAAGATGAAGGGTAGAGAACCACAGTGGAGGTCAGTTAACACTCCTTAGCGGTTGATGGGTGTGGATAGTCATGCCTGGAGACATGGATAGACATGGGAGAGACTCAGTAAAATGCTAACTTAGAAGGGCAGCCAGAGGCGCAGAGAGGTAGAATTGGAGCCAGGCAAAACCGAACCAATCCCCAAAGACTGGGGTAGGATCATCAAGATGGCCTCGATCTTTTCAAAACACGACTTTCATTCATGTCCATTGTTTATTACTATTCCATAAAAGGACTGCCCCAGTTTCAAAAACAACACCACACAGGGTCTTCTCCATGTTAACAGATTTCAAAAATAAGTTAGGACACTTAGCAACTAACACATCCGAGCACACTGCTACTTTCAGACAATTCAAAAGGCACTTGGGGATTCCTCTTTTTTTTTTTTTTTTCTCCGTGCCTCAGGGCATCGTGAACTCTAAATGATCCCTGCCCTGGTCAACTGTGGGAGTGCAGATGAATGGGGAAGAGTTAATTGACCATTGGATAAAGCGATTTTAACTCAGAACGGGACAGCTCACTAGTGGGGGACAGAGAGGGTGCATTCAGTTCCCAGCTCACTCTGGGCAGCCAGCAAACCCATTCAGAGACCTAAACAGTCTCCATCAGAAAAATGAAATGCCTTTTATCCTTCAGCCCCTCTCCTCTCTCACCACTGGTGAATATCTGAGGCCGGGCAATTAATGGGATGATCATAGAGCTAGATGACCCCCACTCATCATCATCCTAATACTCCAGAAATGATGGCAACACCCACACATTTCAAGGCATTTCTAGTTGCCATCCAAAGGCTTGGGTCTGAGTTCACAGATGCTCTGGGTTTGGAGGGAGATTAGATAATCATGTGGCCTTCCTGGACTCTGACTAGAAGGCCACTCCCTGCTTGTGAACTAATAGCAAGCTGTCAGTTCTGTCACCATCTGGATCAAAGACAGTAAGTAAACTTGAGTAGAGGTGTCAGGAGATACAGTCCCCAGACTCCCAGAATTCCATGACCCCTGATTGTCTAGCAAAGGACAAGGGCTGTTTGTTCCTCAATGGTTAGAAGTAGTCAGCATGGGACTCACTCCCCTTCTGTCCCTGCAGAGTGAGCCTGCTGGGTTTAGAAAGGCATTCACTGATAATGAACCACTCCTGCCAAGAATGGACTAGAAAAAGATGCTGGAGAAAGGAAAAAGAGCTGACTAGGTGTGGGCACCACTGCTTGCTGCCCCCTTGGGCTGTCTGTATGGTACATGGTAGTTGTAATGTCACTCATAAGAATCACCCGGGGCTGGAGCTATTCGTCATCATCGTCATCATCGCTGTCTTCGTTATCCTCATCAGAATTATCATCATCATCGTCGTCGTCGTCATCATCATCGTTGTCATCACCATCATCATCTTCATCTTCATTGTCATCATCTTCAGTGTTGATCTTTCCAGAAAGCACATCTTCAATCCAGTCTTCCAGCTCCTCGGCTGTGGGCAGGTCATCATCATCTGGGATCTCCATCCAGACACTGTCAGCCTGCAACGAGGAACAACAGAATGAGCCAATGAGCAAGTGGGGGGAGGCTGAGGCGGGGCAGCATTTCCCAAGCTGTGTTGAATGGGCCTCCAAGGCTCTCCCACCTATCAGGAGTACATACAGAGAGACAAATGGAAATGCCAAGTTGCAGAATGGTCTTGCACATATTCTGTTCCAATAACAGTAAAAGAAATCTGTATTCTACTACCTAAGAGAATACGTATATGCACACACAAACACAAAATTAATTATTAATTAATTAATTTTCATTCAGATTTCACAAAAGTCAAGAAATGTATAGGTTGCTAGGGTACTTTCTACAGGGCAAAAAGACATTGCTAATTGGCCCTATTCACAAAAGAATATGCCTGTACTAGCTGAGGTGGGCCCTCATTATAGATTTCTTCCTACTATTCACCTCATTGAATCTGCCCCACTTCTGTCTTGTTGCATATCAGATGTCTGGACTGAGTCTAAATTTCTTCCCACTCTGTCACATCACCTCACTAGCCCTTCCCACCCTCAATTCATCAGTGCTTAAACTTCTGTCAGGAGGTTTCCCTTCTGTTATCAGGGTCACCTGACTGCAGAGTGGGTGGCCACTAGCACGGGATTCTGGGTGTCAATCTCTCATCGCTCTTAGGTAATGGTTGTTCTGGGCTTGAGTAGCCTGTGTAAGAAGGTCTTGTTCTTTAGTTCAGGAAGAGGGTACAAGAGAATGTTCTTGTCCTAGGTCAATGAGTCAGGTTGGGCTAGCTCTGTAAGCAAGGAAATGTACTCCTAGAGAGGGTTGGGACTGGCTAGAGCCCAGTCTTGGGCCATACTGCAAGAGTTTGGAAAAGACCCAAGAGTTCCTCACTGCTGTAGACTCCGAGTGATTTATGTGCTTGGACCTGCATAGCAGCAGGGTGGCTGAGACCATCTGACCAGCCCTTGGTAAGAATACTCACATCTGTTACATTCACCACCCCAATCTGTGGCTTGAACAGGTCAATCTTGAAAGTCTTCTCCCAGTAAGCAACAAGCTGCAGCAACAAAAAGGCCAAGTTAGACAGTGGGTGGAGGGCTCTCCCTGTGGCTAGACCGACCTGCCAGCCTACCATAGTAGCCGGATAGCGACTGGTTAAATGTCTTTGAAACAGCTATGGACACTTAGGAAATTGAAGGCTGGCTCCAGCATTAGAGCACTTTAAAGCATTGAGTAAATGATACTATAGCACTAACTGCGACAACGTAGACCATAAATGCTTCCACAGCTCTCAGGGAGACTATCACAAAGATGGCTGATCCCAAATTTGACTCGTTCACTGATAGTTTGTGCGTAATGAAAGAGCCATTTCTCTCCACCTCTGTTTCAATGTTCCATTCTTAAAAGCCCTTATCTGGTGCCTCCCAGCCACATGAGATGGCTGGGAGAACTCTGATAGGCTCTAACTTGGCATAAACTGCAGACATGAGCCAAATGTCTTCAGCCCAGCAGGGCTCCATCTGGACAAATTTCTGGCTGGGGCAGGCTAACTGAGCTAATGGGGTCCATAAAGCTAAGAAGATGGAGATGTTCAGAGGCAGGGGTCTCCCTGGCAAATGCAGGGCCTAAAACAGACTGGGATGTTGGTGGATTTGAAAAGTAGAACTGCCTGGTGATTGATTGGCAAGAACCAAGATCGATGTAGAACTGCCCCAAAGAATGTCAACTTAAAAGTTAACATAATGAAGCAGTCCAGGGAAACTGAACATACAGCAGAAAGTAATCAACAGATTAATCCTGTATGCCTCGGCCAGGCAGTGGAGGCACACGCCTTTAATCCCAGCACTTGGGAGGCAGAGGCAGGCGGATTTCTGAGTTTGAGGCCAGCCTGGTCTACAGAGTGAGTTCCCGGACAGCCAGGGCTACACGGAGAAACCCTGTCTCGAAAAAAACCAAAAGAGAGAGGAGAGAGAGAGAGAGAGAGAGAGAGAGAGAGAGAGAGAGAGTCAGTTTATGGCCATGGTTTTCTTATGTTGACCCAGAATTATAATTATGCCACTGGCTTCAATTACCATGGAAGTCCCTGCCTTTGGTTCACCCAATCTCGATGTGTGTAAGATTCAGTGTCTGCTCTCTGTCTGATCAGTTTCACAAGTCATGACCTATGTATCTCATAGCCAGAGAGCAACCAAACTTGTATCATCACCAGCAGTTAGCCTTACCAGAAGCACTCAACAGAGCAAGCTATGACTTCACTGTGAGTCACGGGAGGGTTTAACATCTGCTCGGTTTAACACTGTCAGGTGTTGCCCTTTCTTCGTGAGATAAGAATTATAATAGTACCTGTTTTTAGGGCTGTTGAGGGAATGAGCTATGAGGACATCGTCAAACAAATAACTGAAATTCAAGACCTATGTGTTAGTCTTCAAAGAATTTGAAAAGACTCAGGTTCTACGTCATGCAGTTCTGGGGATCCTGGCTCTTGGTGCAGCATTGAACTTGGCCAACAGGGAACATTTGCACAAGCAGAGGATGTGGCTTCCTCTGCTATTATCACTGTGTTCATGCATGGCATGAATTCCATGTACTGTGTCCAAAATTAAGAATTAACAAAGCTTTCTTGCTATTGCTCATCAACACAGGCTAGCACCACGATGGTAAATTTCTCCTGTCTTTTAAGGAGCTACGACAAACAAGCCAGGCATGGTTTCTGTCCTCAGACTGGATGCTCCTTTGCTTCATCAGGGTCTTGATTCTGCAATTATTCCCTAATAATTTATGTTGCTTCTAGAGTCTCGGGGAGAGGTGGGTGGAGACACAAAGGGGCCATATTATTGCTTAAAAAAGGAATGTTTCTGGCCCCCCTGGATTGGCCCCTCCAAGTAGTCACTTCTTGGTGTCCCAGAAATAAGGAGAGTAGTAAGTCTGGTCACTACAATAACCACACGAGGTTATAGGCTGTATTAAAAGTATGTGCACACACTCCATATGCAATAGCCTCTGGGCTTCTTCAAGCACATTCAACTATTTTAGTTTGTCCCTCATGCTTGAATGTTCTGTGCTAAACACAAATATGGGTAATAAAGGCCCCGATGGATGGGGGGGGGGGGCAACTTGGCCTGGGCCACTCACCAGTGGAAAGTCATCTGGGTCAATCCACAAGATGCTCAAGTCAGGGTTGTCAGTGTTGTCCCTGGCAACCTGTTTCAGAATCTCCAGGAACTCATAGCCATCTGAATAGGGTTCAAGAAAGTTGAGTCAGCCAGAATACACACTGCTCCTCATGAGGAGCACGCTTTTTCCACAAGGCTTTCTTGGCCATCTGGTACATACCCTCAATTACAGAGTGAGTCTATAAAATGAGTCAGATGAAGAGCCGCAGACACAAAGGAGCTTCGACACAGAAAACAATGGCAACTTTGAACAAAGAAATTTGAAAGGTCACAGCGAAAGGCCCCATTCTAAACAAAGGGTCACCTTCATTTGTTTACCAGGAGATGAAAACCGAGTAGCTTTGGAGATCAAGGCCAGTCCCAGGGCAGTGGAAGCTGTCTGCCTGTCCCCGATAATCCTGTATGTTCCAAGCCTGTGCCATTCCTGGATTTCCTACAACATCTGCTCTGCGGACCAAGAGCAACCTGGAGTCCCCAACACCTTCAAATGGGGTCAGCATCCTTCTTTCTTCCCATTGCTCCAGCACAAGCTTTGGTACACACAGCTTTCCCTACCCTCTGTCAGCAGCTCTCTCTGCCCCAGAGAGGAGAACTGAATCATAGGAAAAGCAGAGACAAGCCTTCCACACTGAGCCTAAGCCCTGCAGCATACAGGTTTTTTCCATAAGCAAAATTTTTGAAAGAACATTCAGTAAGTGATACTGTAAACCCTGAACACAACCCCACGCCCAACTAGAGCAGAGACAAGTAGTTGGATCCTGGTAGGTCCCTGGCAGTAAACATGCTCTCTCTCTCTCTCTCTCTCTCTCTCTCTCTCTCTCTCTCTGTGTGTATTTAGGTGTATATGTATATGTATATGTGTGTGTGTTTGCATGCATGTGAAGAACAAGTCTACATGAAGAATCTCTGGAAGTTCAGGGAATCCAGAAGAGAACTCATACTTTGCTAAGCAATTAAATTAAGGAAAATAGAAAAATCAAGGGAGCCCTTAAAGGCCCCTACCACTCATTCGAGAAAGCTGTGCATGAGCCACCAACAGTCAGTGTGTCTTAGAACATGAGCAGAGATGTGATTGAGGTGGCAAATGATATCTTGCAGGTCGGAGGAGGAGGCTGGGTGATCTGCTTGGAACAAGGACCACAGAGCCAGTCGAACAACAGACTTCTCAACAGATGGCAATGATCACATCCAGACATATCTGGATACCAAGGTGTCTGGTGGGGCAAGAGGACCAATTGTCAGACCAGCTTCCACCATTCAGTAGAGCATCGTTCAAGATAGAAATTTTAAGTTTAGTTCTAAATAATAGTTTCTTGCTAGCTGAGTTGTGGCCTGAGAGTCACATCACACCCTCTGTACAAACATAGGGCCTGTGCTTTAGAATCTACATGTTTGCTGTTCAGTGGATGGGGAAGGGGAAACAGTCTGTATTGGCTGTGTGTAGGTGTGACTGGAAAAGTCCAGACTCCCTTCTCCAGCCCCAACTGTTCTTGCTGCTGTCTGAGTTACACTGTAACTCTTCTTCTGGCCATGTGGTAATGTCCAAGGAGAGGGAAATATGGAAGTTCATGGAGTGTGATCTTTGGATTTATGCATAGACCAGAAGAGGGAATTCCTCCCAGACACCTGCAGCTGTGACTCCACGCCTTGGAGAAGAAAGGGACAATAACTGAAGATGGGATGCAAATGTGAGAAGGACCTGGATAGGTTTGTAAGTCACAAAGATAGCAAGGTTCAACAACACAGATGATGTTCAAGTAGACTTGAGTTAATGTGAGGCTGGCTCCCCTGAAGAGAGCAGAGATTTCCCATGCCACGGTTACAGAGGGCCTGGCCTGTGACCAGGCCTACAGCTGAGCACACACCATGACACTACCATGTTCTGTTCTGCTCACGTGATGCTGAGATTTCTTTAAAGGAATATTACATACAAGAGTACACTGCGGCTCCAGCCTTCATCCTAGAGCAGGTTCAGACACAGGGAGCAAAAGAAAGCAAACTTTGGGTTCTGCAAAACAGTGCATTCAAATCTGTGTTAAACAAAATAATGCATAAGTGGCTTAATTTCCATGTTTAAGATTGTGTATGGTGTATGTGTGTCTGTGTGTGTGTTGTGTGTAAAGAATGTTTTCTATGTTATAGGAAAAGCAAGGCAAAATCAAATACTACCTATTCCCAGAACAAAATGAATACAGTTGACATTAACGGCACAGAAACTGCATCAAGATCCAAGGACAACCTTGGGATGCCAAGGCTAAGGAACTCTCCCTGTGCACCTGCCTGCAGCTCTGGAGATTTTCATTCACTTTTGTGCCACACTTACACACGTGGCTCCTGGGACCAAGTGACCTCAGGACCAATCACTTAGACTGTCACTTGAGGCAATATCTAAGATATCACCTTTCCTTGTGGATTAATGGGTTTGTGATAATAGCTACTTGCTTTAAAAATTGCTTTTACAGGCACTTGCCTATCTTCTGTGCGTGTACATTTCTGTGGTTCACGAGGGAGAGAGGGTTGTACACATGCCACATTGTCATTGTGTATGTGGATACCAGAGGCTAACCTGCTGTCTCTCTTCTCTGCTGTTCTCTGCTTCCATAACAAGGGCCCCAAGGTTTGAACTTGGGTCATCAGGCTTAACAGCAAGTGCCTTTGCCCACTGAGCCATCTTGTCTATCACAGTAATAGCTATTTCACGACAGGAAAGCTCCAAGCTGACAAAGAGCTCCAGGCTGGTAAAAAAAAAAAAAAAAAAAGTCCCTGCCTGAATCCTCCCGACTTATTTCCAAGAGTAGGCCCCTCAGCTCCCCCCCCCCCAAAGTCTGGCCCCACAGCTGTTCCAGCTGTTATTCCTAATACACACAAATCTCCCTTTCTACACTACCTTCTTTGATGGACAGCGTCTGCCACACGCCACTCGGCCCGCTCTTACGGGCATTTATACTGAGCTCTTCTGGAGTAGGATGTGTGTTTCATCTTTGTGTCTGCATGGAAGATTTTACTGCCTTCACTTTCCAGAGAGCTGGAAGGAGGGGGCTGGCTGCTGTCATCCATGGGTAAGCAACAGAGCAGGAAACACAACTCGGGTCTTCAAGCTACACCCACAGTCATGCGCTACTCATCCTCCCTCTGCGGGTCTCGGCATTCCTACCACACTGCTGCCAGCTTCCCTCCGCCATTCTCTACTTGAGACTCCGAGCCCTCTGTGGAACTTAGTTCTAGGGAGGCCCAGGCTAGGCGAGGGAGGAGATGTCCAGTGTGGCCTTGATGCTGGGATGTGGGTGGGGTAGAGGGGATTGGGGGCTGCCTCTGCTCTTCTGACACAGAAATTAGAGTGAAGTCCTGGCCCTGATTCTGAACAGGCTCCAGAGCTGTGTCCTGCTGGGGGGAGGGAGGGNGGGGTGGGGATTGCTCAATGCAGTGATGCTTCAAGGAAATCTGGAGTCTCCAAGATGGTCTAAATACACTGAGAACTGCAGTTCCCTCCCAGGCCCTAGACTCCAGGTCTGAAAGTTCAGGACCCAGGGCTGAGGCGCCGCTGGCCAGGTTTCCCATGGCAAACAAGTGGCCCCTGGGAATCACATCCTTGTGGGAAGAGAACCCGATCATTATTCTCTCCTTCTTCCCTGGCAGAGGCTGGTGGGAATGAGCCTGCACCAGGCCCTAGGGGACCAGTTCTAGGTCACTCATGGCCATCTAGGGAAAGGGCCCTTTTGCAGAGGTGATTGTGTCTCAGACCAAGCCACGGCCCAGGAGCAAACAGGCCCATTATGCTACCCACTCTGCCCCTTCTTCCCAACCTCCTCTTTGTTGCTACTTATGGTCAATCCCCACAGACTGAAAGATGCCCTTCCTGCCTCCTCATTACGGAAGGGCAGCTGTGAACTGAAGGGTCTCTGTCTGCGGGCCTACTGTGGGATCCTGTCCGTATCGTCCATGTGGCTGGCGGGCAGCTAGGCAGGCTGGAGGCCGGTTTTACCCAGCTTAGAGGTTGTCTGGAAGAATCTGCTCTTTCCCTTGGGTGTGCTTTGACTTTCTCTGTGCTGCAGACCCAGAGCCAGGCTGAGTCACAGAGGTGGACGAAGCAGGACCCCGGGGCCCTCTCTCCAAAAGCCCTATTGGTCTTTACTTGTATGGAATTGTCCCAAAGCAGATTTCTGTATACTTGGACCTCTAGGGAGTGGGAGGAAGCCACAAGGTCGGGAACTCGCCATTTCAAAGAGCATCTGCTGCAGCGAGATGGCCACTCAGTATAAAAGCCACAGTGGGATGCGGTGGCTTTGAAGATGAGCGACAGCAGGAAGGTCCTGCTACTCCTTACCCAGCATCTCACCTTCGGATCCCAGAATTGGTGTGAAAAAAAAAAATCAAATAATCCATTTTCACAATACAGAGGCACGTGGGGATAGAGGGATGGACTGCTGGGCTGGAGTCCAGTTCTCCCTCTGCCTGTTCATGAGACCTGGGGGTGATGTTCATACCTTCACCGTATGCATGCTCCCTCCTCTGTATACGGAGAAATACAGAATAACTGCCTAGATTGGCAGGGTTGGCGTTTGCTGGGTGTGTAAGTACCATTCAACACCCAGCAATAATCAAACAGCGGGGTTCGTATATCAAATTTAAATTTATAAAAGCTCCAGGAAGAACTAAGTGCTCCTATTTGAGAAACTCGGTCTCCAGTCCATTTTTTGCAAGAATCTCAGGGCAGAAAAAGCTCAGGTGCAGCAGGGCTTGGAGCATCCTTCCAGGGCCTGTGGCTAAATCTGTTCAGTGCTTGCAGACAGCAGCCATCCTCGTGTGCCTAGCTTGTTAGTGTGAATATTCCCAATGCCCTTGGAGGGGTTCCATCCAGCGCGCGCTCATGTAGAAACACCGCTCGGCAAACCTTTCATCAGATACCGTAAAGATGTCAGCCCGATGCAGATGCAGATGCATCTGGGAGCCGCAAGGAAGAGCCTTTCATTTCCAAACCTGTCGCAGAGCTCTACTCTGAGCATAAGCCGCTGAAGAGAAGGTGAATGCAGAGGGGGGAGGGGAGCAAGTCCGGAAGGCCTGGGAATGCCCTCAAGTCCTTCCCAGCCAGGCCTGCCTACAGGCACAGAGATGAAAGCTCACAGCAAGAGCAGCCTCCAGGGCCCAGAGAATGGAAGTGTATTCTCATCAGAGAGAACCTTCCTGTCTTAGCCCTCTGCCACCGGAGGAGAACACAAACTCCAGCTGGAAAGGGCAGAACTGTAAGGAGAGCTCTTGGGGGCCAGGTCACTGAACAGACAGGCACTGCTGTTGTGCTGTATTGAGGAACATCAGTGGGCCTGAGGAAGATGACTGGCCATGAATGGGACCCTCGAGCTGCCAAGTGGCTCAGCTCCTGTCTCAGTCCCTTGGCTTGGTCTTCTGAGTTACCAGCCCTTACTCCTTCCCCTCAGCCCTGCAGCAAAACCACACAAGTTTGGAGCCTGCCTCCAGCTGCGGCACTGTTGGGATGTGGTATCAGAGAGGACCACACCCAAGGGGGGGGGCTCAGCAAACATCAACTCAGTTTCCTACCGTGCCCCTAACCCTGTGTGAGCTTATGCACACCACTGAACCATCTGTGTCGATCCTTTCCGTGGTTCAAATGCTGAAGACAAAGAAGGGCAGCACAGGAGGAGGGAGACACACTGAATGAGCACCTGACTGTCAGATGTCACCTGAGAGGTGCAGAAGTCTGCCTGCCTTGTGGTTAAGGGTGTAGGCTAGAAAGCCTGACAGCCCACAGTCCATTTCAGTGCTCCTTCAGCCTCAGCATCCTCCTTCAGCACCTGCATCCTCCCTCAGCCTCAGCATCCCCCCGCCCCAGCCTCTGCATCCTCCCTCAGCCCAGACATCCCCCCTTAGCCTCAACATCCCCCTTCAGCCTCGGCATCCCCCCCTCAGCCTCAGCATCCCCCCCCTCAGCCTCAACATCCCCCCTTCAGCCTCAGCATCCTCCCTCAGCCTCAGCATCCTCACTTGTAAAATGAGACTGAAAATGAAACCTTCCTTGTTTAATTGTTGTGGCAGTGATGGTCATCAATACCACCTTTGTCATTACTCCTGGTGCATCTGGATGTCGCAAGGGCTGGTTACAATGTCAACCTTGGCTTAGAGACGCTGGGCAGTGTGGTTTAATTAGTTAGTCTTTAAGACTAGCTTTTCTCATCCACCACCAGATTAATAAATAACAAGCGCCACACACATATCACAGAGTGGCCTCAGGATTAAGGTGGCCATCTCTTCACAGCTCCTCAACACAGAAGTTCTGTAAGAAGCATCTGCTATCCGGGACTTACCACCTTCCTCTTTCAGAAAGGGTGCAGTCTGGTTAGGCATAAGGTTGTGGGTGACCTATTAGCAAGAGGAAAGGAATCTAACTACCTGTTTGCTGGAATGTACTCTCCAGGACCACAACCTGGCCTTAGGGGCCCAGGGTGCACACCACTGCACTGCCCAGCAGGTAAACGTTGCCTGACCACAAAGTCAAGGGGAGGGACTTTCATCAAAGCACCTTTCAGTTGGAGCCCTGAGTGTGAAGGCACCCCTGCTGCTGAAAGACCATGTTCCTGACCTCTGCTCCCAACATTGCTCCGCTCCCCAGGGACAAGCCTCAGCTTGGGATTGGGAGAAAAGGCCGAGCTCCAGGGCCCAAGGGTGTTTGCACAGGGAGGAGATGGAAGTAGTTTCAGCAGCTTGATTCATGACTACAGCAATCTCTGTCAAACAGGTTTCTGCAGCTCAGGGAGCCCTCTTTGTTCTATTGTTCCAGACAGCCAGATAGGCCTCCCTGCAACCCTGGAAGGGGGCAGTGGGGTGGGGAGGAAGCCCCCTGGAGTCCTGCCAGCAGGCAGCTGCCAGCAGCAACTCAGATCACACAACACCAAGGATCCGATTCAGTCTGATTAAGGCCTGGAAACCTGGGGTGCCGAGGGTGCCAGATCTGTAAAAAGCATCTGACACTACAGTAAAAACAAACCCCAAAGACCTAGCTCCCCCTGAGGGACATTCCCAGCTCTGCCAGTGTATGATGGGAAAGCTAGCAAATCGTTGGCATTTGAAAAACTAGCCTGCAGATCATTTGGTTTTGATGCAATAGAATATTACTCAATCTTAAAAGCAGCCATATACTGTTATAATAGATATTATATAGTAAGTGTATATAATACATACATATATGTGATATATATATATATATATATATCATTATGGTAAAGAAAAGATGCCAGATACAAAAGACTCCATTTATATGAAATATCTGGAACAGACAGTTAGACCAATAATAGACAATTAGCGCTTGTCATCCGTGGAGTGGGTCAACAATGGGAGTGACTCGGCGGGTGTTGTTGGTAAAGGTCTAGGGTGAGGTGGGGCCAACATCTGCACAGTCTTGCGAGTTTAAAACCCACTCAGACATTACGTTTAAAGAATGACTGTTCTGGTGTGTGGACTATCTTGATTTAAAAACAGAAATCACATAATTAAGAAAGAGCTAAGTACTTGCTCCACAAACATTCATTGGGCACCTGCCGTGTTAAGCCGCTGCGAGCAATCAGGCTTGTATGGATGGATGGATGGGGCAATAGGGTCCCTTCTTCACCTCTCCAGCTCTGTTTCTCGGTCTCAGACTAAGATCTTTTCTGTTGCTATTGCTTGGCTGGTTGGTTTGGGGTTTGAAGTTGTTTTTGTTTGTTTGTTTTATTTTTTTGTTTGCTTGTTTGTTTTGAGACAGGGCTTCATGTAGCCCAGGCTAGCCTTGGATTCAAGGCACAGGTGAGGATGACCATACATTTCTGATCCTCCCATCTCTACCGAGGTTACAGGTCTGCACTATCACATCCACGGTTTGCACTGCTGGGAGTTGCTGGGAATAGAGCCCAGCTTTGTGCATGCTGGGCCGGCTCTGCCAGCCCTGGCCCAAGTCTCTGTCGGAGCTCTTCTCTTGGTGCTGCCCTACAGCAATGGCGGAGGTTCCTGAAGAACACCATGTGGCCCCACTTCCCCGAAGCAGTGGTCCCCAAGCTTGATGCTCCACGGTGACTTGCCCCAGAGCAGAGCCCATGAAACTCTGGGTTCTGAGGTGTTGTTTGAGCCAGGCTAAAGTGGCTTTGCTGTCATCGCTGCACACCTGTCACACCTGTCAGGTTCTGGGACCCTGCTCCAAATCTTCATGACCAAAGCCTGGCAGCTTTTTACCCTGACTGCATTCTGGATGGCTCCAGGCTGCCCATATATCCCTCCTATGTGAGCTCTCATCTTCCCCCAGGAGGCCTGTCTTGGGGATCAGTGCCACAGGAACCAACATTTTACCTCTTTCACGGCTCATCGTTCTCTCCCTCCTCTCTCCATGGTGTTCATAAGAGGGAAACTAGGGAAAGCTGTCTACAGTGGAAGAATAGCAATGTTTCCCTTCCACTGGTAGGGAGTCATTAGCACTCTGAAAGCAGGCTGCTTGCTCTACCCTGGCCTCACTTTTTGGCAGATGTCTCTAGGCCATTCCTGTGCATAGATGGTGTTTTACAGAGGAACACATAACATTTATCACTATGTTAAAATAGGGTTGGTTTATATAGGTTTGATAATAAACTGATAAACATTTAATGTGAACAGAAACAATACATACATACATGCATTCATACACACACACACATACACACACACACACACACCCTCTGTAAGACTGCTCGAATGTGCTCATTCCCAAGTTGAGCATCAGAACACAATGGTCCCAGGTTGCCCACAATAACCTTGCACTGCTGATGTTCCTGTCCCCTCCCCAAAGCTGGGACTGCACTCCCAGTTGTGTGACTTTCCTTGAAGTTCTACAGTTCCCTTAGCTGAGTTTGCCACTGAAGACACATTCCTACCTACCAGGTGATCACTGTCTTGCAATTGAACTGGAATGGTGAGGGCTTGGAAGGGTGAGAAGTTCCTGCCAATGGTTAAGAAGATTTGGTACAGAGTGGAAACAGGCTGGGGTGAGGGCGGGGAAGGTATCTTACCTGGGTCACTCTTCTCCGCAAAGGCCACAATGTGGATTCCATTCAAGTCGTCTTCCTGAAAGAGAAAAGAATGAGCGTTTCCTCTTAGGAGGAGAGAGACACAATGTGTGTCAGGGGCAACAACACAGAAGCTGGCAGAGGAAAGGAGACAGGGGGTGGACAGGGGATAGACACCCAGGGGACAGGGATGGACAGGGGATGGACACCCAGGCACAAATGAGCAGGTCAGGCACACATAAAGGAAACAGATGCTGACGGGTGATTGGTAGCAACATGTGGAACTTCAATAAGGGACTGGGATCAATGGAGTTGTAAGACAGGACAACAGACACAAGAGTTAACAATTAGTGTGTCTCACTCCTGTGGTCTGGTGAGTCCCAAGAGCAGCGGCAAAGGGAAAATTGGGAAGAGCATGAGTCTGGTTATCAGAGGCTTCGGGGGCAACAAAAACTCTGGAAACAGTTCTATGGGATGTGACAGTTTCAAGATACTTCTGCAAATGTGAGTTTTGAGGTTCCCTACCAGGAGTTATCATCAGGGATGGACCAGATTACAGGGACTTCTGAGCATGACTGGCAGATCCTAAACCCTCTGAGGGCAGTAAAGAGTCCTCAGATTTGGGACAACCCCCCTACCCGGGATGTGGGTCACTGGAATCCACACAAGAGATGAAGATGCAGTCAATGGTTCTGTCTGAAGAAGCAGGGCCCTTGGACTAAGTCAGTAATACCTCCTGATTTGCTGACACTGAGATTTGAGTCGTTTCCCTGGAGCCCTTTCAAATTTCAACTCCAGATCAATAGGAATCCTTTAAAAATATTTTGTTAAGATTTATTTTTTATGTGTATGAGTGTTCGCCTAGGTGCCTGTTTGTGCACCACGTGAATGAATGATATCCAAAGAGGCCAGAAGAGGGTGTTAGATCCCCAGGCTGCTGTGTGTGGGAACAGAAGCCAGGTCTTCTACAAGAAGAGCCAAGTGTTCTTAAACCCTGAGCCATCTCCTCAGCAGGAACATCTCTGTGAATGTGCGGAGCTCCAAGGAGGGGCTGGAATTTGGGACTATGGTCGTTTGAGGGATGTGCCCTGGGAGGGATGTGCCAGAGAAAGGAAAGCAAACTGCGGAGCTTGTCAAATAGCAAGGAGCATTTCATATTTGCACGTCTGGGACAGGAAGACCGCCTGCGTGTTGGTTATGGCCAGGGAAGAAAGAGTGAGAGTCTGGAGCAGCCTCTTGTATAGGAAATGTGACCCTCTGGAGACTCCATGCTATGAGAGGGAGAAACAAAGCCAAGTGTATACTTATGGCAGCTGCCAAGAGAGAGGTATTCACTGGGAAGCCTAGTGTCATAACAGAGTCATCCTATGGGGGTGGGGACCCAACCCCCTCCAACAGTTTCCATCTCAATTGATTTTAATGCCCCTGCAATCCTATCTAAATGCTAATTTTCTCCCTTTGAGTTTGGGATGAACAAAACCTCCAAAAATTCCAAGATAGATTAAATAGAAAATATTATTATTAAAAACAAGAGTGGGCTCTGCGTTGGCCCGATCCCCGGGGGAATTGAATGTTACAGACATATATGTGTGTGCACCGGGTTATTAGGAAAACCCAGCAGTGACCAGAAAGACAGGCTGAGGTTCAGGGCTATACATTTGCTATTACCGCCACACAGACTATCCCGATCAGGTCTCATTAGGCGGTCCCATGTCTCTGTCGCCTGCCATCAGCCGGAATTGAGCACCCATAACTCTGTGAAGCAGGCTTCATTTCTGCCTGCCCTTCCAGAGTGCACTTGGAAATTGGTTTTAGAATTAAGAATCCATAGTCATTTTCTGACAGGCTGTTCCAAGTATGCCTGTCACTCCTCTCAGCTGAGATGGGCCCTAGGTGGAGCACTGTAACAGAGGTGCAGGGGGGGCACTCTGCAAGCACCTCAGGAATGAGGGGCATGAGCCTGTACTGGGCACCTGTGGAGATGCGGGGCCTGGGCTACATGCTGGCATTTTTCCCTCAATAAACCCACGATGCAGTTATCCACGCAAGCCCATGAGTTACCCAGTTGCTTGGTGAGTATCAGTGTACACAGGGAGAAAGAGTGCCATGGGCTACAGTGTCAGCGTTCTCTGAGCCTAGAAGCCTGGGCTCTGTAGATCACCCAACTGGCCTGGAAACAGTGATGTCTTGAATCTTTTTTTTTTTCCTTTCTTTTCTGTTTTCTTCTCCTCTTTTCCTTTCCTTTTCTTTCTTTTTTTCTTTCTTCCTATTAAAGTTAGCCTACAAAGCAGCGAGTTTCAATGTGTCATGGAAATTCTCTTTTGGTCATTTTACTTTACATTTTATTTTATTTTATTTGAGACAGGATCTCATCATTTTTCTCTGGCTGACCTAGAGCTCCCTATGTAGACCCGGCTGGCCTCAAACTCACAGAGATCCCCTCTCTCTACTTCTGAGTGCTGGGATATGTCACCTCCCAGCTGGACATTCTCTTTTGAGTTGGAGGAATCTTCCTTCCGCAGCTGGATGATACGCTCCCTGGCAGAAGGCACTCTGCCTTAAAATAGTCGCCAAAACGGCAGCAATATCTACCACCGGCCACAAAAGAACTGGTGAGATCTGCATGTATGTCTGTGCACCACATGAGTGCAAGCAGAACTAAGATCTTCGTGAATCCCTGGACTCTGAATTGCAAATGCACATTGTGTTCCTATTCGGTACTTAAAGAATCCTAGTGACTTATCAAAGCCATAGAGGAAGAGGAGACCTAAGTGCAATTGGCTGCTTCTGTCTAGCCCAACGCCCTCGGGGTGGGAAGCCTGAGGCGCCCTCCTCACCAGAGAATTCAGTGTCTTTGGTCTTTTTGAACCTCTCTCTCTCTCTCTCTCTCTCTCTCTCTCTCTCTCTCTCTCTCTCTTTCTCTCTCTCTGTTTCTTTCTTTCAAACCAGTTATCTCTTTTATTCTCAACCTGCACAAACTAATATGTAGGCAGTTTTCTTTGCTTAGACATGGAAGCAGTTTTAACATTGGCTCTTCTGAAGCCACAATGCATTAAAAGTACTGTGATAAACATCTGTAAGACATGTAATGACTCCACATTCCATATTAGCTACCTAAAGATTAAAATGAGTAACTCCCTAAAGATAACTAGCTCTAATTCCCTATTATTAAAACATAAAAACCACATTCGAAATAAAGAAATTCAAATAGAAATAACATAAACCTTTCATAAACAGTAAACAAAAAAAATATCTGTGAGATAGCGTGGATGACAAATGGTCTACTGTGTAAATTTTAGAATGAGACAGACAAAGGTTGGAAGACAGGTAAACTTTCTCCTACTTCTTCTGCTTTTGCTTCATCTCTTTGGGTATCCATTGTCCACAATGTTAAATTGTCTCTCAGTCAGTGCATTATTAGTGTGCAGTCTTTATAAGACTCTTCACTTAACTTACCAAGTTCAACAATGGCTTCACCAAAAGCTGTTTTTGCCAGAGAGCAGGCTTTCTCTGGAGAGTTCAGAATCTCATTGTAGAACACAAGGAAATTGAGGACCAGACCCAGTCTGATGGAGTGTGTTGGCTGCATCTCCTTTTTGCTGATTTCAAATGCTTCTTAGTATGCTTGCTTTGACTGGTCCACAGTTCCTTTCTTGTCATCACCAGAAGCAACCTCAGCCAAGTAATGGCAGTAGTCGCCCTTCATTTTCAAATAGAAGACTTTGCTTTTTGGTTGTGAAAGCATTGGGGATCAAGAACTTTTTCAAAAGAGATAGTGCATCATTACAGATGTCTCCTAGCTCAGTCTCAATTTTCTCTCTGTACTCTCAAGCTACCTGCTGCTTTTAATTAGCTCCTCCTGTATTTTGTTCAATACTTAAGATGACCCTCCACGATGACCTATGGGTTCCTATAACATTTTATATGCAACAGAGAGACAATTCCTCTCCTCCTTAGACAACACAGCTCCTTGCTCAGTGACAGATTTCATGCAGGCTGCCATGTCGTCATACCACTCAGCCTGCTTGGCCACTTTGGTCTTCTGTGCTCATTTTTATCCACATCTGGATACTTTTTGACCTGAGTGGATGGTGTTACATGGACCTGGGAGGCTGTGGCAGTGGTCTTTATTTTTTAAATTCTCATCCTAAGATGCTAGTCTTTAAGATTTCCCAGCATTCTGTCTTACGTTTTGGTGTCAGTTAGATGTGTGAGTATGGGGCAGTAGAATCTGAGTCTGCTTTAGGTAAAAGGTAAAGGGTTTAATGTGCGTAGAGACTCAACAGGTAGGAGAAAAAACAGTCAGCTCTGGGCAGCTGAGTTACACAAAGTACAAGTGGACAGAGGTACAAATCATCCCTCCCAAATACAAAAAGATCAACTCACAGCAGATTACAGACCTATATATAAGCCCAAGAAGCCATGAAACCACTAGATGTTTCAGGACATTAGAAGGAAAAATATGATTTTTTTAAACTTATTTTATTAGATATTTTCTGCACTTACATTTCGAATGATATCCCGAATGTCCCCATACCCTCCCCCACCCTGCTCCCCTGCCCACCCACTCCCTCTTCTTGGCCCTGGCGTCCCCCTGTATGGGGCATATAAAGTTTGCAAGACCAAGGGGCATCTCTTCCCAACGATGNCTCTCTCTCTCTCTCTCTCTCTCTCTCTCTCTCTCTCTCTCTCTCTCTCTCTCTCCTTTTGTTTGTTGGATAACAACTCCCTAAGTAACCCCAGCTGGCTCCAAATTCACTATGTAGCCCCAGTCGGCCTCAAATGTACTAGCCTGCAAGTGCATGCATGGTTCACCACACACAACTTGGGACTTCTTTCATCAGGGCAACCCTAACTACAATGGCTCTGACATGGTGACCATTGAACTTCCAAAGTCTCCACACTTGACATCATACTTTCAAACCATGAATTTGGGTGAGATAAAGATATAGTCCATAGCATTAACAGTGAGTGGCACTGTTTGAACAAGCCCAATGCTGCTGCGTGCTGTGAATGTGTATAAAGAGGTTAAAACGAGCCTAGGTATGCAGTGGCCATGCAGCAGACTCCAAGGAGCAGGAGCTGTGGGACCCACCATGCTCCCCTGCAGATTCCTCAGCTGTTTATATGTTCTTGCCTTACAATGAATGTCCTGGCTTGTTGTTGTTGTTATTGTTATTATTGTTGTTGTTATTATTATTATTATTATTATTATTGTGTGATTATGATGTGGGAAAGGAAACATGCCACAGCATGCATGTGGAAGTCAGAGAACTTTGTGGAGTCAGTCCTTTCCTTCCACTTTTATGTGAGTTCTGGGGGTTTCCAGCTTCCCAGGCCTGTGCAGCAATTGCCTTAACAAGCTTAGCTGCTCCTCCTGCCCTGAGGGGTTATACTTTGAGACTGTTTCTTCTTTTCAACCCTTAGTATTTAAAGCTGGGAAAGCAGCCTTCACTTTACCAACTCTCTTCTTAACACAGTGTAACAGATTCTTACTAACATAACTTCTACCGACTCAAAAGAGCCCAAGTCTATAAAACTCTTGAAAACTCAGTGAAAGATGGAAAGCAGCCATACCAAGAAGAAACAAGGGTTACCAACTACTGACCAGCTCCGTTCCCACTGTCCCTATTTTATTCTATCTCCTTCACCTCTATTGAAATTCCTCAGACCAAATGAACAGATGGAAAGAAAACAAGATATAGCCCCCCCCCTTATGCAATGGCATTGCCTTGGGGCTACTAATGGAAGGCTCTTTAGTCCTGTCTTAAAAATTATTCCGCAATACAACAGAGGGAAGTCCTTCAGAAGAAACTGCTGGGGCAGGTGTGATGGCTCAGCAGGTAAAGGCACTTGCCACTTAGCAGATGACTTGATTTAGTCCTTGGTACCCACATGGTGGAAGCCAAGAATTCCTACAAGTTGTCATTTGACCATTATATCATTACACATAGACACCAACAGCACAGTGTCAGTCTGTGGGGATACGGCCACTTTAGGAACAGATACTGGAGAAGATATGAGACTTGGGTCCAGATGGCTTTGCATCCCAAGAACCCATACTTATTAGTCATGTGTTCTTGAGTAGTTAACCTAAGATGGTCATAGTTTTTCTATGTGTAAAATGGGCTAAAATAGTATTTGTCCTACATCGCTTTGGAGAGGGAGAGCTGACCAGTCTAAGTGAAAGGCCACCAGCAATGGCCTAGAAAGTGTCCCACAGACTATGGTTGTTTTTGTTCATAGACACTACTTGAAGCTCCGGTGGGAGTGGGGTGGGTCTCTGAGCTTTGGAGTCTATGACAGTCTAGGATGCAGACCTAGCAGAGGGGCTGATGTCACCACTTCTACTGTCTTCTTTTACTAATCAAGCACCTCCTATATCCTGGACACACCATCCCACTTTTCTTATGAAAAGCCCCAGTTTTAACAGAGTAGATAAAATTCAAAAGACCACGTGCAAGATAAAGACACAAGGCTGCTCAAAGGCAAATGCTGGACTTGAACCTTTGTCTCTATGACCTTGTAGACTTGGGCTTCTTCCACTAAGCTGCCCTGAGTCGCTGGTGGCACATGAGTGGAAGCCAGGGACTAAGGGAAATAAATCTGAGTAATACTATCTAGTAACTAGTACCCAGGCGGATAATACTGGATCCATGAAAACCTAAGCTTTATATGAACATGAAGCTGTCCATGTTCCCAACACCACCCTCCCTAGCTGTCCACCCCACTCAGAAAGACTTCGTAGTCAGAGGACACCCTTCTTAAGTGACACACACCACAAGGCTTTGCCATTCTCTTACCCATGTTTCAAACATGTCCTCTGGGCGCAAGCGACGTAGGGTGGGTCTGAAAAACAGAGGAGTGCCCTTGAGTAAGGTTCACCACAGAAGAAACTAAGCCTCAGCCCGTGCAAAGAAGACTTTGGCTTCTCTGCTTGAGCCTAAGGAGCCCTGACTTCATCTCTGCCCACAAGGAAGCAGAGATTTTCCACCCGCCCTGTGAGGAGAGAGCCAGGCCCAAACCCACTCAGTCCAGTCACAGCTTCTTAGATCCAAGGCACACCAAGGGTGTGGGGATGGTCAGGGGGAACAGAGATAGCACCTTCCTAGTGGCCTCTCGTCATAGAAAGTCCTGAAAGTCCAGAGCCAACCAAGAACAAGGAAATGGGACAGACAACAATTATTGAAATATAGAATGTCAGTTTTTGTCATCAGGATCATCCATCAGAAACACAATAGATGTCATGCTTACCCTCCCAGCGCTGACTCTCTTCAGGGACAAAGACTGTCCAGGCATAGGGATGGGGTGTTTCAGGTTCAGTGAACACATTTGTCCATGAGATGGAGGGAGGAGAGGTGACACAGTGGACCCACTACCATGTTCCATATTCCCAGATAGCTCTTCCTTCCAGAGCAGAGGCAGAGGGCTCCAGCTGGTGGGCCAGCCCAGGCCAAGGCCTCTTGTTGTGTAACTAGACCTTGCCACACCCATCTGTTTACACATTGAGCAAGGCTGCTTATATGATCCCAGCCCAGAGCAGAACAGCTGCAACAAAGGCCATTTGCCCCCAGAACTGTGTAAATATTTACTATGTGGTTCTTGTGGATCCCCTGCTGGAGATGCTCTGAGTTTTAGCAAATATCCCTATCCTGGGAGCTGTCTGAAGAATGTGTGGAATTGTCCTGGGTTATATTACTTAATTATTCAAATGTTGGGAGAATACCAGCTCCAGAGGTTGGAGAATAGCCAAAGTTGCTCCCATAAAGCACCTGGAATGTTGTTCTACCCACAGGAGGTTGTCGCTGAAAGTATAGAGTGTCATCTGTATCTGACTCTGGCTTGGAGTGAGGATGGGGTCTGCATTTGAAGGAGGTAGTCCGACCCTACCTGCAAGTATAGAGCCTTATTCAGAAGTGGTAACATCCTTGATACTGGTCAATGACTGACAAAACCACATGGGCCAGTTTTGTTCTCCTGGGTGTCTTACTCTAGGTTGTTGCTCTTCGTGGCTCTTCCTGGCTCTGGACTGTCAACCCACCCCATCCTTCACATGTCATTTCAGGTACCTTTGATGTTCCTTCACAAACTCCACAAGCTCCTCTTCTGTGTAAGGTTTGTTAGGGATGACATTGGGCTCATCCATAAATGGCTCATAGAAGCCAACTTCGTTCATCTTTAAGGATAACTTCTTTGCCACCTGTAATAAGCAGAAATCAGATTATTGTTCATTCAAATGCTAGCTTAGAGTAGCAGTGGCCTACCTACCCAAGAGTGGGTGCTTGTGTGCTTTGGTAACAACATGCAAGATTATGGGCAATTTTAACTTAGATGTTGAAGTAGCAGGGACTCGTATTCCTTGTGATCTGGGCTGGACTTATCTTTGATCAAAGAAAGCTCAATAGAAAAAGACTTATCTGGAGAATGAGGACCTACATGTGTCATGGAGTGGTTGGAATAAAAAGTGGGGAAGGTCAGTGTATGGTTATCTTCCCTCTGCTGTGTTTGCCAGGGCTGGAGGAGCAAGCAGATGGTAAGAGAACATGCTCACTGGGTGGCCTTAACAGAGCTAATTTGGATGGTAAAGGCAATTGATGAAAACAATTAGAGCACATAGGCTCACAGAATCAAAAGCCAATCCATCCACCTGTCTCCTGATTGCCAGCTAAGCTGAAGGGTGGAACCTACTAGGGTTCAGTCTCTGTACCAAGCTTGCTAGGTGTTTTGTTGGGGCCTAAGGACTGCCCAGCTGAAGGATAACTAACCATCCTACTTTTGCATAGGAGAGAAAGGCTTCCAGGGACATAGAACTTTCAGTGCTAAACTCTGGATTGTTCCCAGGAAGCCAGGATGAATGGCTTACCCTATAACTAACATCAAAGAAAGTGCCTATAGCCTGACAGATTGTCTCTCTTGGTTAAAGAGGCCACACACCAATGAGTCGTCAGGGCAGAATGGTTGCTGTGTTTGGCTGCAAAGTTGCTGAGCTCAGGACCTCTCGTTGTGACATGCTTTGAGAGGCCTGGAATGTGCAGGGCTCAGTGGGAAGCCAACTGCCCTTCTCTAGCTCAGAGCCATGGTTCAAGAAAGCACAGGATGGGACAATAGCTCCCTTCAAACTGCACAGCATCGCCTCGGAGCTGACACCTTGTGGTGGCAACCACAGTGTGGTAACCCAGGGGTTGAGACTAGTAGGGGAGGCGTGAGTGCTACATAAAGCTCTTACACGCGGAGGTCCACTCTGCAGAAACACTCACAAGTACCATCGCCTGCTATTAATCCCAGGTCAATATATTGCAAAAGAAGCATTTAATTCCAACATCCTATGTGGAGTTAATGCAAACAGAGCTACAGTCAGGCCGGGCCTTGATGGAAGCCCATGACCCCAGCATGAGGAGGGGTTGAGGAAGGAAGATCACAAATCTGACATCAGATTAAACTAGAATGAGTTCAAGGCTAGTTTCATTTATGAAGATCTTGTCTCAAAATAAAAAAGTGGGCTGAACTTGGATGAAGTTTGGTAGTAAAGACTTGCTTCATCTGACATTCGTGAGTTTCAGTCCCCAGAGAGAGAGAGAGAGAGAGAGAGAGAACCAGTATTGAACCAATCTTTGTACAGCACCCTCTGGTACAAGAAGCTTGAAAGTGATAGACTCTTCTCTGAGTTCACTTGCTCACACACTCTTGCTCACACACTCTCTGTTCTGAGAACAGGCTTCCAGGGGATGAGAAATGATTCACATGAACAGACACTGTAACACTGTCAAGCACATGGCCTGCTTGCCATGCGCTGGCCACAGCTGTAAAGTGGTTAGGTTGCTTATACTGTGTTGCTGCTCACTCTGATTGAACGTGGTCAGAGCTACGGCTGCTCTCCTTTACATACAAAGAACAGCTTGGGTGAGCGATTCATCCGGATCCCATACAGCCAGACGGGCAGGGCCACGCTCTCTAGTTTCTCATGTTCCAACATCCTTTTCCTTTCGAGAATTGCCTTCTCCATGACCATGCAAAGAAAAAAGTCTGCAGATATTCTGTAAAGACTGCACTGGCAGCAGACATTCTAATGAGATGTTTCTTTGTCTTTCTATCACTTGCTCTCATTAATCCATCCCACATCCGGGAAAGTAACTATGACCTCCTGAAGGCAAGAGCTGTTCAGAACCACATGTCAAGCAGCATGTTCATGCCTATGTGTGCACATGTGGCTGTGCACAGTCTCTGGTCCTTGGATGCCACTGCCTGGGTCTGCAATGCTAAGTCTATGCATGTCAAATGGATGGTTGAGGCCTTACGTTGTAGTCCGAAAGAACCTACGGAAAGATCTCCAACAATCTCTTGGATCTTCTCTCCCTCACTCTCCATGGAGTGCCCTTTCCTCGTACTTCGTTTGCTTCTTGGAAGCAAGAACTGAGGAGAGTGGACCAGCTGAGGAATTCGTTAGTTCGGTTTGTTGATGTTTTTAGTTGGGTCTTCTGTGTCCATGGCAAGACTCTAGCAAAACCTGGCTCGTGGGTGTTGGGTGTTGCAATTACATAACGATGTGTTGTGCTCTCCGATACCAGACAGTCCCACAAAATAGAAAACTGGCCAGACTTTCCTTTTTTTCTTTTAGTTGGAATAAAATTTTGGCGCTTTCAAGAAAGCTAGCAAGGACAATGAGAGTTTTCCTGGCATTTGCATCCACAGGGATTCTGAGTCATGACATCGCTGCAGTTGAACAGGCCAGGCCTGTGGTCTGCGATGAAGAATCAGCTGAGCAGGAACTTGGGGACTTTCTCCGCCCTCTCCGTCAGCTCCTTTGGGCTCCGGTGTGATTCAGAACTGATTGAGTTTTCACTTCACTGCTCCCCAGGCAGAGGGAGAAGTGCAGGCCAGAGTGGTTCAAGATGGTTAGAGCCGACAAGTCTCAGGCTGCCGGCTGAAACATGGACTCCAGCCTCTTGCTTCCACCACCTCCTCACAGTGGTGAGCTTTAGGGTAGTCTGATACCACAGGGATCCACGCAGGTCCCCAGCTGTGTGTCCTGCAAAGTTTCCTGGGAAGAGTTTGGTTTTGTTTTTAAACTTTCCATTCCTAGAGCTAAAAAGATTGCTCAGCAGTTAAGTGCATACACCGCTCCTGCCGAGGACTGGATCTGTTCCCAGCACTCATGTTAGCAGACTCACAGCTGCCCCTAACTCCAGGTCCAAGGGGATCTGATGCCTCTCTCTCTCTCTCTCTCTCTCTCTCTCTCTCTCTCTCTCACATACACACACACACACACATAATAAAAAAAATTAAAAAACTAATTCAGATTCCCTTGTCTTGTCATAAATCTAAAAAAACAAAAAGCAAAATTTCCTAGACTAATCCTACAGATTAAGGGTTTTTTCTTTTAATTTCTTTATCATATTTATTTGTGTGTATGCATGCTTGTGTGATGTGTATGTGTATGTACATGCATGTGCCAAATGGGTAAATATGGAGGTTAGAGGACAACTTATGAGAATTAGTCCTTCTGTCCACTGTGTGAGTTCCCAGAATTGATCCCAGGTTCTCAGGCTTGACAGCAATCACCTTTACAGCTGAGCCATCTCGTCGGCCCACACCAAGACTTTTAAAAGTTCATTAGAGGAACCAAGATCAATTGAGTGCAGCTGAGAATCACTGACTTTCAAATCTACACAGCAGCCTTGTCCTCCCGCCCTCTTTATAAATCACCCCTTGATTTGTTACTGGGTTTTTACTAATTTTCTGCTATTTCAATTTCTTTCTCACATTAAACTCTAAATTTTACAAGGCCAATTGCATGTCTTGCTTGATACTGTTGTGCTTTGGGGCCAAGAAGTCACTCAGTAAATACTTGCTTAATGAATAGGTGAATCTGTTGAATCCATGAAAGAAAGAAAGACCACTGTGTTGAATAGTTTTCTCAGTATGTGAAAAACTGGACCCAAACTGTGTTCCTAACAGTGGCTTCTTCCCAGGCCTTTTAATGTCCTCAATAGCTTCACGTCTTTTTTTTTTTTTTTTTTAAGCTTGGATTTGCAGTCTCCAATTATTTGGGGATTTTCTCTCCTTGACTGGTGGCCAAATGTTGTTGTTGCAAATGGGACTGTCTTCTGCTTCCCCAGTTTTATTACTTTTTCTGCTCTTCAGCTCTTTCGCCCCCTGCTGGACATTGTTGAGGCTGCAACCGTGCCTTCTGAATCCCACCACCTCCCGCTGGGCACCACCTTCTGCAGGATGGGTGCGAATTCCAGGTGGCATTAGGCTGGTCCCCATTCTGTGTTCCATTGGGAGGTGCAGAGATGGCCTTTCTGTTTTTAAAGGGTGTGAACCCCACAAGGCCACATGCGCAGCCACGCTTCCGACGGACGCTAGGTTACTTGTTAGTAAAGCAGCTTTGGCGGTTCCCTGGCTTCGCCTTCTTCACAGCCACAGGCACGGAATCACACTCTGGGTAGACTGGAAGCTGCTGCTACAAATGCTACCCTGAACCCGGAACAGCATGTCACTCAGAAGAGTAGGGCCCTGGCAATTAAGCCCATCTGCCCAGTGTTCTTGCCTTTCTTCCCTTCAGATGAACTTTCTTTTTACATTAAAAAAAAAAAAAATTACACTGGGTTGCATCAGGCCACTGTTATGCAACTGTATAATCTCTCCATACTTCACTGCCCCCCTCCCGCCACCTTTCAATGCCCCCTCCCCTGCATTCCCTTCTGCTTTCAGCCTCTATTTTATGTCACGTGTACTATAGGATTTCTATGAATCTACATAAAATATAGAACTCATGCGTTAGAGAAAATGTGATAACCGTGTTCTTTAGACTGACTCCATTCACTCCATGTGATGATCACCAACTCTGTCCCATTTTCCTGCAAAGAATTTAACATCACTTTTCTTTGTGAATGAAAAAAGTTCATTATGTATATATATCATTTTATTGATTTTTATGTGTTGTCTTAGTTAGGGTTTTACTGCTGTGAACAGGCATCATGACCAAGGCAACTCTTATAAGGACAACATTTAATTGGGGCTGGCTTACAGGTTCAGAGGTTCAGTCCATTATCATCAAGGTGGGAGCATGGCACCGTCCAGGCAGGCATGGATGCAGGTGGAACTGATAGTTCTACATCTTCATCTGAAGGCTGCTAGCAGAATACTGGCTTCCAGGCAGCTAGGGTGTCTTATAGCTCACACCCACAGTGACACACCTACTCCAACAAGGCCACATCCACACCAACAGGGCCACACCTTCTAACAGTGCCACTCCCTAGGCAGAGTACATACAAGTCATCACATGTGTATAGATGTTCTGTACATCACTTCTGAGCCTGGTTCCTGGAGAGGCCAGAAGAGGGCATTGAAGCCCCTGGGACTGGGGTTATAGATAATTGTGATCTACTTTATGGGTGCTAGGACTTGAACCTGGGTCCTTTGGAAAATCAGCCAGTGCTTTTAACTGCTGGGCCATCTCTCTAGCCCCACATTTCCTTTAACTGTGTCTCTGTTTATGAACACCTGGGCTTATTCTATTAGATTAGTTCTTTTCTTTCCACCAGGCTCTCAAGTGACCAGGCTGGCTTTGAACTCCCTATGTAGTTGAGGATGACCTCCATGATACTGCTTATGCAGTGTTGGAGATCAAACCTAGGGCTTGGTTCGTGTTGGGCAAGTGCTATACCAACTGGGCTACATCCCCAGCCCTCAAAGCTCTTAACCTACGATCTCTTAGTCACCCCTGCCTGCATCAGCAAACCAGGGGCCATGATGAATCCAATTTGGGCTTCTGCACTCATCCTTGCCTAATAACCTGTCTGGACCCCTCCTCCTGTGTCTAGATGTCTTTTTACTGACAGCAGTTCTTATAGCTAACATCTACTGCATGAACAAACTCTAGCCACACATACACACTACCTGAAGCTTCCTTCTCTGAGCACAGCTGTACAGAACAGTCTTTCATGTCAGTAGGGTCTCAGACTACATCCAGTCTTACCAGTCGCTGACTATGTGACTTCAATTGAATGCATCTGTCACTCCTCGCTTTGGTTATTTCCTCTACACACCAAGAATACTGCTACCCCCTTTTATGGGCCTTTGAGAGGATAGGATTGGTCCTTGCCCATAGTAAGTACTTAAAAGATTATATATATATATATAATCACAAGATAGTGATATATATATATATCACTATCTTGTTATCAATTCTAAACCTCAACCAATAGGGGCAATACATTATATTGGAATCATTAGTTAGCCCTTCCTTTTGGACTTTGGGCTGGAAGACAGGATCCGTATTCTCAGAAGTGGTTTCCCAGCATCCTCTGATGCTCCCTGACAAAGAGGCTGAGAAGGACAGGGGAGAGTTCAAACCTTGATTGTCTGCATTGCTGAATGTGTTTAAATGGGGTTTTCATGGGTACTTACCGCCTTGTCAAAGGTGGCAAAGAACTTGATGTAAGGTTGGAAGTGTTCAGCTGCCTCTTGGAATGCTTTGTAATCTAGGAGAAAAAGAGAGAAACGTTTGCAAGAGGCAAACGGCTCACTTGGAGAGAAAGGTGTTAGACAGCTATTTAATACCATTTAAAAAATAGCTGAAGTTGAAACTGACTGGTGTTCAGTGACCCAAGAAGAGCCTCCTTCCACCACAGGTTTGTGGACAGAAAGCAGGACATATGGGAAACTGAAGAAAAAGAAGAAAACAACTGGACACCCCCCCCAAAAAAAATACCTCCTTTCACCCAAATGCATGGAGTTAAAATTGTACCTCCTGAAGTCAGTTTCTGCATAGATGAGCCCCAAGTAGGAAGAAAACTCACCGCCCTGTGTTTACAATTAAGAGAAAAACACTGTCCCGTAAAGTACTTTAAGCTTCTCCAAAGGCGGGCTCCTAGTTTTCTTGTTTGCTTTCCCTTTTTAAAAGCAGTCTAGTTTCATAGCCCTCCTCTCCACCCTCCATGTCTGCCCCCTTTCCATGTTCCCAAGCCCTGGGGTACAGGGCAGCCGACTGTTGCCACCATACAGAAAACTGGTAAGGTCCAAAAGATTCAGGAACCCTGGTAATTCTCATGATTGAGAATGATTGGTGCTTAAATCTACTCCTGCCCAGGTTCCTGTCCTGGAACACGTGACCATGACACTCCCACTGAGAGGATTGTGCCAATCAGTCACATAGGGACAGCACCTGAAGTCCTTCCACACGCAGATAAGGCATCCCCAGCATCTCAGAACAAGCCAATAGAAAGTGCCTACCTCTAGATTCCAACTCACTCCCAAGGGTTTATAAGGTCCTATGCACAAGGAATAAAGCGTGCGAGTTATTTCACCAAAGATCATCTGAGAGCGCCTGTCTTATTGAGCTGTAACACTCCAGGGGGGGAGTTCCCTTTTTCCTTTCCTAAGCTGAACCTCGACCCAGCCCAACCAACCGGGTGCTTGCACTTGACTGCAGCCACTTCCTGCTCAGTGGCCCCGACTTTGGCTCCTAGCTTCCAGCTGTACCCCACAGACCTACACAGACTAGCACTAGGGGATGGGGTTGATAGAGATGTCCCATCTACACTGAAAACTCAAAGAGATGCCCTGTCTACACTGAACACTCACAGTCTTATTCTCTGCATTTACCTACTGCAATAAGAAGCTTTTGACCAGACTTGAGGGCTGCTCAGATTTAGCAGTACATTTGTTTGTTTGTTTTTGTGTTGATTTGTTTTTTGAGACAAGGTCTCACTACGTGTGCTTGACTTGTCTCTATGTAGACCAGGTTGGCCCCGAACTCAGAGATCCAACCTGCCTCTGTATCTCAAGTGATGGGATTAAATACTCCGTAAATATAAATATTTAGAAGGCAATTTGATAACATAAGATATAATGTGGGGGTCACGGCAGGAATTTAGGGGGCACTGAGGGATGAATATAATCAAAGCACATTGTCTACATGTATGAAATTTTCAAAGACTAAAAAAAGGGGGTTACTTTAAAATTCTGATCTTCTGAGAAGATTATTTTAATTAAACCAAGCCTATACTTGACTCTGGTTTCAAACATGTATCCAAATTTGTCATGGAAGAAAGGAACCACACCCATGTGAGAAAAATGTGCTCACTATTCCACACAAGGTGTCTGGAGGCAGGCCTTCCACTCCAGGAAGAGAGTGGTGGGACTTGGTGTAAGTTCTGTAACCCTGCAACGCTGAGCCTATGTTTACGTTTCAGTGGATTGACTTCTTCAATTTCAATGAATTTCACCTCACTTACTCTGGAATTAGGCAGATTTGTATAAGGTTCGACTGTATATTTTTCTATAATAATGTTGGGTCAGGCGATAACCAGGTTAAAAAACACACTAATGTCAAGAGCCTCAGCCCGGGAAGAGCCCTGTCTTTTAAGAGTCACAGGTTTGGGCAAATATCTCAGTTGGTTAAGGATCTGCCTGATAAACTCCAAGACTTGAGTCTGAGGTTCAGTCCCCAGAACCCACCCAATAAGGCCAGGTAGGGTGATGGATATTTGTCTTAATGGTGCAGGGGAGGCAGAGACAAGTGGAGCCCTGAGGTTGCTGGCCCTGACTTGGCAAGTCCCAGGCTGGTGAGAGACAATGTTTCTTTAAAAATTTATTAATAATAATAAAATCTGTTCTCTGCTGCACCCACACTCACTCACATGAACACACAAGGCACACAAGTACCCATACCTACATGAACACACATGCACATCTGCACATGCACACATATGTGCAAACACATGCATGGAAACACACACACACACACACACAAAGAGAGAGAGAGAGAGAGAGAGAGAGAGAGAGAGAGAGAGAGAGAGAGAGAGAACCACAATACACATGGTATCATAAGCATAGATCAATGGCCAGCTATGTTCCAAATTCTCTAGTAACTACTGGACCCATTCCCAACCAAAATTACTTTAATCCTCTCCAGCTAATAGGGAAGTTCTCCAGCTGGTGACCACAGGAACTGCCAACATCAGAGAGATGGCCACTATGTGTCCATTTTACAGGAAAGCCTCATGAGGAAGGTGACAGGAGGGAGGACAGCAGATGGCGTTTATTTATTTAGTAGAATACATACACCTAATGGCACACATGCTTACACACAATAACACGTGTAATAACACACATACACTCAAATACACACATAATGATGCACAATAATACACATACACAATCTACATACAATCATACACACACACACACACACACACACACACACACACACACAGTTTCAGGGCTAGAAAACTCGGCCTAATTTTAATGGTCTTTCTTTCTCTCTGCCCATTTTGCATGATTTCTGCACATGTGTCCCTTTGTACAGGCAACAAGAAGAAATCCAGCTTCTACTGCTCCCAGCAAAAGAGATCTTAAAGCCTCACCCTCTGTTGGGATAGCCTAGCACACCTGGTTACGAGCTAGCCTTCAGACCCACAGGCCTGTGTTGACAGAAAGCTTACATTCTGAGTCCTCATTCTTGAAGAAGCCAAGGAGCTTGGTCTGGTCCTCAATGCGCTCAAAGGCCTGGACCTCCAGCTTGTTATTGACGATCTCCACTGGGTCTTCAATGAGCTGAAATCACACACAGAGAGAGACACACACAGAGAGACAAAGGTGTTTAAAGAAGAGTGGGGACATAGAGCACTCTTGAGGGAAGGAACACATGTACAGAAATTGTGAAAGATAGACAGCAAGACAGAAAGGACATTGAGGTCAGGCCATGTTCTCCATCTTGCCTTGAAGGTGTGTGTGTGTGTGTGTGTGTGTGTGTGTGTGTGTGATTGTATATACCATTGTATGTGTGATTGTGTGTATGTGACTGTGTATGCAAACACAAAGGTCTTGAGCACACCCGTCCCAGCCTGCCCCAGTGCGCACAGTTCCCTCAGGAAGACTTGGTCCTAACTTGGGATGGCTGTCCTGGGGGTGATTCGATTCCTCTTGCTAGTTACATTTTTTAAAGATTGTATCTTAAGTTATAAATTGACAATTATAACTATATATACATACATACATGCATACATACATAGACACACACATACACATAGAATGTGTGTACAGAGAGATAGACTCTGAGAGATTGTGTAGTGTGTGTGTGTGAGTGTGTGAGGCCCGTGGGCTCAGATGTGGAGAGCACAAATCAGTGCCTTCCTCTATCATTCTCTTGCCTAGAGACAGGCGATCTCACTGAACTGGGGGATGGCCTCTCTGGCTAGGCTACCGGCCAGGCATCTCTCAGGACTGCCTGTCCACTTTTTCTGGAAACAAGAAGACATGACAGGGTTTTTACGTGGGTTTTGGAGATTCAAGCTCAGGCCATCTCCCCGGCCTGTAACTGTTTGTATTCCTAGAACATAAAGTGCTAGGAATTATGAATAAATTGTGAAATAATTAGATGAAGACAGTTAACATCCATTACCTCAAATACTTATTTACCATTCATGAGGTTAGAATATGTGGTACCCTTTTAACAATTCTGACTGGAGGTTTTTATTTGCCGTGCTGAACACACTGGACACTCTTACTCTTCCTGCCTGCTGAGACTCTGCCCCTCAGATCACAATCTTCTCATGTTCAACCCCATGCCTGACCAGCCCTGGTAACCAGCATTATATGGGCGCTCTGCTTCTGTTTCTTTTAAAAAGACATTCAATGTTCTTAGATTCTACATGTAAGTAAAAGCATGCCCTGTGTTTTGAATATAAAGTATCTCTCACAAGGCTCGAGTACTGAAGGCTTGGTCCACGCGTCAGGCTTCCCTCACTGAGCTGTGGTTAGAGCGTGAAGCCTCTGATGACCAATGGAGTTACATTCTGATGAGGCTGATGCTGTAGGGCCACGATGAGAATCAGGAGGGAGGAAAGTAGGTCATGGAAGACATGCCCTGAAGGCTGAATCTGGTCCCAGAACTGCCCCCCTACCCCCTATGCTTTCTAGCCACCAGGAGTCAAGCAGCCTCAGCTCTATGCCCCTGCCAACCTGATTTCTGCCCTTTCTTAGGCCCAATGCAATGAATTCAGCAGACTTTGGGCTGAAACCTCCAAAACTGAGAGCCAAGGCAAATCCTCTCTTTTTAAGAAAGAAAGAAAGAAAGAAAGAGAGAGAGAGAGAGAGAGAGAGAGAGAGAGAGAGAGAGAGANAGAAAGAAAGAAAGAAAGAAAGAAAGAAAGAGAAAAAATTGTTTCCCTCAGGTGTTTGTCACAGTGATCAATGTATGTTATGTGTCATCTGTGCCCAAACTCATGAGCCTAATGCTCTCCAATTTCTTCCCTAGTGTCTTGGAAACAAGGTTTCTTTGTTTTGTTTTGTTTTTCATCAGTTGAGTTGTTAATTTTACAGCATCTTTTGACACTAGAGTCAAGAATGGGAAAGTGTCCTTCTTCTGGTTCAGTTTGCTGAAGGCCTTGAGAAAACGATTCTTTACTCCTAAGAAAGTGATGGGGGAGGTTTTCTTCTCTCTGTGGATATGAAAGTGGATGTGTGATAAGTCCCCACTTATCCTCATATGGTTCTGATATGGTTCATCTTCCTCGAAGCACCCACCTTGGAGATAAAGGCCATGTGCTACCTAGTTTGTGTCAACTTGACCAAGCTATAATTATCTGAGAGGAGGGAACCACGTGCCTCCATAAGAACAGGCTACAGGCAAACCTGTAGAGCATTTTCTTAATTAGTGATTGATAGGTAAGGGCTCCGCCCATCATGGGTGGTGCCATCTCTGAGCTGGTGGTCCTGGGTTCTATAAGAAAGCAGGCTGAGCAAGCCATGAGGAGCAAGCCCCTCCATAGCATCTGTATTAGTTCCTGCTTCCAGGTTCCTACCCTGCTTCAGTTCCTGCCTTGATTTCCCATGAACTGTGATGTAAACCAAATAAACTCTCTCCTCCCCAAGTTGCTTTTGGCCATGATGTTTCATGGCAGCAGTGAAAACCCTAAGACAGACTACATACTGAGAACAGAACTATCTGTGGTTTGCAGAGGATGAAACCCGATTAGATAAGTCTAAACACTGCCCCTAACGCTGGTTTGCTACTTCTATGGGTCAATCACACTATTTATTATTTAAAGCAAGTAGAGTCTTGCTCCTGGGAGCTGTCTCTCATCTGGTTAGCTTGGAACAGTGCCAGGCTGGCCCCAACTACAATGTTGTTTCTCTTGAATATTCCGTAGGACTTCTAGGTGGGGGTCCATGAGACAGCCGAGCAGACACTATGGACACTATATTTGGCAGTCTCTTTCTGCCCTCTCTGGCTTTGGAGGGTATAGAGAGAAATTGATAGACTTGTTTGGTGTCTGCTGGAGAATTGCCAGTGTTAGTGGTCAGCTGTGAGTTCTTTGTGTTATTGTTCCTGCTTATTTTAGCGACAGAGTCACCCCACAGAGCCTTGGCTACCCCACAGAGCCCATGCTGGCGTCTCATCCACAATCCTCCTGCCTCAGGATCCCCAGTGTCAGGGTAACAGGTGGATCACCACTGCTGGCAGAATTGGGTTCTTTATCTGTGCAGAGCATGGGTTCCAAAGTTTTTAGCCTTATAGCTATGACCAGGAGTATAACTTTGTGCATGGCAGAAATATTTTATAATGTTTTTTCCTCTGTTAGAACCTATGGATATGAAGATGTGACCTCTCCATGGCTAAAAGTGACATTTTTTTTTGTGGTGGGGGAGGGTGACCCCTGGGTGCGCCTTAGCTTTATCCTTCTTTGTTGGTTTGTTTTAGCATTTGCTTATGTGTGTAAAAGGATGTGCACGCGCCATTGTGTGTGCGCGCGCATGTGTAGCAGTGACCAGGGAGTCTGTGTTGGGGGCTAGGAGCATTGACGGAGAGTGGAGAAAGTGAGAAAACAACTTGTGAGAATTGGTTCTCTCCTTCCACCCTGTAGAGCCAAGGAATTGAACCAGGTCACCAGGCTGGACAGCAGGTGCCTTGGCCTTCTGAGCCACCACGGTCTGTCAGGTCACTGTCCACTCAGAAGATGGCTCAGGGAGACTGAGCCTGAGGGTCCCGACTGCCATCTCTGGTGACTGTTTTGCCCCTCTTTCCTGCCTTTCCTTGGCCTTATCTCAATGTCACTGTACCACTGTCAAGGGAATGCCTGTGGGTATCAAGGTATAACTGATAAGAGAATACCATGTCACTTTTAACACACGCACAAACTCCCACATTACCCTTGGATCACTTATAACAATTTCTATGGTGACTTAAGGGCCTGCTTTTTAGAAAAAACTCTACTCTGACACAAGTACTGTTTCTCTATCCTCACTGTTTGGGCAGCCTGATAAACGCCTTAGGTCATGCCAGGCTCTCTGGCTCCTATCTTTTTGCATCAGAGCTGTGGCCTCTCCTATATGGGACACCTCTACACAAAGCCACTTGCTAAATACTTACATCCAAGAGAAATTCCACCAAGACATCCGCTGCGAACTCCCCGTCAAACTCAATCGTGCGATCACCCTTCAGAACATACAGGCTTCCTTCTTCATTGAAGCCTGAAAGGAACGAGAGGCCAAAGTGAGTCAGGTGCAGAAAAACCTTAACTTCGGGATCCAGGATCAGTAGAACTCAACACAGACAGGCCAGCCTGTCAGGGCTGGCACTGGATTCAAAAACTGCTCTCCATTCCACTACTGCTTGAGTTCCCACAAATACTGCAGAACCTTGCCATTCTCCTTAGAACCTGTGATATCACTGTCTATCTGTCGCCTTACCTGGGCTTCAAGGCCCTCAATCAGCAAATGCCAGCCCTACCTCTCCACCCATCTTGGCGGGATGAGGGCTGCTCATCTCTGATTGGCCGGATGAGGGCTCCTCATCTCCTTGCTTCTGGGCTGCATGCTTTTATGAAAGGGTGTGCCCAGCAAGAGGCACAGAGAGTGGCTTTACTCCTCTTTCCCTTTTCTCTAAACTCAGAGTGGCCTCCGTCCCTGACTACATCTTGGTGACTCCTTCTGGCTTCAGGCCCATTTTCATCTAATGTCTCCCTCCTGCTCCCATTGCTTGCTGCTGCTTGCTCTAACAGGACAATCTCTAACAATAGGAGTGCTGTCTTCTCCAGATCCCAGCCTCTTGCACGGAGCCTGGACGTGCCGATAGACAGTCGCTCTGAGTCACACGCCTCTTCACTGAGGTCACTGGCAGATTCTGGGAGGGCAGACAGACCACAGCTTCACTTTTGCCCCAGCACCCTTGGCACAGAGCGGTGTACTTTAACCAACCCCTGCCGGGGCACAGTATCCTTTGGACTGAGCATCTTTAATTCTTCAGATTAGCTGTTTTCAGACCCTGTTACCTAGGAAATGCTCTCTCCCAATGAATCACAAAACACACTCAAGAGCAAGAGGGCTGGGCACTGCCTGCTACCCCGTGGTCTGCCTAAGGAGACCCCGGCACATCCCAGCCCTGGACACACAGAGTATTCTTGACTCTTGTGACATCTGATCTTAAGATAAGTCCCAGGGAGCATCAGTCAGGGTCCTGCTTGGGAATGTGTCAAGGTCAGAGTTCCAGCTGCAGCTTTAGCCATAACCAAAGTAAGACAAACAGGAGAGGGCCTAAGAATAAAGGGGCGGGTGTGCAGAGCACAACCACACGCCTACGGGACAATATCTAGAGGGCAGCTGCTTCATCCCTCCAGGTTAGAGAAGAATGTAGTTAGACATACCAAGCCCCACCATGTCCTTGACCAGTCCATTCTTGTGAATTTTTGCTCAGTCTGTGCTGCCTAAATTTGAATACTTCTAGAACACTAGCATTTTTGTTTAAAGTTTACTAAAAATGTTCCCAAATACTATCTACTCATTAAACCAGTAGTGGGTTGGGGTCAAGGCTAAGAATCAATGAGCTGCTGGGAAAAAAAGCAGAACTCATTACATTGTTTTTGACTCTAGGAAAAGTTGCATGTATTTTACTTCCAAGCTCTGGGCAGAGAAGGTATTCTTATGCCCCCAGGGAAAGAGGAATGCCAGTCAGTCTCAGCAAGTCACCATTTTATAGGCACCAGTTCTTCTCTGTGTCTAAGTAGTTTCCTATAATATAAATTTTATCTTTAAAAATGTCTGGTCTTCTAAGAAATAAAAATAGGAAAGAGTTGTTTTTAATTTGCTAGGATAACGCACCTGCATGGAACTGAGACGATAATAATGCACCAGCATGCACCTGGGATAATGCACTAGCATGCATCTGGGATAATGCACCAGCATGCACCTGGGATGATAATGCACCTGCATGTACCCAAAGATATCCACTGAGCCACCACTAAGCTTTTTTTTTTTTTTCTTTTTCTGTGTTTACTACTCCAAACTCAATTAACCTTTCTTCAAAGGTACTGTTTCAAAACCTCCTGCTATTTTTAATAGCCATTCTCCACTGGCCATGTGGAAAAACCTAAATGGACACCATTGGGGGGTGGCATTTGGAAAGCAGAGGGGTTCCCTGTGCCCTTTCTCCTCGGGATTATGGAGTAGAAATCGGAAAGGGCACCTGATCGTGACATATTGACATGAGAGATTATGCTCCCAGCGTATTGTCTCTCCACCAGCCCTCACCGAAATCCATCCAGGCTGAAGGTTCCCAGCTGGGGGTCAGCCTGGACTCTGGGACCTCCTGCATTTACAGACCCTGCTGTAAATGCAGCACGCACTGACTGCTACAATGTTCCCAGAGAGGCCTATTGAGGCCACTGAGGCAAAAAGATGGAGAAACTGGGCTTCTAGCTGCCATGAGAGCTGTCAATAAGGGCTCAAGTGCCCACATTAGTTTCCCCAAGAAGTTCTCTCTGCCTGAGACTACTGCAAAGATAAACGATTCCCGCCAAGCCATTAGGTTGAGGTCTATGTTTTCTTATAATGAGCGCTACTCTGACCCAGAATGGTGTATGTACTATCTTTTAATATGTGTTTGAAAAGTAATCTGAGCCACCACTTGCCATGCAAGGTAAGTACAACTTCAATTTTTATGAGATATATTTGTTTCTTCCTAGCAGATTTTAAATTTCAAACTTACCCAGCCTCTTGGCAAGCTTGGCCTCTTTCCTCGAATCCACCATCACAAAGCCTATGTTTTTATGTTCCAGGACCTGGGCCACAAGCTGAAAAGACAAATAGGTAGGGGAAATGAGTTAAGGGAAGAGAGATGGCAGATGCCATCACGTCATCACGAGTGTCAGTACCAGTCGTACTCCCTGCCACTCTGACCACAGATGAGGCAGGAGAGTGATGAGAATCTGAGAGGCTAAGAAGAGAGCCCTGGAAAAACGCATCCATGGGCACCAGCTCTTTCTGCCTTTGAGAAGATAAAATCGGGGCACAGAGAATCTGAAAGGAACCAAGGGCGCTCAGACACCCAGCGGGGACCCGGCATGGAGCTCTGAGATCTTTTGTAGTTGACAAATGAAGAACACCCCTTTAAGGAAAAGAGTTCTGCGGCCTGAAGGCTTCCTGCCCTGTGCTGCTGTAATGCAGGTGCCCATTGGGATCCAGCCAATGGTGAGGAAAAACTGCAGGGAGTGTCTGAGGATGAAGCTACCACTGACCCTAACATCCAGGAGGATGCAGCAAAGCCGTGGATGGAGAGTTAGCTAAAAAGCATTCTGAGCAGACAGCAATATAGGAGAAGGCACTGTGTATAAGACTGGCATCCGGCTAAGCTTCCTGAAACTCAGCTATGAACAAATAGGGACTCTAAATTAATAGTGTCATCTCTCTGTCATCTTGCCATCTCAAAAGGGGTCTGGACAGAAATGGGGAGATCATAAAAAATGAGCTATCCGAGGATTGAACCTGCGACCTTACAAATGCTGGTCCATTACTAACTGAAGCATGTATTACACTTTGAACCCTAATACTACTTTACAAAATGTCTGAGTTCATACGCAGTTGTAAGAACTACAAAAGTGAAATGCCTTAAATACACAAGTTTCTGGTTTTCTACAGAAGCAACATCTTGTGAAACTGAGGTACAATGTCCGACAGTGCCAACAATAGTTAAAGTACAGAGCACTGTTTATCACCATAAGGGGCCCTCTGTTGCCCTTCATAGTCACAGCCACTGGGTGCTGTCCCATCCCCTCCCCTGCTTTGGATCCTGAAACCAGGAATTTCCTAATCCGCTGTCAATCATATGACGTCTAAACACGGAATCATGCAGCAGGTACCTTTTTTTGAGATAACTCTTTACACTTGGCATAATGATCCATCCAGAGCATCTGACATTTTGCTGCCTGTATCACCAGGTATGTATGTCCCTTTTCACTGCTAAGTCAACATTCATGGTGTGGACATACCACAGTTTGCTTAATGATTCACCTACCACACAGTATCTGAGTTGTTTCCAGCCGTTGGCTCTGATGAACAGAATTGCTCTGTGGGATTTTGAGTTAAACGTTAGTCCTAATCTCAGGAATAAATGACTAGGAGAGTAAATTGTGACTCATATGGGAGTTTCAGGCTTAGTTCTCCCTGAAACCACCAAACTGTTCTCTAGCACTGTGGAACTGTTGCGCATCCTCATGAATAATGTATGAATTCCTGACAACCTTGGCAGCCAGGAGTGTTATCTTCAGTTACATTTTAGTCATTTCTCCTAGGGATGCAGTAATGTTTCCTTGTGGTTTTAATGTGTGCTTTGTGACCAGTTACTTCAACATGTGCTGCGTTTATGTATGTCTGCATCTGTGAAATGTCTCCCCATGTTGTTTGCCCGTTTTTTATAGAGCACATTAGCTTTTCATTTTCTCCTTTTTGGATCTCCCAGCATCCAAATAAAAGTTGGCCATAGTGATGAGTGCCTGCAACCCCGGTTCTGGGGATGCCTGAGGCTCCTGGGGCAGCTAGTCTGTGAGTCACTGAACCTCAGATTCAGCAAGAGACCTTGTCACACACACACACACACACACACACACACACACACGGGCCAGAGAGCAGATGAAGCAGTTGTGCACACATGAAAACATGTATGCCACCTCCAACACATAAATGGGAAATTTAATTTCCATGCAGTCTAATTTAGCAATTTTCATTATGAATGGGATTTTGTTATTGTTGCTTTTTTTTTTTCTTGGACAGTGTCTCACTATGTCTGTAGCTATGGTTGAACTTAGTATGTGGATCAGGCTGTCCTTGAACTCATGGAGATCTATCTGACTCTGCCTCCAGCTTGCTGGGATTAAAGGTATGTGTTACTGTGCCTGGCTATAAATGGGATTTTTAATGTTAAAGCCAAGTGCTAAATTCTGAACTGTACCATCTTTTCTCTAAAAGTTTTACGGCATTACTTTTTGTTCTATGGGACACAGATTATTTTGATGAAATCCTAAAGAAGCTGTGTGACAGTCTGGGGGCCTTTTTTTCCTTTGTACTAGTTGACCCCAGCACCATTTGTAGACAGCCTTCCTTCCTCTGCACTCAGCCCATGTCTTTATCAAGACTCAGTTGACATATCTGTGTGGGGGCTGGGGGGTCTAAGTCTGCTGTCTCCATTCTGTCTGTCCTTCTGTCTGCACCACACAGCCCAGGCTCTGGCCTCTGTGAGGTGAGTCCTAAAAACACACAGGAGTTGTGTTTCCAATCAATTTTTTTTGTGGGTTGCTTTAACTAGTAATTTTTCTCTTACATGGCAGCTTCAGAATAATCTTATTTATACACCAAAAGGAGTCCCCTAGGGTTTGGACAATTATGCTATTATATCATATTGTGTTGTGTTTTGTTGTGTTGTATGTACATATTTATATGCATGAATGCATATATACAGTATAAGTAAGACGTAACTGTATTAACTCTCCCATCATGTTGGAGAGTGGTGTACTCAGAGTGCTGTCTGTCAGTGTGGGAAGATGCTGTACTTCTCCATTACTTTAGGACTTTTCCATTCAAATCGTGGCTCTGAGCACAGGAACCTTTTGTTTTGTTTTGTTTGGTTGACAAAGTGTCTCATGCAGCCCAGGCTGGTCTTGAACTTCTGATCTTCCCGCCCTCACCTCCCAACTGCTGGGACTACTGACATCCACCACCACACTCACTTTAGCATGCAAATCTAGTGCAAGTTTTGTTAAATGTACATCTAACTATTGGGAGTCGTTTGCACCATAGTGTGTATTTTTAGTTTGAATCTGTACTCTTTCTAGTACACGTGTATCATTGCATTTTTATGTTTATCTTGTAGCTTTCTCACCTTGAACACATCGATTCTTTCTAAGGTATCTTTCTTTCCTTGGAAGTCTTGGGAACTTTCTGTGTAGATAATCATGCTAGCACCTTATTCCTTTCTGATCCATCTGAGCTTTCATTTCCTTATGCGTCCTCACTTGACCAATGAAAACTCTCCTTTCATTTCCTTATTCTTCATCACTTGACCAATGAAAATTCTCCTTTTATTTCCTTATGCTTCCTTACTCGACCAATGAGAGCTCTCCTGTTTTGAAGACAGTACTTTGCTTCTTACCTGGAGTTTTTTGTTTATTCTTGTTCCATTTTATTTATTTGCATCTGTCTTACTGATACATCTATTTTTCCCTTTCTGTCCTTCCAATTCTGTTATATTTGCAGTTTGATTCTGTGCATTCTGTAACTCTTTGGGAGTGTCTTATCTCCACTGAGTACCCTGGGGACAATTTGGCTCTGCGAGGGCTAAGTCCCGCTACCCTCGGTTCTGTGGCTACTTCTTAGGTTCTGCCCTCCTCCATTCCTGTGTCTCCCCTGATTGTACCTTCTCCTTCCTTCTACTCCCTTGCCACTTAGACTTCCTAAGGTTGGCTTTGGCCTATCCATTCTTCCTGGTCATCTTTTCTTTTCTCTCTTTTTCTTGCTCCAAACCACTCCCCTTCCTCTTCAGACTAAGAATCCTGAACAGAATGCCATCTGAGCTCACTGCTCCAGGAGTGCTCAGATGATGGGGTGGACGCCAGGAACAGGCAACAAACGACATCCTGCTTGCCCTCAAGCTTTATCTTTCTTTGGGTTTGTCTGAAGCAGGGAAGGCTGATTCAACACCACTAGCACCGTGCTGTGATTCACCATGAGCTTTCCTGAGGTCCCCCAAGCCAGTGTTTCTGCAAAACCCCTTGAGAATATAAGCTATTGCATGCAACCTATCAGACCATGTTGTGTTTTATTTTCCTAATAAACACTTCCCCCTTTTTTATTGCCAGCCACACTGTCCTACTTACTGAAGTCAAAATCTTAAACAAATGTTCCCCTGTCTATCATTCAAAGTCACAAGACCCAGCTTGGCAGTACAGTGAAGTCCCTCTTCTTCAGAGTGACTCTCTCTGACAACAGCTCTTCAACTCCAGTATGCACAAGAATGACCTGAGGCTCTGTTAAAATGGGGCTTCTTGGTCCTTCTCTCCAGAGCATAGACAATAGAGCTGGGGTGAGGCTCAGGAATGCACATTCTCTTACACCACACAGCCACACCCGTGGTTGTGGTGCCTCAACTCTCACGTCAGGCTCTGGGAAGCACAACTATTTATGGCTGCCGCTTCTAAAAGCCACACAGCACTGTTCCAACTGTGCACACATGTTGGACTTTTTAAAAAAATCTCTCTCCATTTAGTGAAGGGGTGAGTATTAACAATAATTTGAGAGAGAGAGAGAGAGAGAGAGAGAGAGAGAGAGAGAGAGAGAGAGAGAGACAA
>NC_034593.1:91900339-91904909 GCF_900095145.1 Mus pahari | reverse complement strand
CACACACACACACACACGCACACACACACATGCACACACACGCACACACACACACGCACACACACACACACGAGCACACACACACACACAGCAGGAAAGAATGACAACTTTAGGTAAGCAAAAATGTGTTCCTCTCCCGGGCACATAAAGCATACTCTTTCCTATCTCGATACCTACATGGAACTTCTACATACTTAAGTGATAAGTACCAATTACTACCCTGTGCCCTAGATGTATACACAGAACAGACTGTCACAGATGGGCCAGAAAGCCCATTATCTGATATGTACCCTCCTCCTCCCTGTCTTCTTCCTCACCATCCTGACTCGGAAACCCCTGCAGCATCTGAATTACTGCCAATTCCCACCCTCACTGGACCCAAAACCTGCCACTCTAGGCTTCGTTATCACCACCATCAGCTCTAGCACGCACCCTTAACAAGCTTAAACCACAGTAGCCAGAGCTAGCAGACACCTAAGGGTTCTGTGGGACTGAATAGGGTGGGTGGCTGTGGTGGAGACTTGGGGCCTCTGGGCTAACTTTTTATGTGACTGGGTCCCTGAAGACCAGTCGTATATGGGGAGGCTGGAGTAGGCAAACAGGTCAGTGTTGCTTCATGTCTGTGGCTTGGTTTCCTCCATCCCACTCTTCTCCATTTACCCCAACCCCCATCTCACTTGTCTTCTCTCCTGTGAACCTTAGCCAACCTTGGCTGAGGAGAGCAGCCTCAGCTTGTCTTTCACTCCATTCTCCTTTCTAGAATCCCAGTGGTTCCTCCCCAGGAGTGAACTCAGGCACCCAGTATGTAATCACCAGTGTTTTGATTCTGTACTGTGACCTTTCCTCACTAAGGAGAAAGGCAAGCACCTTCTGTATGCTGTGCAGTTCCTTGGAGATGGTCAGCACCTTTGTGGGTCCATGAATGGATTGGTGCAAACACTTCACGAGTTCAAAGGGCTTGTGAGCCAGAGAGGCAAGAAGCAGTTATCACCAAATACTGTGAGTTCTATGTGAGAAAAAAGGTCTCCTCCATGTTTGCTAACTGTTCAAAAAAATAAAAAAACCTGGAATATTCTTTATACATGCCTGTGATTTTCTCCTGTTACCTTACAGCCATTCCTGAACTGCCTTGTCCTGGTGTGCTGATTGATGGGTGATTTCATAGTCTCGCTTGAGAGTCCATCCTTGGGACTAGCCCCATCTGTTGACTGGTTATGTATAGCTTCCAGAATGGAAACATTGCTCACTCCCTCTGAAACACCAGGATTTTGCCAGGCTTTTGCTGATCCTTTGAACACAAATGAATGGACTTCTAACAAAGTTCCATATAAACAATATCATAGATAACATGATAAATAAATAATTCAAAACTGATAAGTGTTTCTGGCATGTCTTTCTCTTTCTGGAATTATATTTTATAGATAGCTATGATAAAATTCTTGCTGCGTGAATGATGAGGTCCACATGTGTGTCATCTTTAAATGAGTAGGTGACCTATGCTTGCTAGACCCTAGTGATGAAGAGCACAGGACTTAGTGTCAACTTCCGGATTGTTGACTTTGTCACCAGCCTATGCTCTGACTTCACTGCCCAGCGGAGGCAGGAACATTACCTATGCCACAGGATTCTTTTGAAGATTAACTAAGATAATGCATATGTAGTGACCGACATGGTTCTTCACACACAGTAGGTGCTTAATAAATGCTAAACTTCCTACTTAGTAGTATGATTGCTGAATAGGGTTCTGGATCCTTACTGATCCCCAAATGCCAGAGCCTAGATGATCAGAACTGGAAGAGGAGTGAGAGTCATTTCGAAGGATGAAGGGAAGAGAAGGGGAGTAGGGGCAGCCAGACCAGCAGGGCACAGTTAAAGGCTATGAAGTCTCATAAGAGAGCTTGTGGCAGGGGTGGGGGTGGGTGCAAACCATACAGAGTCTGGCAGGTCATGATTCGTGCCGTGCGTGGGTTTGACTTCCATGCACTTTGGGTGTGTCTGAACATCCCTACATAGCCACCCAGCCCTGCATGGTGTGGCCTTCTGCCCCTTGTCACCGGCGACACTCTATATCTTGTGTAATACACTACAAGGGCACAAAAACATTCCCCGCATCTGTGTATGCCCTTTGCTCCATCTGGAAGACTCCTCACACCGTTCTTCCCCAACTCTGCTACCTTCGTAGTATATTTGAACACGTTAGTCCCCCAGAAAGTGTCTCCTGACTCCCAATTCAGAGCTTACTCAGGTGCCCCAAGCCTTCCCTCTGCAACCATCCCTTGGTTTGTCTCTGATTATTGTCTCTACTGTTGTTGGCGTTTGCTCCTGCAGGCTCCATGTCTGTGGGTGCCTTCCTCCCGGTGCTTATCTCTAGCACCCAGGAGAGTAGCTGGGCTGATCCCCAAATTAGTGCCTCAAGTAAATGAAAAGGAAGATTGCCTGTAAGAGCAGAGGCCAGCAAGACATTGGGCAGGGCAGGCAGGCCGACAGAGAGTGTGTACATCCAGGGGGTAGAAATGGCGTCAGCTCAGGTTTGAAGGTGCACGTGACAAGGGTTGGATCAGAACAAGCTAAGTTAAGTGAAGCAGATTGTGTTTGAGGAAGGAAAGAAGAGTTGAGTGTTAGGCCCGGCATGGTGGCTCCTGCCTTTAATCCTAGCACTTGGGAGGCAGAAGCAGTTGGTTCTCTGAGTTCGAAGTCAGACTGGTCTACAGAGTGAATTCCAGGACAGTTAAAGTTACAGAGAAAAACAGTCTCAAAAAAAAAAAAAAAACAATAAAAAAAATAAAATCCTACGTTTAAGATATGGAGAGAGAGAGAGAGAGAGAGAGAGAGAGAGAGAGAGAGAGAGGACTTTGGAGCTAAGTAGAACAGAGAGACTGATCTGAGTTCAGAGAAGATAGATCTGAGGGTCCAGGCCAGACCGAAGAAGGAATAGACATCCGGGTGGTTGGCAGGTGCTGTGGTCTCACCCAGAGGTGGCCCTGGTCTCAGGCAAAGAGCTGGGACCATGGAGAAGCAGCTGCCTGTGTGGTGGGACCCACTCAGAAGCTCTTCATTGGCGTTTGAGAGAGAGAAATTGGAGAGAGAGAACAAAGGAGAGGGGCCATAAGGAGAGTCAGAATAAAGGACAAAGGGCAGCAGGACCAGGGCCAGCTTCTCAGAGCAGATAGGACTGCAGTGAATTCATGATCACAGAAGACACTCGAGCTACCCAAAGGACCTGGAGATGTGAGAGGAGGAGGCATTCTTGGGGCCGATGCATAAGATAGCCGTAGGCCGGAGCTGGCCGTGTTAGAGACGTGTGCCTGAAGAAGCACCTATCCTGTGAAAGGAGGGGCTGTTCAGAAGGTGAAAGGCATGAAAGAATCACTGTGGTACCCTGACTCCAAAGTCACTAAGGCATGGCATCTCCAGGAGTCCAGGAGGGAAGGACTCCCATCAGGTCTTCCTTCTGGACTGGAAAGTCATGGATGACCTTGTAAAGAAAAGCTGGGACAGAAGCCAGTATAGGGAACTGGACAGTCGAGTGGGTGGCAAGGACAGGCTGGAGCAGGTGTGGCTTGCTTGTTCCAGAAGTTTGTCCATGAAAGGAAGTCAGTGCTCAGTGCTGTGAGATGGGACAGGTCCTCCCTGCTGCCTGACCCCGGGCCTCAGAGGGCAGAGCATCCGATAGGTCTGTGTGGGCATCCCAAGTCCCTTTATAGAATTTATCAGCTCTAACCTGGGGGCAGAGATGAAGACACTTCCCAAGAACTGTCTTCATGGGCAGAAGCAGGAATGCCCTTCCTAGTTGGGGTGGACACTGGAGAGGGTGACTCGGAGGGAGGTGGCTGTGCTTCTCTGCAGTCTCAAGAATCGTCAAACATCAGAAGGAGCTGAGGAGTCTGCAGATCTCTGCTCAAAGTGAATGCCCCTCCGGCCAGCCATTAAAAACATGCTGGCTGCACTGCTGTCCCTTCCAAGCAAGCCCCGAGCTGGAGAGGGCCCTGCTCCCTGACACCATCTGGCAACCAGCCACACTATTCCAAACCGTGTGTCCCCTGAAACACGAGAGCCCACGTTTCTCTCCGGTAATCTCCTCTCCCTTCTGGCCGCTCTCAAGCCAGGCCCAGGCTATGTTTAGCCTGGCAGCTGGCACAGATTGTGTCCACCGAGGAGGCTGGCTGGGGAGGGGGACAGCTGTTTATGAGAGCCAAGTGTGTGCTGAAGCTGGTGTTGGGTCGCTTGTGAAAGTGCTGGGGTCGGGGGTGGGGGTTAGGGGAGAGGGGCTACTGGTTTGCTTTACTGGCACTTTGGGGTGTGTTCGATGTCCCCCTCCAGGCTGAAAGTCTATAAAACAACTACAGTAAAACACCAAGTAGGGGAACAGTGGAATGGCTCAGTGGCAAAGGCACTTGTCACTAAACTGGACAAGCTGAATTTGACCCTCAGTACTCACATGGTAAAAGGGGACAACTGACTCCACAGAGCTGTCCCCTGACCTCCATATATGTACCATGACATGACATTCTCTCTTTCTCTCTCTCTCTCTCTCTCTCTCTCTCTCTCTCTCTCTCTCTCTCTCTCTCTC
>NC_034593.1:91898669-91900199 GCF_900095145.1 Mus pahari | reverse complement strand
CACACACACACACACACACACATATGCATACACACACAGAAATAATATTTTAAAAGATACATAACATTAAATGGGTGTTCACTACGCCAACCACAGCAACAACTACCTCATGTGAATTATCCTTTGGAATCTTCATGAAAGTCCCCCAAGATAGCACTTTGCCGATGAGGAGATGGAAAGACAGAGAGGGTAACCAACTGGTCCAGGGATTTTAAGTAACCTCCCTGAGAGCCCAGACCTGACACTATTCCAGAAACTCAGCTTTCCTCTGTAAAGAAAATACCTTGTGTCTGGGTGGATGTGGCACCTGTCAATAATAAACTCGATGGCCTATAGCTTAGGCAGGAAATAAGAGGTGGAATATCCAGGAGGCAGAAAGGATTCTGGGATTATGCTAGGCAGGGGATTCTCCCGAAAAGATGTGACCAGACAGATGCACGGTGCCTGAGCACACACAGGTAACCAGCCACAAGACAAATTATAGATTAGAATAAATGGATTATTTTTAGTTATGATCTAGTCAGAGAGGAACCTAGCTATATGGTCAAGGTATTTTTAAATATAACTTGAGTCTGAGTCTTCTTTCTGGGAGCATAGGATGGGAAAGAAGAACCAGACTTAACTTAGACACCCCTCCACTGCCATCTACTTCTGCAGAGGGGACCACAGAGACCCAAGCGCATTCCCTGCCTCTACTGATGACCAGCTGTGAGCTGTACACGTTATAGCTTCCTTGATCTTCAAGTTTCTATTCGAAAAAGAAACAAGAGCCAACGGTTGGTAGCATAACCTATATGCAAGTGCTTACTGAAGGCTTATTCCCTGTAAACCGTTTCTCCCTACTCCAAGCCCTACCCTGACCGCAAGCACATATCAGCATCCCTTACAGGGAAAACTGATGCTAACACAACTCAGAGAGCCCACCCAAAGCTTCTCACTCAATGTGTCGGGGATGGAACCCTAGAACAAACATTTCTGATCAGATCCCATGCAGAGCCCTGGGCTCACAGATGGTGAGAACCTTTGCTCCACAAACAGCTTCTAGCGTATGAACATAGCCTCTTGCTGCACAGCCTTGGGTGACATCCAATATGACTGAATGAGGGAAGCTGTCCCTGGAGGTTAGAGCTTTTGTTTATCCATTTTATACTAACAAGAGCCTTTCACAGAATAAAAAAAAAATGGGTTTGATTCCCAGTAAAATGCACACACACACACACACACACACACACACACACACACACACACACACAAAGCTAACAACAAAATTAATCCTAAGGTAATATTTGAGGCTGGGAACACAGGGGTAGAACATTTGGCTAGCATGAGCAAGGCTCTGGCTCGACCTCCATATAAATAAATAAATAGATTAATTAATTATTTAATAACATGGGACTAGGCCATGTCTTTTACTAATGTTCTCAGCAGAGCTCTGTTCTTGAGGGCTTATGGAGAAGCAGTCTGGCAGGAGGGTATCCCTGCGGGCTACTCTCTCTCTCTCTCTCTCTCTCTCTCTCTCTCTCTCTCTCT
>NC_034593.1:91883910-91898504 GCF_900095145.1 Mus pahari | reverse complement strand
CACACACACACACACACACACACACACACACACACACACACACACACACAAACACACACACAGTGCCCAGAACCTTTCTGGAAGCAGAAAGAGACGGCTTCTTTCTAAATTCACGTTCTCTTGGTATATATCATCCTTCATGAGAAAGGGGAGGGGCAGGTGCCCACCCGTGGAGAGACTTCCTATACATAAAGGAAGGACTTAAACTTCTCTGTCTACGGTGGACATTGAAAAACAGAAGTGTATTCCTGCTTGGCTGAATTTATGAAATGCTGAGTTCAACTGGGTTCCTGCACTCAGGAGGCTGAGGCCGATGGATCTGGGCCACATGTTCAAGGCCAGTCTGGGTGACATATGCAAACCCTGTCCCCAAATCAAAATAACAAAACAACAACAACAGCAACAATAAATTCTGACTCCAATATTCTGATAGCATCTACTAATGGTAGCAGATACCATAGAAATCTAGCTTGTGTGGAGAGAGGGGGATTTTATGGGATATAACATCCATGGCCAATTTAAAATCAGTCTTTAACTGTGCCCAATCGCGTGTGAGTTACTTTAACATGTATCTTGTGTCTGTTTTACCATTAGAAGTGACCATTATATTGTGGGCACTGGAATATTTTACAAAACATGCTCTCAGCCTTGGCGAATCCTGTCTTGCTTACACACACTGCTAACACACAGACTCAAACTCACTTGCTTCATAGGTAAATCAGGTGTGTGTGTGTGTGTGTGTGTGTGTGTGTGTGTGTGTGTGTGTGTCATCGAATAGCTTGATATCCGGAGCTAGGATAGCAGTAGGGAAGGGGTGAAGCCGAGGCAGATGAGTCTGGTAGGGGCAGCCCAGCACACAGCAGATGGGGAGGAAAGGCTGCCTGGCTTGGGTACCTGGCAGCAGGAGGGAGCTCCTGGAACCAGGCACCCTGGACACTCCGATGTCTTGCCAGCCCACTACATCGCAAGATGGCGTGCTGGATGCCTTCCTGAGTGGCTGTCCAAGCAGAGACAGCTCGCATGGATAATTCAGGCCTGCTGCCTGTAGCTCAGCACCACGGGAGCTTCTGAGGCTTCTTCAAGCATGCCAGCACTTCAAGCTGGACCGGCTTTCTAGGGAGAGCAAGTGAGAGAGCTTAGGTGTAAGCTGGGACTGACGGTCACATCACATACCCCACGCCAACCTGCAAAGCACAAGCTGCATGATAGCAGGGCTGGCGACGAGGATGAAAGGTCTTCCCGTTTCTCCAGCAGACCCCGAGCTTTCTTCTTTGACTGTTTTGTAGTATAAGAGTTCTTACTATATTTTCATGATGCCGGAAATGGCCCCATTTAAAATTATGTGACTGTGGGAGGGTGTCTACCCTGAGGACACAAAACTGTGTTTCCGAATGGAGAAGCTTCAAGATGAACTGTGGTTCTGATAAACAGAGCAGGATTTTCGTGTCCTGCTTAGGTCTGAGTGTCCCCGAGGGCTTTGAGGGATGGGAGCAGTGTAAAGGTTCCAAATATCTAAACAGCGGATCAGTTCAGAGTGTTTCCCTTTTGTAAATAACTGTTTATATTAGTGTATGCCTGTACACAGTGCATGTGGAGACACATGTGCCATGGGGTTCATGTGTCACACTGTGCGTGTGGAGGTCAGAGGACAGCTTCCTCTCCTTCCACTCTTACAATTCTCCTGGGATAGCTCAGGCTCTCTGTGAGGACTCGTTCTCAAAGCCAAACCAAAATAGGCCTGAGCTCATCTGATTTTGTCCAGAGTGGAGCAGGTGTGAGACTGAAGAGGGCTGTCTCTGGGCGGGGAGCACTTGGAAAGCATCCCTGAGTCCTGTGTGTGGTGCTCTTCTCTGCCCAGCATTCCCACATCATCCCATCTGCTGATCTACTTGACTCCAGCATCTTCATCCTGCCTTGGGGTTTGGAAGAGCAACTACTGGGACATTTGCCAGTGCTAAATAGGCTCGGAATGCAGGGTCAGTCTTAAAAAGCTTGGGGCCGTCTGCCCGTGTGCACAGATACGTGCTGGACTGAGAGTCCCAAGGTTTGGGAAAGCAAACAAATAAGCAAATAAAAACATGTTTTACCCATATTTTAGTGGGAGGAAGCAAAGAGGAACACACAGATCCTGGGATCTTCCAAATTCAACCTCCTTTTCTATTCTGTACCAAACAAACAAACAAACAAACAAATGAACAAACAAACAAAAAACTCAGGCTGGAGAGACAGCTCAGATTGTAAAGAGATTTGCCACTAAACCTGATGACCTGAGTTTGATCCCCATGACACACATGGTGGAAAGGAAAACAGCCTTCCAAAAGTTGTCCTCTGGCCTGTGCACCATGCTATACACTCACCAGACCAACAATTTAATTTTTAAAAGAAACCAAGAAAAAATGTATTTCCAATGTATGCACATGTGTGTAAATACTTCTTTTCCCAATCTCTTCTCCACATATCCATTCATTCATCCAGCATCATTCATTCATTAAAGTCTAACTGTGGGTTAAGCTTTTGCCCATTTACACTAAGTAACCACTTACGAGTCACACGGAGTCCAGGGTACAATTCAGTATTGCTAAGTGTGGGTGAAAGTCCAAAGTATTGGACACGTATTTTCATAACTTGGTACTACTTACAAACCTGAAACTATCCCATTCAGCTGTTCTGTGGGATAGTGGAAGGAACATGCCTTCACATGCCATTGGAACCAAATAGGTCTGGGTTGAAATCCTGCTTCATGCTATATTGCCATTTCATAGCTTTGTGATTTGGGCATTTTTTTCCCTTAACTTTCTGATTTCTCTGTAATGTGGGAATACAAGAATTATATAAGCTACTATATGCAAAGGCCTCTGCCATGGGCCTGACTCAAAAACACATTCAATATTGTCTATTTCTCTTCTCCTCCTTTCCTTCAATATTTGTTTTTAAAATATTGCAGAATACCCACTGTATCAGCCCATGATCCAGATGCTGGGACTGGTGACTAGGAAAAAGTCCTGAACTTTGTAGCTTTCACTTTCTACAGAAAGTATCACACTGAGCACAATATGCTACCCAAGTTCTATGGAAAAAATAAGAAGAGTAAAGGAGGAGGAAAGGGAGGAGGATGATGAAGAGGAGGAGGATGAAGAGGAGGAGGAGGAAGAGGAGAAGGAAGAAGAAGGAGGAGAAGGAGGAGGAGGAAGAGGAGGAGGAGAAGAAGGAGGAAGAGGAGGAAGAAGGGGAAAGGGAAAAAGAGAAGGAGGAGGAAGAAGAGGAAGAAAGGAGGAGAAAGAGAAGGAGAAGAAAGAGGAGGAGGAAGAGGAGGAGGAGGAGGAGGAGGAGGAGGAGGAGGAAGCATCTTGAAGAGTGGTTTATATACATGAACAGGGAGGTGACTTTTTATTTTTTTGGTTTTTAGAGCCTGGCTGTCCTGGAACTCACTCTGTAGACCAGGCTTGGCCTTGAACTCAGAAATCTGCCTGCCTCTGCCTCCCAAGTGCTGGGATTAAAGGCATGTGCCTCCACTGCCCAGAGGGAGGTGACATCTTTGATTAAGGTACTGTAGGTGGTTTGAATAAGAATGGCCCCCCATAGGTTCATATATTTGAATGCTTCAGGGAGTGGCACTACTTGAGAGGGATTAGGGAGTCTGGCCTTGTTGGAGGAAGTGTGTCACTGGAGTGGGCTTTGAGGTTCCAAAAGGCCTGTTCCAAGCCCAGTCCCTCTCTCTTCCTGCTTCCTGCAGATATGGATGTAGAACTTTCAGCTACTGCTCCAGCACCGTGTCTGCCTACATGCTCTTGTGCTCCCTGCCATGATGATAATGGACTAAACCTCAGAAACTATAAGCCAAAACCAACTAAATGTTGTCATTTATAAGCATATAAGGACACTGTGCCCATGGTGTCTCTTCACAGCAAAGGAACACTGACTAAGACAGTGACACTTAAACATAGATTTAAAGGAATCTGCTCTTTATTATTTGCAAAAGAGGAGCTTCATAGATGTCAGAGGCCAGGTCACCTGCCTCTGCAAGTAAGATGACTACTTGATGCAGAGATGACAGGACAACTTAGCTTCACACTACAGAACACTTTCTAGCCTGCCCGAGCCACTCCCCAAGATCCCCATCAGTCATCACGGCATCTTCATGTCCCCATCATTGGTCATCATGGCATCTTCATGTCCCCATCATCGGTCATCATGGCATCTTCATGTTCCCATCATCAGTCATCATGGAATCTTCATGTCCCCATAGATCATCACGGTGTCTTCATGTCCCCATCATCGGTCATCATGGAATCTTCATGTCCTACATGCACATGCTTCCACTGTCCTCAGATGCTTTGGCTCTCTTGGGAAAGGAAAATGAAGGTACAGCAGCCAAACAGACATGTTCTCTTTCTCAGCTACTTCTGAGTCCTCCCTAAGGGTACTTTGACGGTCACCTTCTGATTTGGTCCCAGAAATAGAGGCAATTCAGTGGAAAACATCTCAAAGAAGGCAAGACTCCGTAAATACCCATATTATTCTCTTCTGAGAAAACTTTTTCAACTGTAAGGTAGGGATCAAAGGGAGAAATCTGAGAGGCTTGACTGAGTTCCACAGTAGTGTTAAATAACTGTACCCCCAAGACCTACCTTAACATACAAAACCAGAGGTATGCTAGCAGGTCAACTTCATTCAAAGTAGTCAAAGAGCAGAAGTCAAACAGACGCAGCATGATGTTTGGTTATATAGATAATTTCTTGAGTCCAACAGACCCACTCAGTGCTTTGCCAACCTTCGTGTGCCTACAAATATTCTGGAGATCCCATTTAAATGTACATTCTGATTCTAGAATGGGCCCTGAAAGCCTCTATTTCCAACCTACTCTTAAGGAATTCAGTGCCATGGAGTTTATGTGTTTAGTATCAAGGCTTAGGCAGTCCTTAAACGTGGCTGTACATAAGCATCACCCAGAGACTGCTCTACCTCACCTGCAGCTGGGCATATAAGAATAACCATGCTCAAAAATTGCGGTGTCTGTCTGGGCAGATAACTCAGTGTTAAACCTTTACTACCAAGCCTGAGGACCTGAGTTCCATCCCTGGAATCCATATAATACTAAGAGAGAACTCAGACACTTTGTCCAATGACCTCCATGTGCTTACTGTCTAATATGGGCCACACCCACACAATAAATAAGCAAGCAAGCAAACAAACAAACAAATACTAAGGGAATTGAGAATGACTGAGCATTTAAGGGCTCTTGCTATTCTTCCAGAGAAACAAAGTTAGGCCCCCAGTATGCATGTTGTGTGGTTCAAAATCAACTATAACTCTAGTTTAGAAAACAGAAACTGTCTTTTGGCCTCTTCAGGCACACACACACACAGACACAGACACACAAACACATACAGACACACACACACACACACACACACACACACACACACACTAAATAGAATAAACCTCTAAACTTAAAAAAAACACCAATGTTTAAAAGAATGTACTTTGTTCAGAGTGAGAAATTTTCAATATAAAAAATAAACTCAGGAAGCAGCCAAGATGCCGTAAAGGTACTCGCCACCAAGGAGAGAGCTGACTCCCAGATGTAGTGCTCTGACTTCTTCTCACACATCATAGTGTGTGCAGACACAAGTGAATAAATATGTGTGAAAAAAATATGTAGTGTCTAGACATCTTCCCTTACCTACCCCAATTAAAACAGAACCTAGAGCATGAACTGTGTCATTTTAATAAAAGCTCCTTAGGTGTTAGCTGAGAACTACTGAAACAGGCTAAGATGATGTTGGGAAATTCCAGAGGCAGATGAAGTATCCATTTTGGGTGAAAACAGCTGTATTCCACAGGGATGAATTTCCCCCCTCTGCGACTGGCATAACAAAATAAGACACCGTTTCCTGTACAGTTTCTATAGTACACAGAATTCTTACTTGTTTGCTTTCATTTGGTTCTTTTAATTCAATGTGTTTAAAGCTATATGGCTGATCTTACAGATGTGGTGTGAGGGGATGAATCCTTGTGGTTTGCTCTGATCAAGCAATGAGTACATGACAGAGAAGTCAAGCTCTCTGGCCTCCTTGTTGCATACAAGGATGGGCATATAAATTTGACGGTGTTCTTTGAACACATACATGTGTTCTGGTTGCATTTCTATTGCTGTGACAAAACTCAGGGCCAAAGAAACTTACAAAAGAAAGCTTTTAACTTAAGGCTCGTGGCTCCAGAGGAGTAAAGTATGTGGCCATCACTTGGTGAGCACAGGCAGGCATGGTGCTGGAGAAGTAACTGGGAGCTTACATACCTAGACAACAACCATGACACAGAGAGAGACAACTGGAACAACACAGGCTTGTGAACCTCAAAGCTCAGTCCCAGTGACATTGGACCTCCTCCAAAAAGGTCACACTTCTAAATCCTCCCAAACAGTTCCACCCACTGGGAGCCAACCACTCAAACATATGAGACAAGGGAGAGGAGGGAGGAGAGTATCTTTATCCAAACACCAAAACATGTGAGACCTATCAATGATGCTAGATGCATTGCTGTGTCTGAGGAGGCTATGGTAACACTAAGCTAAAGAATTTCCACTGGCACACAGATCGAATGGGGACTGTCTTAGTGTTTTATTGCTGTGAACAGACACCATGACGAAGGCAGCTCTTAGACTACATTTAATTGCTGCTGGCTTACAGGTTCAGAGGTTCAGTCCATTATCATCAAGGTAGGAGCATGGCAGGAGCATGGCAGAGATATAAGTGAAGGAGTTGAGAATCCCACCTCTTGTTGCAAAGGCAGCTAGGAGAAGACTGGCTTCCAAGCAGCTAGGATGAGGGTCTTAAAGCCCATGCCCACAGGGACATACTTCCTCCAACAAGGCCACACTTACTCCAACAAGGCCGCACCTACAAATAGTGCCACTCCCTCGGCTAAGCATATTCAAACCACCACAGGGACTGACACACATACCTATGAGGGGGACCTCAACTGTGAGGGATACTGAAGACTAAGTAAAATGGTCTTGGAGATTCATCTAAGAGCTGCAGAACCCTGCGATCCACAGTTTCATGCTCCCATTCTGTTTTTACCCATGAATCATAGAACCAGACTTCCACTTCCCCATGGGGTCTTGTAGGAAATTGTGCTAGAGTCACCACATAAAAACTATAGTAGACAGGCATTACCTGTGTTGTAGTGCTGGAAAATTGGCCATCAGAATAGTTTTTCGTGCTCTACAATAGGCCATTTCCAAAAAATACAAGCTGTATACCATTTAATGTCCATTTACTGTTATGAGAGACACTGTGCAGATCTGATGGCAAACACAGCTCCTTACAGGGTGACCATGGTAAGCAGTAAGTACAGGTGTGCTCTCAGAAGGGACCCAGATATAGCCTGTTAAGAAGCGACGAAGCAACTCTGTGCCAAACCCCTAGGTTCCTTGTCAGCCCAAGGGACCCAGTTCACCTCAAACAAATGGAACAGTTCTAACTGTTCATGATAAGGAAGACATTGGTCCTTCATCACCCATCCTCCACCCCCGTGTTCACTTTGACACACTAAGATTACTGTGTCTGCTGAGAGCACTAAGGATGGATGGAAGAATATATCTAACCAGAAATCCACAATGCTCACTTTCATTGTCTAGAGCATCAATTTGCCCATGAATCCCTGAGACCATCACCTAGCAACTGAGTTGTAGATTGGTCTATCGTTTCTTCCCACCTTCCAGTCCTCCCCAACAGGACACACACAAAGCTGCAACTCTCTCCTTAATTATGTCAATGCCACAATAGAAAAACGGGGAAATGGCATAGATAAATCATTTATGGAAGGAAAAAAAATACAGGAATGGTAAACAATTTCCAAGCCAGGCGTGGCAGCACATGCCTTTAATGCCAGCACTCTATTAGTTCAGGGCCAGCCTGGTCTACATAATTCCAGGACAGCCAGAGAAGTAAAGTGAGACTCTTGTCTCAAATACAAAAACAAACGAACAACAAAACCCAAAAATGTTCATTAAAACTTTGGAAGCCTAAACAGACTAATTCTAAAAATACTTTGAAAATTGTACCAGACCCTAAAAAAATAGGAAAATGATCTTTTGAAATGTGCACAGCTATACAACAGACTGCTATGCTGGTGCTGACATTATATTTACAAACATGAAAGTTTTTAGTGATGTAGAATAAGGCAGGAAACGAAGCTGTGTAGATGCTGTAATTCTGACCGGAGTTGCACGTTAAGGCACAGCAAAAGCACTGGGAACAGCTGTCAGAATACGGATCATGCCCACTTGGCCATGAGGGGTTTTATGACATTCTTCTTCCACTTAATTTTTTAATATATATTTTGAATTTCTAAAGAAGCTTGTGCTACATGGTTAATAAGAGATCCAGCCAGGAAATGAGCTTATCATCTATTTAAGTGAAGGACATCTAACCATTCTTGTGGGAGAGAAGACCCTGAAAAGACCCTGAAAAAAAAAAAAAACCTAAAAAGACCCTGAAAAGATCCTGTGATGTTCTTCCCTTTGACTGTCAGATAATTAAAACAATGGACCCCAAACCTGTCATTTCCCCAGTCTGTAAAGTGGAGAGAGTCCACTTACTCATTTCACACCGTACTTTCAACAGTCTCTGCCCAGCGAGCGTTCCATAAACCATCGACCTTATTAACTCAGAACCAGTAGGGTTTTCATTACCTTCACATATGTATGGATAAGAAACTGAAGCTCCAAGAAACAGTTGCCAGCTCTGGCACATGTGTGGCGTAGGAGGGGCAAAGCCAGAGCTTACATCCAGAGTTCCTGGCAACCATTCCTAGATTCCCTTTCCCTTAAATTTTCCCAGAGGGACACCAGAATAGATGTTCAACTTCCGTTCACCCATCTCTGCTAGTCCAGCACTCTCACAGGAAGGTGCCTGGGAGGACTCGGAGCCCAAGATGGTCCCTTCTTATGGTTTTGTTTGGGGCCCCAGAACTAAGTATTCACAAGGGACATACTTGCAGTAATGTGTGTGCATGTGCTCTTTAATAAGACCTGGCTGTCATTGTGCCCTGGCCATGGAGGAGTTCTTTTAAGTCTGGCTTAACGAGTCAGTGATGAAATTACCAAATAAAATCTCTATGCTTTCAGTGACATATTTCATAAGACAGGAATTCAGTACCTGAGAACGGCAGTTGGCCACAGAGATGATAATGTGTCCATTTCATGAGCTCCAGTCCTGTTCTTCTCCCAGTCTGTTGCTTTGCCCATTTCTACAGCTTTAGGACCTACTTTCCCTCCATCTGCCTCCCACAGAAGGGACAAAATTGCTGCCCTCACCCCAGGGCGGATAGAACCTGGGAAGAACAGGATGGCTCTGGAGATATTTTTAAACACTAGCACTTGGCTGATTAGGGGGCATTTTGAATTATGAAATGCTTTTTCCCCTCTTTCAATGTGACTTTGATATATTCGGGGTGGTTTGCTAGATTTTGTTATAGTCATTTTTTTGAGACTCTAAATCTCCTTAATTTTTGTATGGTGAGTTTGCTGATTGTGTTATTTGATTAGCCTGAGTGTCCTGGAAGTACTGTCAGGTTAATTCTCACACAGCCCAGTAGTTGTGTGCTGAGCCAGCCATGGGAACTGGGAAGGAATCTTGGCAGCATGGGTATTCTTGAAGTGTCAGTGGCCTTTAGCTGTCCAGGAGGAGATGCAGAGTCTTTCCGTGGCACTTGCAAAGGATTAGAAATATCCCCACCCCCAGTGCCAGATGACCAACAGGTCATGTAATACAGATAAAATAAGAAATTACTTCAGTGTGGGCTCAAAACTCACATCAAGAAGTTTCTGAGGGAAAAAAAAACTTTCTGTTAATGAATACACAGTCCAGAAGAGCACACACCTACACTCTCAAGTTGTCTGGGAAAATGACATGGTCACTCTCCCTGTGACCAAGAGCAGAGGCAAGGTCAAAGGACCCTGGCTTTTCCAGATCCAAGGAAGAGGGTTGAGAGGAGCATGGGGAATTGGCCCTGAAGGGACTCACAGGAAATCCCGGTTTCCTTTCAACCAGTGGTTTTAACAATAGCTGGAACATTCTAGAAAAGGGGCAGGTGGGGAAAAGAACCCCTGACGAATCAGGAGCTGTGAGGGAAGAGCTTTAGATCAATTGTCTGGAACTTGGCTGCCTGGCCTCTCATTCTGCCCTGCACTGATTCTGCCTGGGTGAGCATCAGCTGTTTGTCCTGAGCAATGATTGCCCTGCTCCCTGGATAAAGAAAGGTCAGTGTGCGACCCCCTCACTCCCTTCCACCTTAAGAGTTTGTCCACACAGTCCACTTCTGCAGAAAAATAAAATAAAATAAAAGTTCCATTTATGTGACACTACAACACTCGAGAGCTCTGCACAAATTCTCCATGCCCTTGTTCCCACATTCCTGTTAAATGCCACACTGGCGCCAACGCTCGCCCAGACAGGTGGCTGCTGCCCCCGCTCACTCACCTCCAGTACAATCTCCTTTAGTTGGAACTGTTTTTGTGAGACCTTGTCTGAAGACACAGGTTCGTGGTAATAGAGACAGAGCAAATCGTATCTCTTCAACATCGGCTTGAGGTTCTTCTCAGAAAGGCTGACCACTCGGTCCTTCCCATCATACGTGGGGAAGTTCAGCCCCTCTTCTGCCCCGCTCAAGGACAGCAGATAAACCCCCACCACGAGCAGGTAAATCCTCTTCATTTGGGAAAAGTCTTGTTTCTCAGTGTCCAGAATAGAGATCATGGAAGGCAGGATGGAAGGTTCTTAGAGATGTTGCTAAGCTGGGTGAGGGAACAAAGAGGCTGCTCTCACCTCCTTGGTCCTGCAGCTGTGTAGTCGTGGGCTCAGAACAAACTGTGGAGGCTCAAATGCACACATGCGCACAGAGCAAGAGCCAGGCACAGGCTGGGAGGCCAAGCCCTAGATACCTTACATAGCTCTCCCAGCCTCTGTCTCATTAAGAACTCCATTTTTAGGATGCAGTTGTTTCGAGCTAAAAATAAATCATGCAATGAATAATAATTTTTTTTTTTTTTAAAAAAGTCAGATATGACACCATTGAGGGATCTGTCCATGCAGCGTGTCAGCAGCAGAAGGACAGCAGGCAGGAGGGGACTGGAGGGACCCTATGCAAGTGAAATAAAGGGGCACCAAAAGTCAAAGAAAAGAAGGAAACTCATGGGGATGGATGAGAACGGACAGCAAGCTGGGGTGATGGTGCCCGTAAGAACACGAATGCTCAGAGCATCAAAAATCCCACTTAGACATTGCGTTGCTCTGTTCCAGGAGAGCCGTGCAGCCTTTCCCTGGCTGCTCTGTTCCACCAGGACCAGCATGCTCTCCACATGCCTTTCTAGGTCTTCTTGGAAGCCCAGTGCTGGCAGCACCACTCCCACATGTCCTTGCCGGTCAGGGACACAGGGACATGTTTCCTACTAACCCGGAATACAGAGGACGAGTAATGGTTCCAGCCCGCCTTTCTTTTCCAGCAGCTGAGGGCTACGAGAGGCAGAAGAGCTGGTGATCTATTTTAAAGTCAATTTTTAGAGAAGTTCACCGGTCACCACAGGAACATCCTTGGGGTCTCTGTCGAGGTCCTGTCCCCACCCCACATCCTACCCCACCCCTGCCCTCATTAACTCTTAAGACAAGACACTGTTTTGTTCCTTTCTTCATTAGCAACAGAGAGATAGGCAGTTTATCCACGCTGGGACAGACCAGAGCTACAATCTCCACTCTGCCTTTTGGGCAGCTGGCAGACTCTGGAGGACCAGGCAGCTTCTCCGAGTCCCAGATCCCCATTGTTTAAAGTGGGGGAGATTGTAACCCTGGCGTTTAGACCACACAGGGGGAAGAGCCTGGCACATAGCAAGCCCTTGAAAACAGTAGCCGTTCTATGTGGCTCCTTCTCACCAGAGCGGACGGAGCAGGCGTTATAATAATTCGTCCATTTCTAATATCATGTGTGAAGCTTGGTCTGTCCACTCTCTCCATGAGCTCAGCCAGCCACTGTGTAGACCTGATTCCTGTGCACCGTGCAGATGAGTTGACCATAGGTGTGTCTGGGAATCAGCTTTCTCAAAGCCACCACCCTGCAGAAGCCAGGGTTCTGGGCTGTGTGGCTTCTGGCTCAGCAGATCCCCTGCCAGTACCCCTCCAGTGACCCTTTGGTACTTTCTTCTGGTCAGATGATGGTTCTGTCTGTGTGCTCTTCAGGGGAGACAGTAGTGCTTGGGAGCCTGGCCAAGGTTTATCTTCTCTCTGCTAGAAAACCCACCAGTACCTTTCCCAGGGACCGGAAGGAAAAGCTAATCCCAGTGCCCTGTCTGACTGAATTGAGGCCCTCTGTTGCCAGGAAAGCTCTGTAAACTCTCCATGCGCAGGTAAGCAGGGCCCTGACTAGTCCAGCATTGATGACCCCAACCACCGCTCTCTGCCCTCCCAGGGTCACTTTCCTCCCAGGAGTGCAGCCTCTGGGCTGTCTAAATGGATAAGTCCTGTGCGATAGTCCTTGCCAAGACTGCAAGATTCCTCCTTAGAAAATATAGGTGTGAGGTGGAGGTGGGTGTGGGTGTGGTGTGGGTGTGGTGTGGGTGTGGTGGGATGGGTGAGGTGGAGTGTGGTGGGGGTGAGGTGGATGGGGTGGACACAGATGTCTTGTCTTTTTGAGGTCAGCTTTGCAAACTGTTCCCGGTTGTCTGAATCTCACTGGGTTACCTTTATTTAGAAGTCGTTCTACTTCTCTCAATATGTAACTGTCTCCTTTTCCCGTTCTGTTTCATTTCTCCCCATCCCCAACCCCCCTACCTCTTTGAAACCTTTAACGCCAGGGTCTTTGCGTTTCTTATTCACTTGCTATCAAACTTGGGCATCATAATCTGTGCCCCGAGTTGGATCCAGCATTTGTTCTCAATAAACCAATTAAAAGAGTCAAATTGATAGTGGGGAGCAGAAAATGGGCTTAGTCGATGTGTGCACACTGGGAAGAGGGACAAAGAGATACAGCGACCTCTTCAAGTTCATGTTCAGGGTTTGCAGTGAGACTGAAACTTAAATAGGGGTCCAAGGATATGCCACCTAAATATTCTTCAGGTATCCTTTAAATGTAGGTGACGGTGTACATATTTGAAAAGATAAAATGAACAAGAAAAGTCATGTGGGGATGGGTACGGAAGCCCTACCTGTGTTATCCAACCCATCATTGGCACATCCTTGTCTGGGCTCTGAGCTCATCCTGTAAGATGGTCTAACAAGTTGTTAGACTCCTGTGGCAGAGACTTCATGGGAGGTAAATTCCCTCTCTGGCTGTTGCCCTTCCTTTTTCCTAGTCTGTCTGAGATTTCCGGTGAAATTTCCATGTCTTTTGGGCCCATTGTTTCACAGACTAAGAGATAAAGAAGTCTCTAGAATGCTTACATTTCTGCCCCGCTTACCACAGACTCGAAAGGGTAGAGGGAGAACTGTTTGTTTTTAATTGACTCTCAAGTCTGGCTTTTGATTGACGGCTCCAGTGAGAAATGCCTATCTGTGGGGAACTCTGGGAGGGGCCTGCAGGCGCACTGGAGGGTGGATACACAGTCTCTGACACACCTTCGGTGTGGAGGGTCTGTGGGTACCCTCGAGTGGGTGGAAGTAGGGAGGACGAACCTGTGTCCACCCTGTAGGAAGAAGCACATTTTCCTGGCTGACACTCCACTGTAGCGGCCTTCTCTCCTTGTTTTCCTGGTGTCTCTTCTTGCTTCATTCTTCACCAGCCTTACGTGGTTTATAAACATGGATGCTGCATCCACATCTAGATCACCCTTCATGCCTCAAATCAGCTTTCAGTCCCCACCAACGCTGCCCACACTGGTATGTAGCACACTGTACGTCTTGTGGGTCTGCTAAAGCCTGTGGTATTGGTTATGTGTGCAATTAACGACGGGCATTTTCAGTTTTGTTGCCTTTGATTTTGAACAAGAAAGAACAGATAAATAAACAAGCAAATACAGATAAAATGTTCGCTGTCACTCTGTAATAAAAGCCCGTGGCTTTCTAACAGCTTCTATTCCTTACCTCTGTGAATGGGACATCTAAAATCCCCCAACCTCATCCCTTCCCACCTGCTCTGTCTTGAAAGGTGGCCAGATGATTCCAGAAACACTATTCGGGTTGATCTTCTCTATAATCCACCTCACGGGTAAACTGGGACTCAAAGCCAGGGTGTTTTCTTTACTGGTCAATTACGCAGATTTTTTCCTGGAACATCTTCTATTGGCCACCCTTTGGGTATAGGGAATAGACACACTGCAGACCTGGATTCATGAATTTATATCTTGAGGGGGAGAGCACTCGCATCATACAGTATGTCACAAGGAAATACGCTCTTAAGAACAGTCAAGAAAGACAGAAGAAGCATGATGGCCACGGGCTAGTTGACACAAGAAAGAAGTTGAGGGAGGAGAGGCAGGAAGATCATTGCAGCTTCAAGAGCAACCCAGTCTATATGATGAATTCTAGGCCATCGACACCCTTTCTCAAAAGAAGGAGGAGGAGGAGATGGAGGAGGAGGAGGAGGAGGAGGAGGAGGAGGAG
>NC_034593.1:91861080-91883810 GCF_900095145.1 Mus pahari | reverse complement strand
AGGAGCAGGAGCAGGAGCAGGAGGAGGAGGAGGAGGAGGAGGAGAGGAGGAAGAGGCCTATGGTCACTTGTCCTCAACAGGCCAATTAAGGAGACAATAGTGAAAAGCAGAGAAAGGAGATTTACTCAATATGGCCACACCAGAAGAGAAGCTAGTAAGTGGGTCCAGGAACTGTCTCGTGCGTCCCTGGGGTTCTGGCCTGAGATGTAGGTCTAAAGGGAGGCCAAGAGCTGTGTGTGACTAAGAAAGCCCGGTCAAGGTGGAGAGGTCCCGGCTGACACTGGTCCGTCTCCATTCTCTCCTGAGAAGTGACCTGACAAGAATTCTCAGAATGCTGTGAACTCCTGGGAGATAAGTCTCCTCTCAGACAACCTTAACCTTGTCCTCTCTCCAGCCCCCAGCAGGAGATTGCCTTGGAAACTCCAGTTTCTTGGTAGCCAAAGGACGGAAGGGACATGGGTGTCTCCCTAGACTTCCTTCCTGCAAGGGCAGTTACATACTGAGAACAGACACTTGTCCTTTAAACACACACATTCTCATCTACTTTTAAAGGTCACACCTATGTGCAAAGGCGGAGGTCCGCTCTCCTTACTCGTCCTTGGCGCTCAGATTTCCATGTGAAAAACAGTCAGTTTTGAACCCTTTCCTGGTTCTCAAGTTTTCTCCTGGGTTCTGAGTTCCTCGAGGATGACAGGCCTGGGGCCTCTCCTGGGCTGGGCTGGGTTTGAGGAAGTGAAGCCTGCATTCCCTGAAGAGGAGGTGTTTTAATGGGGCAGAGGACTCAGGACAGGCCCAAACCTGCCTCTCTCCTCCATGAAGTCCCTAAGCTGACTGCCTCCACAGCACTCTTCTTTGACTAAAATACTCCACCCAGTGGACGATCCGAATATGGCATCTTTCTCTGTGTAAGCTTTTGAAGCCCCTGTCCTGCCCTGGCCTTGCTGTGGTAGCTGCTGTCCTAGGGGAGAGCCACAGATCCCCACACAGCATGACTTGTCCAGCACAGGTGTGGTAGCTGCCCGGAGGCTGTGTTTCCTCAGAGCGCTGAATGTCAGGTGCCCCTTAGCAGCTTTCGACCTCCCCAGTATCTGGAAACTTCCGAATGGAATCAAATACAGAGAGAGCCAGGTTAGGTTGATTGACAACAAGCCCCAAGGCTCCACTAGCATGATCCTGACGCAGCTTTTAACAAATGTTACTTCCTTGGGGAGGGTGTCGGTCTAGACTGGGGATGCCATTCGCTTCCTGATACGTGGCACTTCTCCTTGGAAACATCCCTCCCACTGGGGTTCCTAGCCTCTTAGATAGGCCTGAAGGTTACTGGATCAGGGAACCATCTGTTCCAGCCTGGGCCCAGAGCAGAGCCCGGTAACAATATATTAAGTAGCATTGTGGAGTTACATTGTGTCTGCCCTTTTCAGAAGCACTGCAAATGTATTCCTTTTAGCATCTCCATGAAGCTGATCATTTTACTCCTCCCAGTTAACAGATGGTCAAACTGAGGGACAGAGAGATTAAATACATTGCTGAGGCCATGTAGCTAGTACTGGCAGAGCCTGGATTTGAACCCGGCTGAGGAACTCTTGTCCCTGTCCTCCACCATCTTTCTCGGAGGTCTTGTGTCACTCACACAAGCCTAGAATTGCTACAGAGGTACAACTGGCTGCCCACGTGGAGACTGCTCCATGACTCTGGCTTTTTATTCTCAACCAAATAAACTCTCTCATTGCTGAGAGCACAGGAAGGAGGAAGACGCTGTTACACTTAGAATTATTGCCGTGATGAAACATCACGACCAAAAGCAGCTTAGGGAGGAAAGGGTTTGTTTCAGTTACTCTTCCTTAGTGTAGCTCATCACTGATGTTAGTCAGGGCAGAAACTCAAACAGGACAGGAACTGAGAGGCAGCAGCTGATGCAGAGGTCATGGAGGGGTGCTGCTTGCTCCTCAAGGCTTGCTCAGCCAGGCTTCTTATAGAACCTTGGACTAACAGGCCAGAAATGGCACCACCCACGATGGGTTGCAGGTCGATTGAGGGCTCCCACATCAAGCACTAAGAAAATGCCATCAAAGTTTGCTCACAGCCTGATACTCTGTAGGCATTTTCTCAACCGAGGTTCCCTCTCTCAGATGAGTACAGCTTCTGCCAAGTTGACATAAAACAACCCAGCAAGGAGGATAATGTTTCCTGTGCTTGCTATAGGGCAGCCACTGGGTTCATTATACTGCCATACTGTTTTATTTCAAATACATTGAACTTGAGTATCCAGTCTCCCATTTCACAGGTGAAGAAACTGAGGCTGGGTAAGTTCAGTTAATCAGCTTGTTGTCATGCAGCTGTGAGGCTCAGACACTAGGAGCAGGTTCTACTGTCTCTGTCTGGCTTTTGATAGATTCTGAATGGTCTGTATAAGGAGGGCAGCCTGCCTGGTCTCCTAAAGAAGGAATTTACAAGGCTAGAGAATAAGAGAAAAACGGGTGCTTTAATAGGAGGAATAAGTAAAGCAAAGGAGGAAGGAGAGCAGAAGGAGGGACAGAGGGAGGTCGGTCAGAAGGAACTTAGTTCTTAAGAAGCTGTAGACAAGAAGGAGTGGAAAGATTAGTGTTAGTTTGTCATGGCAGCAGAGAGGACAAAAAGATGTCAGAGGTGATACCGACGTGTCCAGATCCAGGCAGTTGAGTGAGGCTCCCTCCCATGAGACACCAAGGTTTCAGTACTCAGACCCATGAACTGTTCCCTTGCAGGGCCAAAGAGACTTTGCAGGTCTGGTTCAGTTAGTGATGAGATAAGGAGATCAAACCCAGCCTGGAGAGCCCTGGTGGCCCTTGTCACCAGGAGGAGTTTTTATGATAGAGAGATGTGAGGGGCAGGAACAGAGTTGGGATGATGAGGGACCACAGGACTGAGTCTTTAATAGCTGCAGAAAGCAAGCTCTTCTAAAGCCTCCAGGAGGAAGGCCACCCTGACGAGCCATTTTGGACTTTTAGTAACCGTAACCGTAAGATTATGTATGCGTACTGTCTTAATCATTACGTATGTGGGCATATGTTGCAGTTGTCATGGGGAACAGATGCAGAGGGCAGGACAGTGAAGCCCTGCTCCTCCAGTGAGGAGGGGTGGCATATCCAAGGCTCAGCTGTTTGTAAGAAAAAAGGCATCTTTACCCAGCCCCACTGCCTGGTCCAAGCATAAAAGGCCAGTTTAATCGAGCGTAGAGTAGCTGAGCAGGCTCTTGTTCATTCATGATCATCTTTGTCTCCATTCCTGATGGAGGTAAGATACATGTTTCTCTGGGCTAGATACTTCCCACCTTATTGCCACATCAGCTTGGCTTTTAGACTTTTCTTATATATAGTAATCCACACTCTCTACATCTCCCCTTAGGGATGGAAGAGAAAAGTTGCTCCCGTTCTACTTTTTGAGGCTAGGTCTCTCTATGTAGTCCTGGCTGTCCTGTATATTTAGACCAGGCTGGCCTGGTCTGATTTACATAGTTCTGCATGACAGGACGCAGCCAGTGGGGGAGTCCTTTGCATGTGGCAGGAGTGAAAGGTCTCCCTGGGGTTTCAGGCAAGGCCAGAATGACCAAAGTGTTACAGTTCTCCAAGAGGAAGCAGGAACGAGGAGGGCTGCTGGGTCTCTTCCATAGCTGTCTCTGCCCCAGAGTCAGTGGCAGGCCCCTAGATGCCCCGGACAGCTAGGGGCCAAGGTCAGGGCCACTGAGCAGGGAGTGGCTGCGGTCAAACTCAAGCACCTGACCTGGCTGGTTGGGCTGGTTGAGGTCCAGCTCCGTTTCGGAAGAGAAAGCTCTCCCCTGGAGTGTTACAGCTTGATAAGACAGGCACTCTCAGATGATCTTTGGTGAAAGAACTCATGTTCTTTATTCCTTGTGGATAGGACCTTATAAACATTTGGAGGTGGGCTGGGATCTAGGGGCAGGCACTTTCTATTGGCTTGGTCTGAGATGTAAGGGATGCCTCATCTGCATGTGGAAGGACTTCAGGTGCTGTCCCTATGTGACTGATTGTCACACTCCTCTCAATCAGGTGTCATGGTCACATGTTCCAGGACAGGAACCTGGTCGAGAGTAGATTAAAATGCCTACCATCCTCAAATATGAGAATTGGTTCTTTAATGTCTTCAACCTTACCAAGTTTTCTGTCTAGTCCAGTGACCCACAGCCTGGGACAAAAAGAAATCCTCCAGTCTCTGCCTTCTGAGTGCTGGGAGTAAAGATCTGAGCCACCATGCCTGACAAGCTTCCCTTCTTACATAACACATTTAAAAAGGAGGAATCTCAAATTGTTTTGGATGAATTAATTATTCCAGACTCTGTTATGTTTATTTTTTTAGTTTTTATGTATTCTGTCAGTGTGTGTACACTTTTGAGTGGGTGCGTGTGCCACAGCACATGTGTGGAGGACAAGGGAAACCTTGAGAGTCAGGTTCTCTCCATCTACCAAGAGTGCTCTGGGTCACAGGCTTGGCGGCAAGAGCCTTTCCACTGAGTGCTCACCAGTCCAGCCCTATTAAATGTTTATTTTCACATCATTCATAATCACAGCAAACAGATTACGGATGAGTTTCAATTTGCGGGTTTACAAATCATTAATTCTGTTTGTGTTTATTAAAATAATTATGCAAGAGAAAGGTGACTCTGTCAACAAATGCTTACATAGCACATTGGCTAAGCAAACACACAAACACACATTAGATATAAAGATTGTTTTTTAAAACAATTATATCCTGTATGTGGTGTTTGGATTAGAATGGTCCCCATTGTTTGAATGCTTGGTCCCCTGTTGGTGGAACTGTTTTAAGAAGGATTAGGAGGTGTGGCCTTGTTGGAGGAGGAGTATCCCTGGGGTGGGCTTTGAGGTTACATAGGCCCACATCAGTCTCAGTCTCAGTCTCAGTCTCAGTCTCAGTCTCAGTCCCAGTCTCTCTCTCTCTCTCTCTCTCTCTCTCTCTCTCTCTCTCTCTCTCTCTCTCTCTCTCATTTCTGTCTATGTCTGCCCATCTGTCTCCATCTCCCTCTCTGTGTCTGTATTGCTCTCCCTCCCCTCCCCTCTCTGTCTCTCTGTCTCTCTCTGTCTCTGTTTGTCTCTGTCTCTCTCTTTCTCTCTGTCCCCCACCTGGTGCTCATGGATAAGCCTTGAGCTCTTAGCTACTACTCCAGCAGCATGCCTGCCTGCCTGCCTGCCTGCCTGCCTGCCTGCCTGCCTGCCTGCTCGCTGCCACTCTCTCCCCATGATGGTCATGGACTCACCCTCTGAACCTGTAAGCAAGCCCCGAATTAAATCCTTTCTTTTGTAAGTTGCTTTGATCGTGATATGCCTCCTCACAGCAACAGAACGGTAACTAAGACACCACAGAAAATTGCGAGGAACTAAAATCTAAAATTTGACAGGCAAGGGAGATGGCTCAGCAGACGAAGACACCAGTCACCAAGGCTGATGACCAGAGTTCACAATCTTTGGAGCCTACCTGGTTGAAAAAGAGAACTGACTTCCACAAGCTGACCTCTGACCTCCACATCGGTGCTGTGGTGCACACGAACCCACACACAGAAACACACACATAAGGAAATAAATGTAATGAAATAAGGAACTTGAGGCATGGTGACCTGCGTACATCCACAAAGCCATCATCACAGTTAAGACAGTGGCTATGGGTGTCCACCTGCAGACTGAGTCTTCTAGTCTCTGCCCGACCTCCACTTCCCTCTCCTTGTCTTTCAGTTGATGGGACTATAAGTTAGCGCACATTGGTACAGTTTCCTGTAAACGAGGACACACTTTGGTCTTCTTTATTTTTCTGGTTGGTGTTTTTTCCTCTCACTGTAATTATTTTGAGATTTAGTCAGGTGGCTGCATATGCTAATTATTCATTATTTTTATTGCTAACTAAAATTGAGTGATATATATATATATATATATATATATATATATATATATATAAAATCTGTTGCCTGAAGTAGAAATTTGAGGGTTTTTTTTTCCTTACATGAGCTACTGAGAGCATTCCGCTCAGATCTGAGGTCCCTATTAGGTTGGTGCACAACCGTGATGACATGGTTTTACTACTATTTGCTTGTGGATATTCCATCAGGTTTGTACCACCTCTGGGCACAACAGTTTATCTCCACTGCAATGGTTTGCTCTTTTGTCAAAAGTCAGTTTTCTGTGCGTGTGCAGGCCTGGTTCTCTATTTGTTGCTTGGATCAATAGATCTCTTTAAATGTTAATAGTGCGGCCTTAAAATCTGTAGCTTTGAAAGCCTTCAGTAAAATTGCCTCCGAATTTTGTGTCAGGTTATTTTGTTTTGTGCTTATTTTCTGTTTTTTCTTTGTTTGTTGTTTTGTATTTCCATGTGAACTTCAAAATTAACTAAATGATAATTGTTTTCTCTACTGAAGTATTCCAGATATTTTTTTCTCTACCTTGTTGATTTGCTTAGTTAACAAAATGATTTTTAGGAGGTAGATAAACCTTGGATCTCTCCATTGCTAGAGATTTTTTTCCCATTCACTAAACTTTTTCCCATTTGTCCTTGAAGAACACGGGTCTGTAACATTTTGAGTGGCCATGGGTATCACTATTCTCCCGCAGCAGGACCGTGACCTTCACATTCGTATGGTACGGGTCCATTGGTGACAATTCTTTTACCCTTTTTTCATGAAAGAATGCACCAAACACATTCGTGTGTCTTGTCTTGTCTTGTCTTGTCTTGTCTTTTCTTTTCTTTTCTTTTCTTTTCTTTTCTCTTCTTCTTTTCTTTTCCTCTCTTTTCTTTTCTTTATTCAAAGCAAATGACAAAAGTCCAAATTACTAGCTTTTTTAAAACCCAAGTTTACCATTACATATTTAACCAGTAGACAGACTGACGAGGTTGCCAGCATCCATGCACAGCTAGAAAACATCCTTAGTATACACCAAACCGGAAATATTACCATTGAGGGAGTGATGGCTTCATCACTAAATACTGAAAATAAAATTGATATTTCTTCAGAAGATTCATCTGGCAATGTTAACCTCACTGCAGGCTGACTCACTCACACTTCACCACAACGGGAAGCCCATACTGGGGTTAAAGACAATCTCGCCCTGGCACTACTCCAGAGGCACAGGGCTCACCTCAGTTACATGTGGCTTAAAGCAAGGTGCATACAGACACTACAACCATTTTAAAGAAAAAAAAAATCCTATTTTGTGGTCCCAACAACACACTCAAAAGTCTATGACAAATAGAGGCTCTGATGAGCTGTTTTATAAATACTTTGGATTCGGTACAGTTATATAGAAAGTCGAGTTTGTTTGAAATCTTCAAAAGAAAAGTTCCTGTTGTTTCTCAAATGGTGCTTGCTAAGGTTTAACATTTCTGTTAAATATGTGTATTGAATTACTTGTTATTCAAGCGTAGCAAGTGCTCCTTACCATTTATCATCGAGGACTTTAACACTGTCTTCAACTTCTACTCTTTCTTGACCATTCTCCACAATTCTCTTCATCGTGATTTTTTGCCATTAACTATCTTAGTTGAAGTTGATATTGATTTGAAGTTTCCCATTCCACTGCCGCCAAATGACGCTGAAGAGAATGAAGTAAGATCCCCATGACTTAGTGACCCAAATGGAGTAAAGCCTGTATCAAAAGCAGGAAATCCACCTCCAAAAGAAGGAGCGGCACCTCAGGGACCCCTTCCATTTCCAAAAAACATGAATGGATCTTCAAAGGAAATGGTACTCAAATGAAAATGGGTCCCCTCCACCAAAAAATTCCCTGAAGACATCATCTGGGCTCTGGAATGTGAAGCCAAACTCAAACGGACTGTCAAAATGACTTCCACCTCCTCCTCCTCCACTGCCATTTAATCCTTTGCTGTATTTGTCACAGATGTCCCACTTTCTAGCATCCGATAATATCTCGTATGCCTCAGCCACGTGTTTGAATGTCCACTCTGCTTCTTCTTTACTTTTAGAATTTTTGCCCGGGTGTCATTTATTACTTTTTATTGCTCTCAGTATTTTAATTATGTGGTGGGGAACGTGCGTGGGAGTGCGGGTGTCTGACAGAAGCATCAGGTGCTTCGGAGCTGAGTTCGAGGTGGTGGTGCTTGTGATCCACCCAGCATGAGTGCCGGAAACTAGACTCTAGTCCTTCCCACGAGCAGGATATACTCTTAACCACTGAGCCCTCTACTATGCCCATTGCTATCTATTAATGATGTTTTTATTTTGCTGTTGTGTCTGAAAAACGTTTGTTTTTTTCTGGGTAAGCCAGGAAATGCTGAAGCTGACGTTTTCACTAAACTGCTGTGTTCTTTCTGAGTCTCGAAGTTGTTCACTAATCTTTTCCCTTCACCGAATCTGTTGTTATCACCAGCTAGTGCATTTTTCACCCTGGGCATTTGGCTCTCATCTCTAAAAGTCTATGCCCCTGGCTGGCTCTGTGTGAGCTCTGCTTGGTGGCCCCTCCTGTGTAGCCCTTCAGATCATTCTTCCTTCATCTCAAGTAATCTCCTTTAAAATAAGCCCGGGGCTCAACGGCTTGCCTCCAAGGTTGAAGGTGAGTCTTAGCATGTCTTCAAGAATGCCTCAGGTAGCAATCTTATGGGGGGGGGTTATTATTAATTTTTAGACTATTTTATTTTATTTTATAGTGAGTATTTTGCCTACATGTGTGTCTATGCTACCATACGCCTGCTGGATTCCTGGCAGAAGTCTAAAGGCCTTGGATCTCCTGGAACTGGAATTATAGATGCTTGTGAGATGTACAAGTGCTAGGAACCGAATCCAGGTCCTCTGCAAGAGCAGCAAGTGCTCTTCACTGCTAAGCCATCTCTCCAGCCCTGTTAGCAATCTTTGTGATGCTCTGAACTTAGGAACTTAAGCCTTCTCATCTACTTGAACCCTCTGCTCTGTCATAACATAGAGACTCTAACCCAGACATCTGATTCCCAGACGCTCTCTTCAGGAAAATGTGGAGGTCAGAGACCAACTTACTGTAGTTGGTTCTCTCCTTTCACATGTGGATCCTAGGGGTAGAACTCGTGTCCTTGGGTCTAGCAGCAAGTGATGTTATGTAGACTCTCTTGTAAATGGAAGCAACGCCCGTCAAACAAACAAACAAACAAAAAACACATGACCAATGAGCTGAGGCAAGATTAGAAGCTGGGACATCCAGCAGAGAGAGGATTCTGGGAAATAGTCAGGCATGAGAGATTCACCCAAACGCTGATGGAGACAGATGCGTGAACCTGAAGAGAGGCTACCAACCACACAGCAAGACTTAGAATAGAATAAATGGTAATTAAGTTATGAGTCTGTCAGGGAACAAGCCAGAGCTTTTGGTCTAGGCATTAATTCATGGAATATTAAGTCTCAGAGTCCTTATTTGGGGAACTTTGTCACAGGTGGAATAGCTCCCAGTTGCACCCTTTTCCTCCTGGTCCAAGACCGATGGTGCTGTTTGTTTGTTTTTCTGGGTGGGGTTGGAAAGACAGAAAGATACATTTGTTCCTGTTGTTCTCTTTGGGCTAAAGGCAAGAGTGTTAGAAAATAGGACTTCAGTCTCAGTCAGTGTGACTACGATAGCAGAGTACTATAAAAAATATGTTTTATAAGCAGCAGAAATTTAGTTTTCATAGTTCTAAATGCTTAGAGTTCCCAGATCAAGGTGCCAGATGCTGAGGTTCTAGCCCATGCTTCATAGAAGATGGCTTCTAACTGCAAGCACATGATAGAAAGGCCGAGGGCGTTCCCTGCAGCCTCTTTTATAAAAAACAAGAATCTAATTCATGAAGGCTATACCTAATTAATACCTTGATACCTTCAAGACCTAACTGATTCCTCGAAACCTTGCCACTAACCCCACAACACTGAGGGTCAGGAGTGGAGTAGCATACCGTCATTCTGGCTGGTCACGGTTATTTGAAGTAGTTAAGTTTAGGAGTGTTATTTGTTTGTTTGTTTGTCTGTTTCTATTTTGGGCTACCCTTAAGCAATGAGAAAAACTGGAGATATTTAAATAAGATTACATTAAGAATCTGGCGGCAGAACCCTCGTGCGACCTAGCTTTGGTTAACTGGAGATAGCAGCTGTGGGCTGCTGTGTCTTAGCTGCTTTCCTGTTGCTATGGGAAACGCCAAGACCAAGGCAACTCACAGGAGGAAGGGCTTCTTTGGCTATGGTTCTAGCAGGATAAGAGTCCATCATGACGGAGGGAAGGCAGCAAGCAGCGGGCATGACGGCAGGAACAGGAAGCTGAGAGAGCCACCTCTCAACCACGCTGGTGAGCAGGAAGCAGAAAGAGTGAACAGGAAGAAAAGGACAGCATTCGAAGCTCACCAAAAGTGACATACTTCCTACAGCAAGGCTGCTCCTCCTAAGCCTCACCAGACAGTGCCACCAACCTATCCTAACATCTGAGCCTATGGGGGGCATTGCTCACGCAAACCACTCTGCCATGAATCTTCACCACCACCACCACCAACCTTGTCCCCTCCGCTCTACCTTCTCCTGTCTTAAACTCATAATGTCGACTGTCTGGTTGTTGAACAGTGATTGCACAGTTTCTGGGCTCTTCACTCAGTTCCATCATCTACAAGAAACTGTAGTGGTTCTCTTCCTAGAGACTACAGCAACATCTTCTCTAGTCTCATAAAAGCTCCAGCCCAGGCAGTGGACTCATCCTGAATCCTTCAGATACGGGTGGGGTGGATCCTTCCAAAGCTTGAGCTACTCATCATTGCCAAAAGGCCAGGGTATAGGAAAGTGTAGCAGCTACTGTTCTCATTGCTACCTCTACATGCTTGGCTAGAAACAACTCAGGGAGGAAAGATGTGGAATAGTCTCTCTCTCCCTCTCTCTCCCTCTCTCCCTCTCTCCCTCTCTCCCTCTCTCCCTCTCTCCCTCTCTCCCCGCCTCCTCTCTTTCTTTAAAAAACCATCAACAAAAAGTCCTAGTCGAAGATGATTCGGAACATGGGAGTTTTGGTGGTGTGCTGGCTCCACACCGCGCTTGGCTAGATTTTTACTAAAAAGCCACGGGACAGGATGGCTGTCAAATGAATGAGGTGCCAGGAAAATCTGGAAGTGAACGCAGTGGAGGGAAGAGTGTTAACTGGAGTGCTGAGGATGAAGAAGAGCCCCGGGGATTAACAGTACAGGAGGTCCCTGCTGGGGACTGGTGTTTATAAAGTCTAACTGCAGGCCTGGATCTAGGAAGGTCTGCAGAAACTCTTAAGTGTGTTAGGATTTCATCCAGGATTCCCATTCACCACTGGGATGACTCACAGGTAGCAGGGAAGACCATTCAAGGAAGAAAAAAATTTCTCAGTCTGATAGGACCCTTCTTCTCTCAGACCAGAAAGACAGTGCCTGAGAGGCTGGAGTGAGTTCTCAGTGGGAAGCAACACTGAGGAATGCAGGTGAGCTGAAGAGGAGAGAAGAGAGCTCTGAAGAGAAGTACCCTGAGGGCAAGGGACCTCTGTGTTGCCTGTTCCAACTTCCTGTGCTTTCCAATCTGACTCTTGCATCCTTAGGATGAAAAGATCCCCTAGCAACTTTTGCCAATGTAAGCCAGTTAGAAGATAGTGATGAGGAGAAACTGGAGAGAGAGAGAGAGAGAGAGAGAGAGAGAGAGAGAGAGAGAGAGAGAGAGAGAGAGAGAGAGAGAGAGAGAGAGAGAACATCATGAAGCTCTGGGGAGGCCATTGGGGTGTTTNTCCCCCTCTCCTCCTCTCCCCCTCTCTGATGTGTCAGCCAGAAGTTTTCTCCATAAGATTGAGCAGATGGGGTTTCCCAGCTGGTGTGGTATTTTCACTAACAGTTTGAGGGTGCCTTATGGCAGGGAAGAAGACATGGTGGCAGAAGCTTGGGCAACAGCTAGCATGTCATCTTCAGTCAGGAACCAGAGAGAGATGGATGCTGGGCTCTCTACTCACTTTCTTCTCTTTATTGACTCTCTAAGATACTCATAAACAGCAGAGATTTGTTTTTCATGGTTCTAAAAGCTTAGAACGATGCTAAGCTCATAAGATAGCTACCCCCAAACTCAGGGTGGGCCTTTCCTCCTCAGTTAAACGTCCTTGGAAAGTCCTTTATAGACACATCTACAGGTGTGCCTTCTGGTTGATTCTAAATCCCATCATGTTCAGCAATCTCAATGCTGGACTTGGTAGGCTTTATGCTAGTTGTAAACACTTCAGAAAAATAGCGAAACACAGATATGAACTGTCTCTTCACTCCTAAAACACAGAAGCCAACTTCATATGATGATGGTACTATTTCTTAACTCTAATGAGATATTTTGGAGACATCTAGATATACACATTTGGATTTGAATCTGATAAACAAAACTAACCAAATTCCAGGGACCAGATCTTCTCGCCCAGATTAATGGAGCTAGCATGCTCCTTCTTAACCTGTACTTCAGCCTTGACACTCCCTGTAGTTCTTGCCTTTTATGATAGTGGTTACAGGCACAGGTTAGACAGCCTGGTGATGGCCAAGGAAAATGGTAACTGAAGGTTCGGCAATGGTCAAAGCCGTGGTGCTGGCTAAGTGGTGGTCAGGGGGCCTGATCCAGGAGCTGCCCAGGTGATAACCCTAGGGACCACATGGGCTCCTGGGAAATTGAAAGTTCTCAGCAGTTTTACTTTGGGTGGCGGGGCAGTTCTGTTATTATATGGGGTACTTATCTTTCAAATAGAAGAAGGAATGTTAGCGCTACTCACATGAACACTTAGAACACCTTTATCTGTCTACTTCATCCAGGGTGGTGCTGAGCCCTCTACATCCATGGATGGATGGGATGCTTTCGTGACAGATGCACAGTGTGGCCACTGCCATCATCTACATTATGAACCAAGGCTGTGAGGTGCAGAGACAGGATTTCTTTGTCCAACATCATGCACAGCAACAGATGGAGCTGGGACCTCAGCAGCTGGGACTCTGACTCAAGCATGAGTGATGAACCACACCGTATGCCTCTGCTAAGTGTGTGGGGTGGGCACATATAAATAATGCCTGTGGCTTCACAGACACAAATAAATTAGTGTAAGTGTTAGCTATACATGTTATTACTATTATTATTATTATTATCATTTTGTTATTTTACTGGCAATATCTCTGCATTTCACACCAAGCTCCAGCTCTGGAAATCATTACAAATGTTACCACTTTTGGATTTAAAACCAGAAGGCTCCAGCAGTGCCTCTCATTCAAGAACAATTTTGCCTGGGCTTCCCCTGGAGACCTTTGGCAATGTCTAAACAGGGTTGATTGCCTTAACTCTGGAGGGAAGTTAGTGGAGGTGCTACTGGAGTGGGTCGATTTAGGGGTGCAGTAAATGTTTTGTAAGGCACAGGAAGGAATCATCCAGTCCAAAAATGTCACTGGAGACATTCCAGGCAAGACTGAAGCAGCTCACGGTCTGCCCACTGAGGTTCCACTCTCCATGGACACTACCCAGGGTTCTGGTAAACACTTGAGTAGCAGGACTCTACTGCTGCTCAAACTCCCTGGATACACAGCACACTTCCTTCTTGTGCACGAGCCTGCATCTCTACCCCAGTCTTGTAGTCAGTTGCTCTTTATAGCTCTGTCTTCTTGTCTGACAGACTGTGGGTTAAGTATAGACTGGGAAGAACACTGTCCTTAGCTGTTCCCAGAGAAGTATCTGGGGGTGCGCCTACCCCGTTCATCTTTCCTGAGTTATATTCTAGTGTGGTCCTTGATTCCTATTTCTGCTTTCCTGTGCTAGCAGACCCTCAACACTGTCTCAGAGTTAGGGAAGACAACCAGGCTGATGGAGCAAAGGAGATCAAGCTTCTTGGAGAGACTGTTCCGAGATTTATTTTCCATCTACTTAGGGATGTGTGGGCACATACTCCAGTGAGGCATGAGGCATGAGGCAAGCCTTTCTGGTGTTCTGGGACGTGGGACATGGCCTCTGACACCTGTGGCCTCTTAATATCCCCACTTCATCATCTCAGCAAGGCTCCAAGAATAGCCACTGTATCTTGCAACGTGTGGCCAGTGTTCACAGTGTCTAGAAACATTCCTCAGCCCCTCCTTCTGAGGGCAAAGGGCCTGCTAATCTTCCCTCTGACTCACAACTAAAGCTTCCACAGCGGTGAGGTTGGAAGGATTGGAGAAGAGACAGTGGATCCCACATACCTCCTCCACCTGTTTGTGAATCCAGCAAATTCCTACCCAGCTAGCTAATCTTATTCTTACACAACCACTTCTAGATGGGAGTCTATAAACTCAGAAGGTAAGTGATTTTCCTAAGGTGACAAAACTAACAAGCTGGGTGACCCGTGTCTACACATTGAAAATATCCCAGCCTTGGCTGAGTTCTTTTCAAGAAATGAATTGACCTTGTTAAGCACGGCAATGTCTGTAAACACTGTTGATTGTCTTAACTAAGAAGGGGGGTTGGTGGAGGTGCTACTGGAGTGGCTCAAATTAAGTGTCAACCTGGCAAGTAATGTGTCCTCACTAGCAAGGCAAAATGGACTTCTAAACATAACAAATAAAATACCTGGAAATAAAGGCAGATTTGACATTGGTGGAGAACAGCAAAACACAAGAGGGAACAATGAAAAGCAGGTCTAAAATAGGGAAAAAAGGGAGGGTGGGAGGAGAAAAAGAATACGGAGAAAGGAGGGGGAAATAGAAAGGGAGGAATAGAGGGAAGGGGGAAAGAAGGCAGGAAGGAAGACAGAAGAAAGAAGGAAAGAAAAAGGAAGGAAGAGGGAATGAGAAAGACAGAGAGGGGGAAGGATGGAGAGACAGAGGAAGGGAGGGAGGGATGGGAGGAAGTGAGGGAAAGGACAGGCAGATAGATCAAGCTGTTAGTCTGTGAGACACTTATCAAGCAGCCTGGGACATTATAATCAGAATCTCTGAAGGAGTAGAGAAAGAGGAAGATCAGATACAATGTTTAAGGAAATAAATGGCTAAACAATTTCCAGGTTTGATTGAAACCATGAGTCCACAGACCCAAGCAGTTTAACAAACCTCACCAGGGAAAGGGGAAGAGAGAAATAGGTAAGGCCAACGATAAACGTCTGGAAAGAGGTGAGAACAAGAAATAGCGAAGACAGCCAGAGAAGATGATGTGTTAAAGAGTGCTTCTAGCTAGAAACTTTGCAAGCCAACGGTGTAGGAGCCAACGGGTAGCTATTGGCAACATCTTCCTTGCCTGTGCTGAGGTGTTCAGGGTGGGAGAGTTGGAAACAGGTACCAGTGTGAACTTCACCAATGACTGTGAGTTTCTGACCTGTGAACACTGCCCTGGGCACACGTAGCCAGCATTCATCTAACTGAAAAAGATATGGAAGGATTCATCTCTTCCTCTGATGGCTTTGGCACTTGGCATCTTGTCACCAGGCTACTACGTGCTATGTTCCAGGCAGAAGCCCCCAGATGCACTCACACAGGGTGGTGGTTGTGGAGCATAAATGATCAATTGAGCTGTAGATTCAATTTAATGCTATTGAAAATTTCAGGAGATATTTTGATACAAACTGTCAAGCTGATTTTAAAATGTGTATGGAGCATAAAGGGCTAAGAATAATTTTAAACTATTCTTTCTTAAGGAGTTGTCTATCCACCTTGATCTCAAGATACTATAAAAAGTTATATTCGTGAAGACTGAATTATATTCACATAGAAACATCCATCAATGGAATAAACTGGAGGGCTGAGTCACACAAATATTTGAATAGTTGACTGCTGCAGGTATAATTCGATGGCAAGCTGCTTGCCTACCATGGATGAAGGCTTGGGTTTGATGCTCAGTGCTGCAAAATGAATGAATTAATGAATGAATGAATGAGCAGATGAATGGATATGAGAGGAAGGTTTTTGGCTCTTAACGATATTTATAGAATAAAAGATGGCTTTCTCACTATGTAACTTTTTGATGTTTTAAGTAGATGTGGTAGGTCAGAGGAAACTCTCCTCGGCTTCTTAAAGACCAGTAGTTCAGAGCCACGTGATACAAGCCACATCAGGGAACTTTGTGGGACCCACACTCAGTAGAAACAGAGAGGAAGGAAAATTTGCAGTCTTGTTGCAACCATCTCTAGATCATCAAGCCCTGTCCTTCCTTCCTAGAGTTGAATATGTGAACCAATAAGTTCTTACATTTCCTCCCTCTCTTCTTCTTTTCTTTCCTTCCTTCCTTCCTTCCTTCCTTCCATCTTTCCTTCTTCTCAAGCGAGATCATTTTTTTCTTATCCCATGCCCCCAAAGATTTGTGACCAAATTTAATGTTCAAGAATTTAAGATATATTCAGTTCTTACCTTACTGCCCTCACTCCCCCCTACAAATCTGGATTTGTGGGTAAAAAGAGCTGGCAAAGAGAGATGGACCCAAGCCTTCTGCATCCAGGTGTCCTGCCTTGGGGAAAGTACAGCCCCCGTCTTTCTTCTGAGGGTGACGTGATGGCTGGGAGGTCATCTGGCCAGAGGTTCCTTGGCATTCACAAGTTGAGTTTTTGGAGCTGTTGGCTTTGGCAGACATGTCCCTCGGGAGTGGGCAGGGATGCCCCATGCTCCCTGCTTTGATGATGCTCACACAGCTGCTGCTAGGCACCCAGAATCATCCTGGTGGATTGCACATTATATTGACATATACTGTCATCTGACTCATCACACACTTCGAGGAAACTGATTTCTTCTGAAACTGAACTCTGTTTGCATCCCCAGAGCCCAACGGGAGGAGTGCTGGAAAGGAAAGCCCCGAGGACTGTGGCTCTCTGACAGGAATTCTTAGAAAACGGTCCCCCGAGTTCCATCTCCCACTTGGGACTCAAGCACGTTCACTTCCACTTAATGCTCAGGCTCACTCAGTGGTGGACAAACTTGTCCCCTTTCATCCTTCATAGCACACCTGAGGCAACCTAATGTCTCCGGGAAGAATTTAATGTTTAGGGAGAACAAGAAGGAAAGGGTGGACAGTTCAAATACCTGTTGCAGACTGTGCTGCTCATGTGGATGGTGTGGTTTCAGGGATTATTGTGCAGCAAATGCTCATCTCCTGTCCCTTCCCACTGTGGGTGGAATCTTCCTGACCCATTGGTGACTTGTTCACCCCATGGAATGTTAGTGGACATAATGCAAATAGAAGCTCCTATTTGTCAGGCTTGGCTTTGTGTCCAGTGACCTGTCCTGAGAAGAGCTAGCTAGCCTTGGTCATAGTTGTCTGGGGTCAGACCTCAGTATGATATATGGAAAAGACCTGACCAAGCTGAGGCAGGATCACTAGCCGCTGACTCACCCTCTGCAATGTCCTCCAGTCTATTAACTACGACCTGATTTTTTTTTTTTATGTGAAAATAAGCTCACCCATTTCATCACCATGCACATTTGCTTGTGGCCTTAATAAAGGATAAAATTGCATGGTCAGCAATCAACTGTTTAAAATAGATGTCTTTACAATCTGTTAGCAGTAAAAGTTGGCAAAAGGGATACCAAGTGGGGAAAAACTTAAAACCCTGAGTGTCCCACGCTCTCTTGTTATGGAAAGGGTTCGGGGTTTTTAATTCCTGAGTGGGGTGGCAAACTTCTCCTTCAGCAGAGTGTTTCACTGAGCTATCTGCCCAGTAAGAACCAGGTAGACATGGCCTGGATTAGCACCATAGCACTGTGGGCAGAACTTGTCCCATAGCATTGTGCCAACTGAATCTGTCAGCGCCTGCTATCACAATTCTAAGAAGTCTCCCAGTACTCAGTAGCCACTGTGGCTGGCTTTGCTACACGACTGTGGTGGTTCCCTGCAGTTCCACTGATGTTACCTGCCTAGAGCCCCACCTTCGTGCTGTAAACACTGTATTATGGTGCAATCAGGCTCCTTAAGCTTTTCCACTTTCAATCTCTTTTTGCCTCAGAAATTTTTTCTATGATTCAAGACATACAAGTATATAAAAGAAGACTATCAATCAAACATTTACTGATTAACAAACCATAAAGAAACATACTTTTAAACAATTGGCATACCTGTAATTTTGTTGTGTATAAAGACAAACGCACATCTGCATACTGATGAGACGTGCCTTTTTTTAATTAAAGAATTAAATCTTAGGTGAATATTTGACACTGCTGGACACAGAGCGCCTTCACCGTTTGTCAGAGTTGACCTGTGTTTTTATTTAATAATACTCAGTGATAAGGCTAATGCTTTGCACAATGCAAAGTACGAAATGGCAGAAGGATGTGTAGGGTCATTTCCGAAGGTGTTGAAATTTCTGTCCTAATGCAAAGCCAAAACTCAGTGACTTTTCTTAAATGAAACTCAAGTCTGTAACTGAAACAGTTTTCTTTAATTAAATACTCAAACACAATACATTCCAAACACAACCTTACTGTATACTTGAAAGCTGAGGGACCATAGTAAGAAAATACCCAAAGTCTGCTTGCATAATTAAATTATGTTGCTTCCTGAAGGGCAGAAAACACTGCCCATAAAGCAAAGCGATCTTAGTCTGTAACACACAGCCGCCTGGAACCTGAGCAGAGGTGTTTCAGGCAGACCAACAGCGTCGGCCTCACGTGGCTTCTTGGCATGCGCAGTGCAAAGTCTGCTTCAGAACCAAAGCTGCAGCAAGGTCACAGCGCAACAGAGGCAAGCGCCACCAGACACACCTCAGATTCACTCTGCGCCTGCTTTTGAGTCAGCTTTTGGTCACTGTGTGTTCAGAAACCTTTTACTGCTGGCTTTTTTTTCCCCCTTTTCTTCAATCCTGTATTCAGTGGCCTCAAGCTGGAGTGTTATAAACTAGGGTAGATAGCGCAGCTAAGGCTGAACCACACATTAACACACAGCTGAGAACAAGCCCTGCCCACCTGCAGCTGCTGTGCCCCACCCCCAGGGGCTGGGACACTCCTGGTCTCCCTTCTCCAAGACTGGCTAGCTCACCTGTCTTCCCCTTCAGCACAGTTGCCACCTTCTCAGTGGCCTTTCCCTAGCTGGATCAAGTCCACTCCAGAGACACTCCCATCCCTTCTTCCTAGTACTGAACAGGTGCAGTTTTATGTTGTGTGAGCATTTACTCCATGGTTGATCACCCCGCCCCTGCCCCACCCCTGTCCCCCAGCCCCCAATGATGGGAAGCTTTGTGAGGACAACTTGCTCAGCTCCCTTTGGCTCAACACCCTGTGCCCAGCACTGTGCCTGTCACAGAGCCCTTAATAATCACCTACTGAATAGGCCAGGCATGTCTCCCTCCAAGTATTAGAGCTCTCCCGCTTCTACACAATCTCTATAGTTACTAAGATTTCTTTCCCCTCCGCCACAGCCTGTGAACTCGGAAGCTTCAAGCAACACTTGCAAAGTCCCTTCTGAAGACCCCCATGGCACAAGTACAGGAATAGAAATGGACTCTTATCTTGGGATAAGCTAATACCATCTGTATCTTGAAAGTGGGAGCACAGTCCCCTCAGTGAATAAAAGTGGAAATGGGAGCACGTTTCCATGCACATTTACACAGCTGGTCATTTGCTCGAAACTGATTCTGCTCTCCTCTCTTGCAACTGTGGGTCTAGGTTATTCCTCCTGTAACAATGATTCTGGCACCAAATGCCACTGGTCTGAAGCCCCCCCCCCTTCCCTTGGTAACCCACTCTGGCTTCAGAGGCTCTGTGGGTGAATGCAGACAGTTGGGAGCCGGCCACTGGCCAGGTGTACCTTAGCAGCTGCCGCTCTCCTTCCTTTGTTTTTTTCTACCATGTCTGGTTTTAACCCTCATCTGCAAGGCCACTTTGTCTGGGACAGGGAGATAATTTAGTCTAGCGTCTGTTCGGCAGTTCCCTGATTACCAGCTGAGCCTGATTACACAGTCTGTGTGCCTGTCCCAGGACAGATGTGGACTGCTGCGCGGGAGGCAAAGGAGAGGTCCAGGGCGAACTACACTCCTTCCAGCACCTCTCCAGGGCTTGGGCTAGCTGCCATTCAATTCACTTAGGCAGCCAGCGTCCGGCTCAAAGCCGCTTGCAGCTCTTTCTCTCTCCAACAGGGGGCGGAGTGCACCGACCCAATCCTGTCTCCAGACCTCAGATCTACCCTTTTTCCTAAGGGGATCCTTGGATTTCCTCAGGCTGTCTCCTCCTCCGATCAGGAGTTTAACAAATCTAGCTAGAACTCTCTGCGAACACTTCTGAGGGGGCTTCCATGAGAGAAACTTTAGGTTTGGAACTTCTGGAAAACCAGATGTCTTGAAACAGACACTTGAAGATGCTGTTTTTGAAAAAAGAAAAAACAAACAAACAAACAAAAACCGCTGGCTCCATTCAGACCTACATGCCAACTAAAGTCCTGGTATCTCCGCCTTCCTTTCATGCCTGTATTTAGGCTGGCATCACAGAGATAAGCTGTTGTCCTTTCCTGTTGGCCTCCAAGAACTCACTTATTTTCAGACCCGACTCCGTGTGCTCCTAGTCTAGCTCTGTGGCACTGAACTAACTCCCCAAACCTTGTCACCTTTCCTCTTGAGTCACCTTGAACGCCAGGAAGAGTGAAACCTCTCAGGATCCTTCTCACGTCACCAAACGTGGCCAGGTTTTCATGAAGACAGGTTTGCTGCCTCAGCAATTAACAGCTTAACTGTCAGTCAACTTCCTACCGCCTTGAAATACCTAAAATACCAGAGCTCAGCGAGGAGGGTCAGTGATGGGCGGGGCCACACCTTGACCAGGACTGCTTAGTTATACCTCTTGTCCTCTATTTAAACATAAACCCCTTTCCCTGACAGACAGACTTGGGCACACAGGATCCTATTATTTATTCATATTTCCTAAGTGCCCATATTGAACAAATCCCATCTAATTCTTTCTGCTAACAGTCTCTTTAATTGACAAGTCAGGGATAGGCAGGCAACGGTAGCCTGTGGTGGTTGCTGGAGCCCAAGCTTTTGGATTACAACTTTTGGTAACAAGCTGGGCATGGTGGTGATTGCCTGTAATCTTGGCACTCGGAAAGCAGAAACGGGAAGATCAGAAGTTCAAGGTCATCCTCAGCTGAATAGTGAGTGAGACATTGTGAAGAAGAAGAAGAAGAAGAAGAAGAAGAAGAAGAAGAAGAAGAAGAAGAAGAAGAAGAAGAAGAAGAAAGAACAAAAGCAGGTGCTGGAGTGATCACCGAGCAGGTAAGAACTCCTACTGCTACTACAGAGGAGCTGAGTTGGATTCCCAGCACCCACAACTGCACATAACCCAATCACAAAAGAACACACATGGTATGCACTCATTGTTAAACGGATATTATCCCAGAAACTCAGAATATCCAAGATACAATTTGCAAAACACGTGAAACTCAAGAAGAAGGAAGACCAAAGTGTGGATTCTTCGTTCCTTCTTAGAATGGGGAACAAAATACCCATGGAAAGAGTTACAGAGACAAAGTTCAGAGCTAAGATGGAAGGAAAGACCATCCAGAGACTGCCCCACCCAGGAATCCATCCCATATACAACCACCAAACCCAGACACTATTGCATATGCCAGAAAGATTTTGCTGACAGGACCCTGACATAGTTCTCTCTTGTGAGTCTATGCCAATGCTTGGCAAATACAGACGTGGATGCTCACAGTCATCTATTGGATGGAACACAGGGTCCCTAATGAAGGAGCTGGAGAAAGTACCCAAGGAGCTAAAGGGGTCTGCAACCCTATAGGAGGAACAATGATATGAACTAACCAGTACCCCCAGAGCTCGTGTCTCTAGTTGAATATGTAGCAGAGAATGGCCTAGTTAGCCATCAATGGGAGGAGAGCCCCTTGGTATTGCCAAGATCATGTGCCCCAGTACCGGGGAATGCCAGGGCCAGGAAGCAGGAGTGGGTGGGTTGGGAAGCAGGGAAGAGGGAGGGTATGGGGGCTTTGGGGATAGCATTTGAAATGTAAATGAAGAAAATATCTAATAAAAAAAGAACTCTTCAAACAAACTGAAAACAGTACCACACCAGGAGCTCTGAAAATAGAGACAGACAAACAGGTGTTCTCACAGTGGGGACCCAGGAGTGGGAAGGGGTGACTCTGAAAGGCTTCATAGAAGTACTTGCCACGAGTCTTACCAAGAATGGCTCGCCTTTATTATGCACAGAGGGACAACCCAAAGAGGCAGAAAGCCCAATGCCATGAGGTGGGAAGGACAGGTAACCCGCCCTGGATGCTGGGACAATGGCAGGTGACCCTAGTGGCCAGAAGGTTCCCTCTGAAGGACTGCAGTGAGCACAGAGGAAGGACAGGCTGGGTTGAGACTGAAGGGCTGAGAATGTTCTGGAACAAGCCCACTCACAGTGAGGTGATGGGGCTGCTTGTGTCAGCAGCACTGGTCCGAAGGTGAAAGGGTCACGGGACTTCGATAGGAAAATATCCCTTCTGTGTGGCAGACACGGTTTCTGGAGCTTAAGTCACAATGTGAACAAGCCGAAGGAGAATACTTCTAAAAACCCCTTTCAGAAAAATGCTATCAGGGTGTGGCTGTGAGCCTGTATTAACAGGAAAACTGCAGATGCCCACGAAGCTCTTGCTGTATGCCCAGACACTGGGGAAGGGTTTGTAGTGCAGGTGGGAAGGCAGAGAAAATCATAGTGACCCAAAGTCTGCCTGAAGCCTATGTCCTGTTAAGAATCAAGAACTCTAACACACAATTAAAGGTTACTCTAGGCCTCTCTCTCTCTCTCTCTCTCTCTCTCTCTCTCTCTCTCTCTCTCTCTCTCTC
>NC_034593.1:91857528-91861069 GCF_900095145.1 Mus pahari | reverse complement strand
CCTCTCCTCTCCTCTCCTCTCCTCTCCTCTCCTCTCCAGGCTGTAAATCTTAATTCTCTAAGACTCACCAGAAACCCTATTTACAGTAACAGGACATGTCCTCACCCCCTAGTGGTTCCTGGTCTTATATTATCTGGTTATAATGGCATCTAAGGCACCTTTAGAGCCACCATCTAATCTCAACAGTCAAATGGCAGTGGAGGTAGAGGCAAGGAGAGTCCTTTAGAAAACCACGGGACAATGAAACCCCCAAAGCTACCAAAATGCTGCATCCAGTCACCACTGTGACACGCAAGGCTCTCCTTTGCGAAAGCCACACCCAAGGTCATTCTCACACTTTCTCTTTTCCCTGTGCATGTCCCCCAACCCTTGTGTTCAGAGCCATGGTAAAATGTCTTTCAATAAATCTGACCCTACTTCATGCTTCCTCATCTCAAAACTCTTCTCTGGCAAAGTCAACAACCTGGCTTTCCCTAAGCCACAGTGCCTAAAAGATGAAGGGGGCCTCTTTAGGTTACTGGTGGCAGTTCTGGGCTGTCTCCTGCTATGCTTCCATGACTACTTGAATGTGTCCACCTCATCTAAACCCCAAAGCAACATGAAGAGACAGCTGTGACTTTTATCATTGTCATACGGTAACTAAAGAGAACACCTCCAGTGAGTGGCTGGATCTTGGTGAGTAGTCCTTACAGCAGATCAAACCATTTAGGGAACTATCTGTTGTTCGGGAGACAGGATTTTGAGTTAGGAGTGGAGAGCAACACAGGGCAATGAGCACAGGGGGCGTCTAACACGTTGCTGAAAACCTCTCTTAGGTGAAAGATAAAGAAGAGACTCTTTGAGAGCAGGGCTGTAGTCGTCAGATATGGGACATTGGGAATCTGGAGTTCTAGAAAGACCAGGCTGGAGAGTCACAATTCCTGAGGAGAGGATTTGAGCAAACTACACATGGAAGGAACCAAGACATCCTGATTGACACTTGGAGGTGCCCACTTCAGCTAACCCCTTAAGCAACAAGAGGTCCCTGGGAAGGCCCAGAGCCAAGGCCTTCCAGTCTTACTTGTGCTTTTAGCTGAGGCAGGAGAATACTGCAGAAGAGGTCCAGGTGAGCTCTAGACAACATCACACAAAGGCCGTGTAACTGACAGAGGAGAAAAACCTGGTTGGCAAAGAGGAAGGCTGGAACGCCTCACCATCCCTCCTTGCCCAGGTTAAGTAGCACTGGTTGGCCCAGTGCAGAGTCATACCCGTGTCTGAAGGTGACCTGTCACTCATTACAAACAAAGCACATTCCCCCAGGTGAAAATTTAAGGTGCTAATGAGACATGTGATACATGAAACTGTATGTAGAACTACATGTAGAAGGCAAAGCATGATCAAGAAATCCTGTGTTTGGCAGATGAACTCAAAAGACAGATGCGTGACATATAAGATCCCAGTCTTTGGACAGCATAGCATTTGTGCTACTAAATTCTTTTCTTTGTTCTGGCCCATGTCTTCCTCCTTGGACACAAGTGTGCCATCTATTAATAAGCAACCCCTGCTCCTGCTAATGTCTGTGTGTCCTTATCCAGTTCTTTGAGGACACAAGAGCCTGGAATCCCCCCAGAGGGGCCCACTGAACCCTAATATTCACTAATATCCCAACCACCACTCACTGAATACCTTCATGAACTCAGAGACTATAACTTGAATTCTCTTTGTCTTTAAATTTTCTTTACGTTAAATTTTTATGTGTTTGAGTGTTTTGCCTACGTGGATGCCTGTGTCCCAAAGCCATGCCCGGTAGACAAGGAAGTCAGAAGATGTCATCAGATGCCCTGGAGCTAGAGTTACAGATGGTTGTGAACTACAGCATGGGTGCTTGGAACTGAACTAGGGTCCTCTACAAAAACAGCAGGTGCTTCTAACTGCTGAGTCATCTTTTCAGCCCCCCTCCGCCCCACCCCCATCTTTTTACAACAATATTCAGTGGTCTAATGATGACAGCGTCTCAGAGTTTCCATGGCTGTGTTAAAGCCGAACAAAACTTGGGAAGGTGAGGGTTTCTTTCAACTTACAACTCTCAGCTCTCACTCCACCATTGAGAGACGTCAAGAAAGGGACCCCAGGGGCAATGAACGGAGAAGCAGGAAAATGAGGGCTCTGGAGGAGTCCTTGCTGATGTGCTCACCTTGACTTGCTCAGACTGCTTTCTTCCACCATCTGGGACCACCTACCCAGGAGTAGCATCACCACATGGACTGCATCCTCCAACATCCATCAAGTCAAGAAAATGCTTCCACACACTTGCCTACAGGCCAATCTGATGGAGGTATTTTCCTAAGTTAAGATTCCCTCTTCTCAGAGATGTCTAGGTTTGGTCAAGTTGACAAAACCCAACCAACACAGTTTCACAGTCCCGGGTACAAAAAGATCTTTACCTTGCTATCCAAACACCTGAGATAGCATATGTCTCCCAGCGCGCGCGGACCCCAGAGTTTGTCTATGCTAAGGACCCTTGCAAGGGCACTTTCAAATCCCTGCAGCAACTACACCCTACTACGCTGAAGATATCCATCTTCCCCTGGGCTTTCTAACCACCCTTCCTAGCTGTGGAACCTTGTAACCCCTTTCCGCTCCCCCATCTGCAGCTCCTCTATGATGAATTGCCATCTGCAGAGTCATCTTCCCCTCCCCCTTCAGATATGTGATAAAAGTATTCAACAGGACCGAGTCCCGCTCTGACCCGGCTGTACTCTGCCTGACGCCTCCCCTTGAGATGAGCTGCCTCTTCATTTCTAGCCTCTCTTCCGTGCAGTTGTTTGTCCAATTTATAGTCTGCCCTCAGCTGGCTAATCGGAAAGTGTTGTGAGCTACTCCCAGCTTGCCTAGCAAAAGTCTGAATCTATGTCTTTTTCCATTCAGCAGGAAGCCTGAGCAGCTCATACTGAGCATCCGCACCACTTGAGGCCATCTGGGAAGTTGACCGTTTCATTTCTAACAGGTCTCTTGGAGCTTTGAGTTCATGGTTTCACAGTTGCTGATAAAGGATAAAAATTGTCCTCTGTCTCCTTTGGATCACAGACTCAAACTGAGGACTTATTATGTCAGTAAAGTAACCCGACCTAAATACTAACAACAAACGCCAAGATACGTTTGATGCAACTCCGAAGGATTGATTATCCTCTGGAAAAGCTTTATCATTCGAGACAAATATCCCAATTCTTTTTGGAGACCCAACAATAAAGAAGCCAGGCAAGGCCAGAGAGATGTCTCAGTGGGTAAAATGACTGCTGTACAAGCCTAACAGGCAGAGCTGTCTCTGGAACCCCCAGGGGAAAGATGCTGTTCCAGAAAGGTGGGTTCTGATGTCCACCTGTGAGCTTGGGTGCATGTTCACACACACACTTGCACACATGTGCATCCAGGCACACTCACACTCACACATGTACACATGCTTGGACACAGACATGCACACAGACACACAGGCACACAGACATACCTTCCTCTCTCTCTCTCTCTCTCTCTCTCTCTCTCTCTCTCTCTCTCTCTCTCTCTC
>NC_034593.1:91854457-91857456 GCF_900095145.1 Mus pahari | reverse complement strand
CCAGTGTCCTTATCCCAACAGTGAGGACAGGCAGAGACAGAAAACCAAGAGGACCAACAGCTCTGTAACCCAGAGGGAAGAGAGTCTTGCCCATGAATTAACTCACCAGGACAGACAATCTCACTTCATTCTCTGAAACTTTACTCTTTTCTTCAAAATACCATGATTCTTCGACTTTCAGAAGGTCTGTAAAGGGAGCGATTTCAGCATTCAGACCATATTTTTAATTTTTGCAACTTTTTTCTTGGTCAGGAATACTCCAGTAGGCAAGATCACTCACACAGAGAACCTTAATCACAATTTTTATTATATTACATTGAAATGAAAGAGCTTGTACTACTCTAGATCTCCATCTTTGAGGTTTTAACTCTACCACGTATAAAGTAAAATAACCAAATAGTTCATAGAATAACGTTGTCATTCTCCACAATTTATTATCATACTCTTAAGATACCATTATATACAATGAAAGAATGTCTGAAAGTAATATATTGAAGTAAAATATATGTTTCAGATTTGTGTATTTTTTTCAAATAGCGATCATCTGTGTCCTACTTTGGCAGACACACGGGTGGGTTTTTGTTTGCTTGTTTGTTTTAGTTTGGTTTGAGTATATTTCTAAGACCATCCATAACTGCCATCTCTCTGGTTAGCAGTCAGTCGCATTGATATGGTGATGTCTGTCCTCAGCACGGCTTCTTTTGTGTCTCCTACTTGGGGGTCTCAATGGCAATGGAGTGGGAGCTGTCCCTTTTCTGAGTCCCTGAAGCCCAGGTTGTGTTTGTGTATGGGGAGAGTTAATGAGAACAGAATGCCTTTCTTTCCCCAGCTTCCCCAACCCCATCTGTTCAAACAAAAGGCTGAAAGGGAAAGAGAAGGAGACCCTGCTGGTCAAGGGGGGAGGAATAATAACATATATCCTTGGGCAACATTTCAGCACATGCAACCCTTTTACACTGAGCTTAAGCTTTTATTCAGACAAAAGAAGTCAGGCCAATGCCATTTTTTATTTTTTTAAAAAACCAAATTTAAAAAAAAAAGAAAAAAACTACATTAGACCCAAAGACTTAGGTTATCTTTTTTTTTTTTCTTCCAATGACTACATTTATAAGTGTAGATTGGAAAATAGAAAATATAAAAAGGATGAAAAAAGAAGCATTTTGATTGTAGTGAAATGTACAGAGTGACCCACCTGTGTGGGCCGCTGTGCAAACCGTTCATTAAAAGAAATTACTAAAAGACTAGTGTTCTCACTTACTTTGCATAAAATTCAGATAGAGCCGGTTCATGCTGCCACAACAGGACGGAGAAGGAGGCTCTTCCTCTACTTCCCAAGCAGAGTCTAGAAAAACACTACAGTGTCCAGTGGACAGGAAAGGGCTTCTTCCAGCCACTGCCACAGAAGAGCCACTAGAACGACTTCCTGCAGCAGCTCATTGAGGGTCCCTGGCTCCTGTTGAAGGCTAGCCTATTGGGATTACGGCACAGATCTTGCTAATGCTCTGCTAAACACTGCTCTCCATCAAGACAGGAGAGGAAATGATTTCCCGGTTTGAGATCATCACATTTAAGCAACAGCCATTAGGTCCTCTCACGAAGATGGAAAAGTAACTTAGTATCTTTTTTTTTTCCCTTTGTCTGACAAAACTTACTTTTCAAGTTGGTCATCCCCATGGCTTTGATGTCAGCATATACCCGCAGGCTTGTCCTTTTCTCTGTCTTGGAAAGTGTCTAACAGATTCTGTTTTCTCTAGAGTTAATGCTGATGGTCACACTGTTATGAGGAGGGACTCATGGATGGAGACTGTTGCAAAGTTAAGATGTTTGGATTTCTCCATGTTTAAGAAAGGGAAGAGCCCATTTTGGGGAAAAGTTTTAGATAGCCTTCAAAGAGTGAAGAAATGTCACCATGAGGCTGGAGAGATGACTCAGAGGTTAAGAGCTCTGGCTGCTCTTCCAGGGCGCTGGGGTTCCATGCCCAGCACCCACGTGGCAGTTTACAAACATCTGTGACTTTCACTCTTGAGGATCTGCAGCCACCAGGCCCAAATGTGGTACACAGACATATATGTGTAGGAAAACACCCTTACACCTAAATTAATACTTTTTTTTTTTAAAGGAAGATTATTACAGCATCTCCTAGGAACTGGCAACACCCAAAAAAGTTTTGCAAGGAAACACATTGGTGACACTGGGAGAGGGGCCATCAGCGGCTAATACAGCAAGCCACCTCAGGAAACTGGGAATGTGTGGTTTCTGAAGAGGGGAGATGACTCAGAACTGATGAGGGAACTTTGAAAGCTCAGGAAAGCACAGCTTGACCATCTTGGTAGAATGCTTTTTCAGAAATGATCACGTTCATTGTATTGTCAGCAATCAATTACGCATGCAAGCAGAAGGGAAAGCAGAGGGGACTAATAAAAGGTCACCCTCATCGGCTTCCACGGTCTCTGTCTCTGTGTCTCTCCATCTCTGTCTCTCTGTCATTGTCTCTCTCTGTCTCTGTCTCTCTCTGCCCCTGTCTCTCTGTCTCTCAGTCTTTATCTTTCTCTCTGTCTCTCTCTGTCTCTGTATCTCAGTCTCTATCTCTCTTTGCCTCTGTCTGTGTCTCTGTGTCTATCTCTGCCTCTGTCTCTTTCCCTCCGTCTCTCTCTCTGTCTGCCTCTGTCTCTGTGTCTCCTTGTCTCTGTCTCTGTTTCTGTATCTCTGTCTCTCAGTCTCCCTCTCTGCCTCCGCCTCTGTCTCTCGTATCTATGTCTCTCTGCCTGTCTCTGTTTCTGCCTCTCGGTCTTTGTCTCTCTCTGTCTCTCTCCTCGCCTCCCTCTTGTGTATTTGTGTGTGTGTGTGTGTGTGTGTGTGTGTGTGTGTGTGTGTGTGTGTTGATGTGTGTGTGTGTGTGTGTGGGTGTGTGTGTTGAGAAGCAAGCCCAGGGCCTTGTACAGGTTAAGCTTTACCACTAAATGACATCGCCAGTTGTTTTTGTTTTTGAACACAGCATT
>NC_034593.1:91847948-91852617 GCF_900095145.1 Mus pahari | reverse complement strand
ATCTCGAGACTGGAGTGGGGAGGGCTCCACACGGAGGTCTTTCATTATCACAGCAATAGAAACACTGACTGGGACTCTGTTTTTTTTTGGGATGTGTGTGCGTGTGTGTGTGTGTGTGTGTGTGTGTGTGTGTGTGTGTGTGTGGTGTGAGTGGTGTGGGGGTTAGATGTGTGTGTGGGCGGGTATTGCCTGTGGGAGTGTGATCTCTCTTTGTGGTATGTGTTGTAGATGTAGTGTGTGTGTGTGTGGGTGGGGTGGGGGGGTGCTTTGTGCATATGAGTGCAGTGCCTGCAGAGGTCACAGAGGGTTGTGAGCTATGCCGTGTAGGCGCTGAGAACTGAACTCTGAACCTCTGTAACTGCTAAACTCTCTCTCCAGTACCCTATCCCCACACTAACACAAACTGTAAAACCCCGTGGACTTTTCTAAGTGGTTAAGAACGCTTTTTGTCTCCGTTCAAGACCATGATCATAAGATCACTCCTAAGTTTATACTGATGAGATGACTCAAGACAGGATCTTAGATGACTTCAAGGGAGGGAAGAGTCAGGCAGGAGGCACCAAACCTCTCAGCTCTGCATCCTCACCTCCGAGGAGTGCCAGAGATGGAGTTCAACTCCACGGCCAATGACTTAGTCAATCACAGCTGTGTAATGGAAGCCTGGGCAAGAACGGGATGCCGCAATTGGAGTGCAGGGAGATTGACAGCCAGGAGAGAGAGGGACCATGAGACCTCTGGAGCTGAGTTCTTCCATTTGGCTGTTTGGGAATTGAAGCTTTTCGTCATTGTCAAAGGACCAACGTGCAACAATTTAGAAACCAAATGGACTTTACCTTTAATTCTAGAACCAAACAACACTTCGCCAGGCCAAATTAAAGAGGTTGGTTTCACACACAAAGAAGGGCTGTGGGAAAGAGAGTCTAGGAAAACCATCAGCTGTTAGTTACTTCCCACATAAGCAAGGAAACTGAGGCAGAAATGTCAAGTGCAGGCCTGTGCACACGTGTGTGTGTGTGTGTGTGTGTGTGTGTGTGTGTATGTGTGTGTATGTTTGTATTTGACATTTGCTTTTGTTTTGAGGCAGGATCTTAGTACACAACCCAGAGTGATCTTGTATTCACAACCCTTCTGACTTTGACTTCTAAGTGCTAGTATTACTTACCAGCATCACCAGGTCTGACTAGGTTACGTTTTGTACTAAGAACTAAGGCAAGGGGAGCTTCATTATCATACCAGTTAAAACTACTTCCCCTACTATCCCCTGATGATCAGTTAAACAGCTTAACTTCAGCATGGTAACGAAGTGGAACTTTATTATGAGTGACTCAGTCTGCTCTGTGGGTGGCCTGGTGCCGAGGTTTATTCTAAATCGATGACTGGCTCTGATTTTTATTTAACACAGGACTTTACTAGCCTAGTGCTTTCAGCGAATTCAGTGAATTTTTCTGATGAAGATGGGACCAAAATGTCTTCCGGATTTTAAGTACAGAAATCCCGGGAACACCACAGTCCGAGGGTTGAAGTCAGGGTGGCCAGGGGTTATGGCTGTGGGCTCTCACTGCTCACTTTGAGTACAGTCAGACTCAGGGTTGAATGATAGGGCTCTCAACAATATGAAGGACTAGTGCTAGAACACAGTATATCTTTGCACAGGCCACAGTCAATGATATCAGTCAGAGCACCCGCTCTGTGTCAACCGCTATACCGAGTACTCTAGATGTACTGCCACAACGACAGCCCGTTCTCTGAACAAGAGACTGAGGCATACAGTAGGAAATTTCAGTGCTACACAACTAGAAAAATTGTGAACTCAAGCAATTTGACCCCAGGGCACATCCTGGAAACCTCGCCCCCGTCTTGTCCTCCACTTTGGATCCTCGAGCAGCTGGTGGCAAATACTGAGGAATATGGAAAGGCTTTCTCCTGGGATGCTCCACCAAAGAGCCAGTTCTGGTGTGGCTGCCAGTTCCCTGAGAATGGAAGGGATACCACCTGTCTCATTTAGACTGAGACATTAAGTGTGAAATTCCTCAGACTCGCTCAGTGCCATCACCAAAATCAATATTCATTACAGCCGCATGCATGAACAAAAGTTAATCATGAGGAGGGCTCAAAGGCTGCTCCCAAATTGGTTCTGCTCAAAAGGGAGGATGGTGTTCACGGAGACACACCTTCCTTCCTTTCTGCCATAGGAAGATGGAGCAAAGCAGAAACTTCCACTCATCGGAATGGACCTAAAGCACCCCACAGCCGCTCCTGCCCCCCCCCCAGTAGGTCCTCATATGTAAAGTATTTTCTATTTGGAAGACAAAGCAAGACTAGATTAATGGTAGGACTAGTGACCCCTGTCTATACAGGGCCTTGGCCTCTCGTGAAAATTCTTAATAGAGTTCTTTCCCTTTAATTGCATGCCACAATCTTCAGGGGCTCATCCATCTCTATGGACGCTCCAGGCACTAGCCTCTCTTTGTAATATGGTTCTGCCTGAGTGTGGAATCAGCTGATGAGGCCAGAGGTCCCAAGGCAGCACACCATCTGGCCAAGGTCATGGGTGGCAGATTACCAATTAGGAAGCATGGCAGGGAGGATGTTGTGTGGCTGGGGTCCAGGAATGATGGTAGAGCGGCCATTAGTAAGGGAAGTGGTGTAGGTGTTGCTGTAGATTAATGTGTGGATCTCTGCTCTCAGGAGACCTGGCATGAAATCTTACATTTGATCACTGGGAGGTTTCAGAGGTGGAAAATGAAGCAGCTTTATTAACAGACATGACTCGGAATAGTGTCTCTCAAACTTTCACAAGCACAGGAGTTACCAAGGAAGTTTGTTAACATGTCATTTGACACTTAGTGGGTCTGATGTGGGCTAAGATTTTGCACTTATTAAAATGCAGAAAGAAAAAGAAAATAAAATCCAGGAGATTACTATGTTGTTGGCCTGTAGCCCACCATGACACAAGATCTAAGATGCTATGTGGTTCTTCTTTTCCCCTCTAGAATGCCTCATCTGCAATGATCTACATTATTGATAGCACGTTTCTACAGACATCCCTCCATGCCAGACCCTTAGAGTAAATGGGACCTCTCTGCATGCCAATTTATTTTAATAATAAATAAGAAAGATCTACCTCCCATAGCTAAATTTTTTTTCTTTCCACTTCATTCTGAATTGTACAAGTCATATATCTAGAATAATTTACGTAAAACAAACATTATGCCTCTTTCTGTATGGCATCTTTCTCTCCTGTCTAAAATAAGAAGTCATTATTAATTCACAAAAAGTTGATAATAAATTTACTATTCTGTCTGTGTGCAAGTATGGTAATTGTCCCTAAACATCTTTCTCATGCTAGGTTCATTTGAAGACAAATCTAAACCTTATCTACACTGTACCCTTAACCGGCTTGGCAGTTAAACCCACTAATGTTCAACATCCTGCATCTTCTTCTTATCATTGGTAGTTACAGTACGGCTAGTGCTTCGATCCACCTCTTGAGTGCAGGTTCTTTGCTCCATAGAATTTCCCACTTTTTGACTTTGTTGACTTGTGATGTCATTTAATGTGTTCTTTCATCTCCTCCTTCCTATGATCCAGTTGGATCCAATCCTTTTTGGTTTGGGAAGTAATGCTTTTCTGAATGTTCTGGTTTCTACCCCCATCACAGGAGGGCAGGCTTACTCCATGAGTAGAACAGAGACACACGACCCCTGATTGTTTGACCTTTTGAGATGTTAGGATTGAGAGTTGGGCTCGAATGACTAGAACCAAAACATCTCTTAGTTTTTCATCGACATCTTGCTTACTGGCTTCAGAGGCCACTGTGACCCTTGCTTCTCTTGCCCCTGGGTTCAACCATACCTGTGCACTCATCACCAGGCCTTCTGTGGATGTTTGCTTGTTTGTTTGTTTTGCTTGACTATAAACTCTTCCTTCTATAAGATCTCTCTCTCTCTCTCTCTCTCTCTCTCTGCCTGACCACTCAGCGGGGCTTCCAGTTGGAAGTCAATGGTTACCTAATGAGTGAATTCTGCCCCCATGTTCTGAGACCATTGCTTGCCTGTATCTTTACACTCTTATCTAGCTATGAGAAGGAATTTAACATCAAAATCCTTCTAGGAAATATGTCCCTATTCGCCTTAATATAGGCTTCAAAGAGAAGATATTTTAGCCCTGGCTAGAATTGGTAAACACTGTGGACTACCACTGAAGGCCTACTCGGAATCTTTGACCCAGCAAGATACATGACATTATGAGACAGCAACTGTGTGAGGTGTAGGAGGACCACCTGCAAGGAGACATTCCAAGCAACCATGTTTCCTATGACTGGCAGCCAAGAGAAAGCTGAAGTGTCCTTTTTCAGAGAAGGAATCACCCATGCCTACAAAGAATGTCTCCTTCTGTCGTCTTTCAGGCAGTCTGGAAAAGACCTCATGTGGCACTGTTCCACTCATGGAGTAAGTAATTGACCACTGAATACCATGAGTACATTAAAGACAGACAGGGAAGACAGGTGGTGGAGGGAGATGAATGTCTTAGTCAGGGTTTCTATTCCTGCACAAACATCATGACCAAGAAGTTGGGGAGGAAAGGGTTTATTCGGCTTACATTTCCATACTGCTGTTAATCACCAAAGGATGCAGGACTGGAACTCAAGCAGGTCAGAAAGCAGGAG
>NC_034593.1:91843675-91846673 GCF_900095145.1 Mus pahari | reverse complement strand
CCACTGGCTTGCTCAGCCTGCTCTCTTATAGAACCAAGACTACCAGCTCAGAGATGGCACCACCCACAAGGGGCCTTCCCCCCCTTGATCACTAATTGAGAAAATACCTTACAGCTGGATCTCATGAAGGCATTTCCCCAACTAAAGCTCCTTTCTCTGTGATAACTCCAGCCTGTGTCAAGTTGACACAAAATTAGCCAGTACAATGAAGGACTGCTCAAACAGCCCAGCTCAACGAAAAGGCTCCACTCTTGACGGCTGAAGGGTTAATAACAGAACAGTCATTAAGGACAGTGGTATGCAGGAACCAGAGAAGATGCTGAGAGATGTTTTGTACTTCTGAGGACACCTTAGAAGGACCATGTAAGACACCAAGGGAATTAACAACTTTCCAGGTCTGGAGGCAGCAGCCCCATTTCCCTTTCTTCCCCATGACTCATGCCTGCCGTTATGAGTCTACCCACAGAATCCCAAGCTTATCCTTAAAGAATGATTGTCAACTGGGAATGATTGGGTCTGTTGGGGACACTTAAAGATGCCTAGGGACTTATTTGGGTGATCAAGACAGGGATGGGAGGAGAGCTACAAGCCAAATATTTTACAGAACACAGGATGGCCGCAACCTCCCAACCACCACCACCTTCACCATCTGCTGCAAAATGTCTGCAGCTCTTTTGAAGTAACATGCCTTACATCAGTCTGTTCTTTCCCAGTTCTGATCACATTGCAATGTGCAAATTCCCAGGTTTTCAGGCCTTCGCCCTTCTTATGAGCTCATCTGAATTCCTAAATGCTCACTCTTGGGTATCTTCAACTTCTTTCTTCAGAATTATTCTAGAAACAGTTCTGAAATAGCCTCCAGAATCAAATGTCTCCAATGCATTGCTCTCTTACTAAATAAGTTCCCATCCTATTTCCAATCCAAACTCCTTTCCTCCCTCCCTCCCTCCCTCCCTCCCTCTCTTACATTCTTCTTTCTGAATTGATTTTTCTCCACACCTCATGTTGTTTGTTTTGAAGAACAGAAAGACTCAGACCATAGAGGGTGGTGAAGCATGACTATAGTCCCAGTACTCAGGAAGCTGAGGCAGGAGAGTAGTCGAAAGTTGAAGGCTAACCTGAACTACAGAACTACCTGAACTACCCTGTCCTGTCTCAAGCGATGAGAAGAGGGAAGGAAGGAAGTAGGCCAATCAGTGACGCAAATGCAGACACCCGTGGCTTAGAATTCTCTGTCATTATGCCCTGCAGTTCACATAAGGTGCATTTACCCAGTGTCCACTGAAACAGGATACTCCCAGAGTCCTTTAAATTCAAAACTAAAAGACCGACCCTTGACAGATGAGGCTGAGATGGGGATACAAGTTATCTTTGCTGATTTTGAAAATGGGAAATTAAGTATCCATGCCTGGTTGAGCTCCCTTAAGTATTTTGATGATGGTCACAGACAATGCCCAAGGTTGAGCTGGAGAGTCATGGGGCTCCTCAAAGTATAGCTTATTTCCTGAAAACTGAAGGCACTAAAGAAGTGGCTCCAGGATCTCTTTAGCTCCAGACTCAGTGCCAGCACCCACCCCTGGATAGGACCCAGGAGCTGGAGAAGAAGTGATTGGCGTTACCAGGGATATAGTTGCGGGGACCAGTTGAGTTGCAAATTGGAAGATAACTCAACAGGATTGCTGAGTCCCTTCCTGCCTTTGCCTTGAGGCTTAACAACCTCTTACACCGTCACTAACAGGTAGTTGGCATCACAGTGTTCCCTGATCCCCAGTCTTTGAAGTAATTTCTGAACTTAAATAACTTCTTCAAGGTCAAACAAAAGAGACATGGGCACATGTGTATGAACTTGGAAGAGGGTCCAGTATGGGAATAATGTTGGAAGACAAGAACTTTGCAATGACTAAAACCTAGGCCCTGGAGTGTCTGGGGAGACAGACAAGCCATTACTACAGAGGGATGACAAGATCAGTCTCCATGCCAGATAATTCTCATAGTAGCAGACACGTAGTGGATTCCCGACCTTCCTGTCTCATTAATGTCACCGCTTAGAACTACATGCAGTCCAAATCTCCTGCTCCTTCCATCGGTGGATAATACTTCTCTATTCTGTTTACCAACATTTCTATTTTTAGCCCTGTCTCCATCCACTTCCCTGGCCCTCTCACGTTCTTGCCTTCCCCACTCTTCTTCAGGATTGTCACCACAGAGGTGCCCTCTACATGTCTAGAAACCTGTCTGCGCTCTTGGTCACCACATACCATCTGCTGACACTTCTTTTCCTCCCCGCTAGCCCACCTGTATTAGTCACAGAGCCTCCAGGAGGAGGCAGTGTTGCTACTGTAGATGGTGCCCCCTTCCTGCCTCCAGGCAGCCAAGAGCCATCTTTGCTTAGCCTTAAAGTTTGTGCTGAATTTGACAGCAAAGCAGGGAAATCTCTTGAAAGCATTGCCTTTAGAGACACAAAGAGAGACTTATATAAACAAGTAATTGCAGAGTTCAAATCTCTCTTTTGGAAAGACAGCTTTTAATTTTTCTAACATAAGCAATGCTCACAGATGTGCAACACTATCTCAAACACAGATAACATTTTCTTTTTTCTTTTTTTTATTTTGTACATGTTTTATTATATTCTTTTTTGTTTTTGTTTTTCAAATTTATTTATTTATTTATTATTTTCTTTATTTACATTTCAAATGCTATCCCGAAAGTTCCCTATACCACCCCCCCGCCCCTGTTCCCCTACCCACCCACTCCCACTTCTTGGCCCTGGCGTTCCCCTGTGCTGGGCAGATGACATTTTCTATTCTTCATATTTCTCTTCTTCTGGTTAAACTATCTGAGCATCTCACTTCCAAGTGACATGTTTTCTTCTTCCTCTTCTCCTTCTTCCCCTTCTTCCCCTTCTTCTTCTCCTTCTTCTCCTTCTTCTCCTTCTTCTCCTTCTTCTCCTTCTTCTTCTCCTTCTTCTCCTTCTTCTCCTTCTTCTCCTTCTTCTCCT
>NC_034593.1:91802395-91843479 GCF_900095145.1 Mus pahari | reverse complement strand
AGGACATCTACAAAAATAATTTTTATTTATGTTTGTATTTGTATTCCTCCCTCACTCTTAGGCACAGAGTTCCTTGCAGCCTGGAGATGGTTTTAATGGCCTCCAGAATAATAGAACAGAACTTGAGTCTGAACTCGGGATTCAAGTTTCTTTGAGCTTTTCACTCCAGCACATGACCTGGAAATGACTTCTTCCTAAGGAGATGGTAGCAGAAGGCATGCTTCCCTCTTCTATGTCTGTCCCTTGGAATGTCAGGCTTGATCCTATCCAGGATCCTGATCAATGTGGCTTGTCAAATTTTGAAGGAACCTTGGCAGCCTGCAATGAATTCAGCAAAATTTCAGACTCAGGTTCCATCTTGGCTTCTGCATTAGTTACTCTCCTGTGGTTCTGATAAAACACCCTGACCAAGGCAACTTGCAGAAGGAAGGGCTTCTCAGGGCTTACAGTTCCAGAGAGGTAGGTGCTCATCACTATTACTGTGGGGAAGCAGCAAGCAGATGTAGTAGCTGCAGCAGCCAGCGGCAAGCTCACATCGCAAACTACAAGCATGAGATAGAGAACTGGGAATGGCGTGTGGCTTTAAATTTTCAAAGCTCAGTGACACACTTCCCCTCTCAAAACCACACCTCTTAAGCCTACCCAAACAGTGCCACCTACTGGGATATTCAAACATTTGCTCCTATTGGGGGCCATTCTCCTTCAAACCACCACAGCCCCTTAGCATGCTTCCTCACTGGAAAGCAAGTGCCATACTGGGAGGATCAAGTTTGTTTGATTTCTCAGGTTTTGCTTACAACTAGGACCTTGCATGCAGTTCAGGCTCTGCCACTGAAATGGACGAGCAAGATTTAAGTATCAGTAGTGAAGTAAGGGGCTGTCTTCTTGCTCTATCGGCTGTTGTTGCTAGGAGTAAGGCCAGGAGCTCAGAGTGTGGCCTGCAGCTGTATTGGTCCCTTGGTTCCTGGAGGCAGCAGAGGGGAAGGCAGCTGAGGATGCAGACCCTTGCCTAGCTGGCATGGCAGTGTGTGCCTGAACCCAGTAGCTCCTGTTTTGTTTATCTGGAGGTACAGTCTAGAGTTCTTCCAATGACAAAATACTAACTCGTCTCCTGTATTGAGTTCTAGTCTTCTTAAAATAACCCATTTTATGCATTGAGCCCTGACTAGATGATGCCATAAGCAATGAGGAAACCCTACCTTATCTGAATCTAGATGCAGAACCTGAGAGCCTAGTGGTACCAGGGATGAGAGATAAAGCAGAAGATGTGCCAAGACCAGGGGAGGGGTGTCTGTTAAGAATGGATTATGGGGAAATCAGAAAGGCTTTATGAAGGTAAGATTGTGTTCTTTAAAGTATATATATATATATATATATATATATATATATATATATATTGAAATGAAATGTAGAAATTCCTAGTTCTTACTATTGGAATTGAAAACAAGAGTGGGCTCAGACTACCAGATAGATATGATGAGAAAGGGTGATTGTCAATATATTAACATGACAGGACCCAGGATCGCCTAGGAGACAAACCTCTGGGCATGTTTGTTACAGGAGCTTTTAGAATGAGGTAATTGAAGTGGGAAAACCCCGCCCTAATCATGGGAGGAGTCATTCCATGGGCTGTGGTCCCTAAGTGCACTAGAAGGAGAAAGCAGGCATGCATCTCTCTCTGCTCCCAATTGAAGATGCAGTGGGCCTGGCTGCCTCAAGCACTCTGCCACGCCTTTCCTAGAATCATGGACTGTACCTTCAGACTGTGAGCCAAGACCTCCCCTTCCTGCCTTCCATAAGTTCCTTCTGTCAGATACTTTGTCACAGCAAGGAGTAAAGCAACCTATACAGGACGTATGCATCGTTTACTAAGTGTCTACCTCATTCTGTAAATGAGAAGGGGAAAGGATGAGAAGAAAGGCTAAGGCTGTGCAGAAGTTTGGAGTCACACGAAGTTAACTCTTGGGCTTTCTGTCAGGGACGACATCCATACTGAGAAGGCTAATCTCCCCGCTGTATCACAGCGAGTTATTTGAGTAACTATTATGCTGCATATTTTGTTTCTGGAGCCTGCCAGTGCAGTAACTAACCATGGCTGTCACCTTGACACATCTGGGAACAGAGAGCCACATTGGAGAAAGGCCTCCGACAGACTGACCTGTGGGCATGCTAATTGATGTGGGAGGCCATGGTTAGTACTTTCCCTGGGAAAGTGGACCCTGGGCTGCATGGGACAGGTAGCTGAGCGAAAGCTAAGGAGTAAGCCGGCAATGTTTCCTGCCTCTGCTCCTGCTGGAGCTCCTGTTCTGACGCGCCTGGATAATGGGATACCTGCGGCTGGGATATGTAAGCCAAACAAGCTCTTTCTCTTCCAAGTTGGTTTTGTCATAGTGTTTATCACAGAAACAGACAGCAAACAACGGAAGGCTCACATCTGTTGTTCAGGGTAAATTTTGCTTCATAGTACCTAAATATTATACAATGTTATTATAACTGTCTGGCAAAAGAAACAAATTGGAGGGATGGAAAGGGGGGCAGTTAAAGTTCATGGAAAAGCTGGAAAGTGTAATATTCTGTTGGACACTAGGGCAAGAACCAAGCAAGAGTACCCCAGCCCCAGGCCACTAGGAGAAGGGCACAGTGGCCTTGGATGACCTGGAGACATCTGCCAGCACTCTCCAGGACCGATCATTGCAGCCTGTTCTGTGGAACCTACTTGACCGGACTATGATTTTGTCAATGTGACACAGGCTAGAGTCATTTGAGAACCACAGCAGAGAAAAAACACCTCCGTGAGACTGACCTTTACACAAACCTCTGGGGCATTTTCTTAATTAGTGATTGATGTGGGAGGGTCCAGCCCAGTGAGTGGTGCCATCCCTGGGCAGGCAGAGCCAGGATGTATAAGAAAGCAGGCTGATAGGCATGGTGGTTCATGCCTTTGATTCTAGCCTGTGGGAGGCAGAGGCAGGTGGACACCTATGAATTTAAGGCCAGCCTAGTTTATGCAGCAAGTTGTAGGCCTGCCAGAGTTACATGAGGAGACCCTGTAGGAAGGAAGGAAGGGAGGGAGGGAGAGAGGGAGGGAGGGCGGGAGAAAGGGAGGGAGGAAGGGAGGGAGGGAACAAATTGAGTCAGCTGTGGAAAGTAACTCAATATGCAGGTGCTTCATAGCCTCTGCCTCAGCTCCTTCAGTGAGTTCCTGCCCTGACTTCCCTGGATGACATACTATAAGCTGTAACACAAAATAAACCCTCTCCTCTCTAAGTTGCTTTTAGTCATGGTGTTTTATCACAGCAGTAGAAATCCTAACAATATACTAGTCCCGGGATGAAATGCCAGGGTCTGCATGTTTTCCTAACCTTCCGTTCCTCCTGCCTGGTCGAGTGTGGTTTATTTCAGAGATCTGAGACCTGCCTTGGGCTTTCTGACTCGTTAGCTGAGACTCAGAAGAGTCTGGTTCCAGGTTAGTGCACATTGGCAAGTGGAAAAGACACGTGGGACAAAGTCCAGAGACCAGGTGACCTTCAAGTGCTCCTCCCACTGGAGTTGGGAGTGCATTTGGTTCTCTCAGTGTTGGTGTATGGAATCACATGCTAAGGAGGCTCAGAGCCCTTGGTGACCAGGAACACTACAGTTATGTGACTGGCTTCAGCTATTCAGAGTCTAGTCCCAAAGTGCCAAAGCCCGTGTCTACCCAAGAACATTCTGACCACCTGATAGCATAGATACCTTGTAGACCCAGCACTCCAGTATGTGAAAGGCCACAGACCAAAAGAATATTCTGGAGGCTCCAAGCTTATCTCCCCTGGGTATTCCTAAACTCAACTCCTCAGGAGAAGGAGAATAATGTGAAGATGCCCTTCCTGGTCAGAGGTACTAGCAATAAAGTTCCTGTTCATAGTCTCAGTGATGTCTTTATAACCATAGGCGTCCAGTCAGACCCCTGTTCCCAGGTTAAGGACTGAACCTTGGCTCCGGTGGCCTAGAAGATGACGTCCAAGTCGCTTGCTGGACTGTTGGCCGGTCCTTCTCCTGCCCTGTCCCTGCACTTGGCAACCAGCATTGCTTCTAAAGCCCCCCAGCTCCCCCCCCCAGGTCCTCCCCCAGCTCCCCCCCAGCTCCCTCCCCACCCCGCTCCTCAGGCTCCTCCCTGCCCTTGCCCTGGCTCTCCTGTCTAGAACATCAACCTCTTCCCGGGATCCTTGCCTTAGCCTCATCACCCTCTGCTCCTCCCAGAGAGTCTGCCCATGACCTCAGAAGGTCTCCAGCCCCCTCCCTACCCCTAACAGCAGCTTGGGGCCCTTCTCTACCCATTCTAGCTGTCTGCTTTCTTATTGGCTTTACTTTTTAAATGTTCTTGATGGTAACAGAAGAAGCATTATCTTTTCCTTTCCTAAATACCCAGCACAGCTTCTGCCGTATAATAGGTGCCTGATATGTGCTTAGCGCATGAATAAAAGAATGTAAATTAACAAACCTGTGACAAGATGTGGGAATGAGCCAGACTTGACTGGACTTGTCTTGCCAGCTTCCTGACAATTTGTCTTCTTACACATTCAGTCAGAGGCACAGACTCCAGGGTGCTTCTTGGGCCTGGTATGTGGGAACATGAGCTCAGGCCAGTTTCCTGGTCCCCCTTGGTTTCCTCAGAGTAAAGTGGGGATCACAGGCAGAGGGCTTTTGTCTGTGTGAAGTGAGGGGAGATCTATTGCTGCTCAGATCAGGGGTGACCACATGCAAAGAGCTTTTGTTACTCCAAAACAGCTTTGCCATCCATCCTGGCTGGCCTCCCATCTGGCCCAACCAAAAACCCCCTCATTGCCATAATCTTCCCGAGCCTCCAACTTTCATATTCAACTGAGAGCCAAGCACCCTCTTGTGAGATGGGGCTCTGGTGGGGAACTATAGATGCCAGGCTCTGGGAACTAATCGCCACCATGTCTACTGAGCCAATCTCCCAGAATTCCCTCTGCACGTCTCACTTCTAGCAGATGTCAAGCCGTAGGGACAGGAGCCTAAATCCTGGCATCTACTGCCTCCCCCGGTGCCTTGTCCCTGGCCATGCTGCTCTGGCTCGTTCCCAATGGGGTCAGAGTGAAGGCCTAGATCATCATCACACCATCAACACTGTCAGTTACCTTCTTGGAGGCTATTGCTAGTCTGCCACTGTTTGCAGAGTTCAAATCCTAGATGCAGCAGTGGAGGGGCCAGAGGCTCAGGATTTCACGAGCCCTGAGCTTTGCCAGGTTCAATCCTGTCTTACGTCATGCCTTTTTCTGTAAGTACCTTTTTCTTCCTTTGCCTGTTGAAACCTGTCCTCAGAGGCCCAGAGCCGATAAAATTCCCATGAACTATTTCCTGAGTCATTTAGCAGTAATTGTTCACCTTTCCCCTTGCACTTCCCCGAGGTTTAATGCATTCATCCATTCTACCTCCTTCTGTCCTATGCTTGTGTTAGCGACTGCCGCTGTCAGAGACATCTCACTCCTTCTAACTGGAAAACAACCCCACAGAGCAAACATGGAGTGGGTTGCCAAATGGAGAGGTGGTGGCAGCAACAAAGGAAGATAATGTGGGTGGGGTTGGACCAAGTCTGCAAGACGGAACTGCACGGAAAGCCGTCAGGGAAGACTTATACCACAGTAGAAGTTACCAGAGTCAAGACCAAGTTAGGCTTCTAAAGGCCAGAGATTCATTACATTTGATTCTAGAAGCTTCTAAAGGCTGCTGATCTTCAGACTTTACATAGAGTGGCAGATGAGCTAAGAGTCCCTGGTTCTGCGGCTTTAGGCATCACCACACAAAGGTGAAAAGCTTTTTAGCGTGTGCCTCCCCCCTGTCCTCACTTGTAGCTCAGGCTCCACATCTCTTAGTAGTCCTGAATCCAGTGAGGGGGAAGGCTAGAGGCAGAGACCTTGGAACTCTCACCATCTACCTGGTATGAGAAGCTCTGTGTCTAACCTATGCCTGTGGAAGACTAGAGAGGGTGACTTGGGCAGAAGTAAGCTCATCTCTCGCCTCACATCAGTCACAGCTTATCTTGGTTACGGTCACTACTGCTGTCATGAAACACCCAGACCAAAAGCAAGTGGGGAGGAAAGGGCATTTGGTTTACACTCCGGTGGCGGTGGCGCTGTTCATCACCAAAGGAAGTCAGGACAGGAACTCAAGCACGGCAGGAACCGGGAGGCAGGAGCTGATGCTGAGGCTATGGAGGGGTGCTGCCTACTGGCTTGCTCCTCATGGCTTGCTCAGCCTGCTTTCTTAGAGCACCCAGGACTACCAGCCCAGGGATGGCATCATCCAGGATGGGATGGGCTCTCCTCCATCCATCATTAATTTTATTTTATTTTACTTTTTTTTTTGGGGGGGGGGTTTCGAGACAGGGTTTCTCTGTATAGCCCTGGCTGTCCTGGAACTCACTCTGTAGACCAGGCTGGCCTCGAACTCAGAAATCTGCCTGCCTCTGCCTCTCGAGTGCTGGGATTAAAGGCTCGCGCCACCACGCCTGGCCATCATTAATTTTTAAAAATGCCCTACAGCTGGAGCTTGCGGAGGCATTTTCCCAGTCAAGGTTCCTTCCTTTCAGATAACTCTAGCTTGTGTCAAGCTGACATGAAACCAGCCAGAACACAGCCCCTCCTCTGACACAAGTACCCAGCTTGTCCTTTACTTCTCCTGGGACTTTCTCTCAGTTTTTCTCATTTATGTTTTTCCTCCTCGCCTCTGTCTCCCTTCTTTCCCATGTGTGAGTCACCTTAGTTTGTCTCATCTTCCATAACTGTCTCAAAACCCAGATCAATCGCTTCCTTCTCCCAAGCTAACGTTTCTAAACATAATTCATTTTCCTGGAAAAAAAGCAAGCATGTGGTCACCCCCAACAAATAGCAAGAAAGTCAAATCAGTTGTTTTACCACTCATGTAGCTCAGGAATGAAGCTTTTGAGAATGAAGCGCCCTATGCGGAAGGGTCTGTGCTCAGCCGGAAGCCCGGGGCAGAAACATGCACTTGTGTGTCTTAGTAGTTAGGCCTTGAACAACCTCGGGGGAGGGAGGCGGGTTGGGGGAGGGGGGGAGACAGTAAGTGCTGGCTCTCCTTAGTCAGCCTTTGGTGGACAAGCTTCCTGAACACCTGAGATGCTCCAAGACCCAGTGGGATGTTGCTGTTAAGGAAGCTGGTAGCCTGTACAGTGTGTCTCTATTTGAGGGGGAGGCTGGCCCTCAGCTTTCTTTGTTTACACTCCACACTCACCTGTGTGTGTGTGTGTGGGGGGGGGGTAGAGGAAGCGTTTCGTGAATACAATAAGAGCAGCTGAAGGCCTGAGTGGATGTGTATTGGCTGAGCTGTGCCCTGTCAGGGATTCTCTAGAGTGGCAAACCTTCCCCTGGGGTGAAGCTTGGAGGAATGGCAAAGCCTTCCTCTGGTTCACGGGCAAATGTTGATGATGCACGCAGATATTCATGTTTACTAACGATTGACCAGTGTGTGCAAACTAGCAAGGCAGCTTCAGACTTCTCTCACAGCCTGAGAGACTGCTCATTTCCAGAAACTTCCTACCAGACCGGCTAAGTGTCCCCTCACCTGCTTCTGGGTTTCAGAGTACGTATGCTCCTTCAGAGCAAGCACAACCCACCTGATCCCAGCTTTTCTTCATGTGGGATATGTCTGTCTTTTCTTCAGTCCCCCAATACACTGGTCAGATTTCCAGGATCAAGTTGTGCAGGACATAGTACTCACCCAAGGTTTTTCAGGTTATAATTCATTTTATCTTTTAAGTTTGCCACAAGAATGAAGTCAGGGCTGGGTGGTCTGCAACCTGAAAGTTGAGTCTAATGTCTTTCTTGTATATAAGACAGGGATCAGACAACACTCTAGAATTTCATACTCCTTCCTTGTCCTACCCTCACTGACCACTGCTTAGCTTTTTACCTAAGTAGATAAGCAGGCATCCCAGCAGGGTAGAAATAGAAGGCTTAAGGGAAGAGGAAGCACTGAGACCAAAGAGGCCAGCAGTGGGAGGAAGCTGTGCCAAGGTCAGGCAAGGATTCAAGGACTGGTTACATATGCAGCTTGGGCCTTTTCTAAACACTAACCCAAGTAGCTTGACCCGCCTGCATCATTGTCTTTCACTCCCCATAACACTGCTTGGGATTGTAGACTGGATTCTATAAACTCAAGTCGGGAGCTTATAGCTTACTTTCTTTTCCTTAATATGCACGAGTAATCAAATAAATTCTTGGAACACAGTTTTAAAATGTTATTTTTACAGTTTTCAATGTGTGTGTGTGTGTGCGCGCGCACACACGCACATGAGTGCAGGTACCCACGAAAGCCTGAGGTGACAGATATCCTGAAGCTGGAGTTACATGTGGTTGGGAACTTAAGTCCACTCCAAGAGCAGTTTGTGCTCTTAATGTCTGGGCTGTCTCTCCAGTCCCCTTAATTGTTTTAAACATTCCTCTTGAGGCTCAAGAACAAAATGGAAAAGAAACCCAACATCTAATTGAGTAAATTGCTCCCAACATCTAATTGAGAAAATCACTCCCAACATCTAATTGAGAAATCGCTCCCAACTGTCACATAGTCCTCCAGGCAGGAGCCATACCATACAAATTGGTTTACAACTGCCCATCTTTGTTGTTTAGGAGAAATATCTCCAAAACAGGTTTGATTAGGAAAGTCTTGACCTAATGCCTAATTATTATTATTATTATTTTACTTTTTTTCTGAGACAGGGTTTCATGTAGCCCAAGCTGGCCACAAAATAACATTGTAGCAGAAAATGGCTTCAAACGCTGATCCTCCTGGAATTTCAGGTACGTGCCACCATGCCTGGTTTACTCGGGGACACATTCTCTCCTCACCACCTATGTCTCCAGTCCTGATGACTATTGATTGACTGGATGACTTTCCCTTTCATAAGGCAATATGCTTTCTATCTGGTCTGTTTTCTATCACTACCAAGAAATACCTGAGGCTGGCTAAGTGACTATGAAGAGGCACATCTGACTAGCATTTCTGGAGGTTCAAAGGCATGGTACCAGCAAGAGAAAAGATCACACCGCAGGGCAGGAAGCTAGAGGAGAGGGCAGGGTTCTTTCTATAGCACTAAATCCAGGTCTCATGGGGACTGCCTTGACTCCTTCTGAAGCAACATCCCCAGCAGCCCAATCAATTCTCACTAGACTCTACCTCATAACTCTTCTACTGCTTCTCGCATCCCTGCACAGAGGGCCAGCTAGGCACACACCCAAACCATGAACTAACCAAGTCACAACACAATCCAAGCGATTGGTCTTGATTATCAGTGTGACTGGATTTAGAATCGCCCAGAAGATACACTTTCTTGACAGGTCTGAAGGGGCTTTTCCAGAGCTTTAATGGGAACAGAAAAGACCCACTCTCAGTGTGAGCTTCGCCTTCCTTCGGGCTGCCCAGATGAAAAGGGCTCAAGGAGATGGTCATGTGCATGCATCTGTCTGCCCCTGTCTCTGAGCAAGCACATGTGGGGTTAGTTTATGCCATGCTGTCGCTTCTGAGGCTTCTCTGGGTGCATTCAACATCAGTGGTTCTCTAGGGACCCTTCAGGATTTCATTGCTGGAGTGGGATTGCTGGGTATCCAGCTTTACGGACTGAGCAGATCCAGGTTCTCAGCCTCTCCAGATTGCAGAAGACCCTATTGTTGGAGCCAATCTAACAAGCTGTATATGTATGTGTTTATGACACACCCACATATAAATACATATGACTTATGTGTAATGATGCATATGTCTATGGTGTGTATGCGTATGTCTATGTTTATGTCTGTCTATGTGTGCTGCTCCCTATCCACTTCCCCCTCAGGGTAGCCAGACACGTTATACACTAAGCTGGGCTGCGGGGAGGGCAACTTAGCCAGGCGTGGGTAAGTGCAGCTCGGGATCTCTGTCTGCCATGAGTGCACAGGCAATGACCTCACCCGGGGAAGTTTTGGAGAACTGATTCTGTTCACTGGAGGGGAGGGGTATTTATGCCTCTGGTGAGGTAGCCAGGGTCCCTGGGGCAGTTTGTGTGGCTGTGTACATTGGCCAGGGCAGGGGTGTTAGAAGATAATTCATCTACATAACCAGGGACTGTAGGATTCTGGGGGGAAAAAACCTGATAAGGTCAAATAATGAGTGAATCCTGATTAATGTCAGGGTAATAAATTCTTGCTAGCGTTGATAGTGGGGGTCTGACTTTATGGTACTGGGATGGGAGCAGGGAGGTAGCCAACTCCTGCTATCCTCATGTTTGAGTGGGGTCAAAGCTCCCTCCACCCTTCTTTTGTAACCCTGAGCCATTACAGTCCTACATGGACTAATACAATAAGATTGCTTTTTATAATTTATGATACATTAGAATTGTTTCTATGTTGGTGAAATATGTAATTAAGGGATCCAACTGAACAGGTATTTGTGAGATATGCGAGCTCTTTGTATGTATCTGCTGTCTAAAAGGTGACCTCTTTTTATTCTTTCTGTCCTTACTCTTTTGTTCTGGCAGAGCTTCCTTGCACATCTTTAAGTCACAGCATTATGATCACCATATGATCACATGATCGTGTGTGTGCCGGGTCCCTTGGTACTGAAGGTACGCTTGGTTGTGAGCCATCGTGTGGGTGCAAGGGGCGGTACCTGGACTCTCTGCAGGAAGTCTTAGCTGCTGGGGCTCTCTAGCCCCACTTTCTCCAATGTTAACATATAACCCGTACTTTCTTGGTTTATCAACTCCTCTCTAATGTGAGGATATCAAAGCCCCAGCCTTCTCCCTACCGCCTACTGGCTTCCGTCCTCCCTCACCTATAATCAACTGTGTTTTCCTTCTATATTACCAAAATTTGAAAATAATTGTTTTGTAACTGTTATTAATAATTCTATTTGGCTATAGATTTTATGCCAAGAGCGAAAAAATAGATTTGACAAACAATATAGACATGGATAAATGAAAAAAATACATAACCATGACTAGGAAGATCCAACATCTTTTTTCCCAGTTTTATAAACTTAATATAGTGTAACAAATATAGCAACCAGAATTTTAATTATTTTTATTTTAATTATCTTATTTTAGCTTATGTGTATAAGTGTTACCCTGCATGTATGTCTGTGTGGCGTGTGCATGCGTGATGCTCAAAGAAGCCATAGAGGGTTATCTTTTCAGTCAAAACAAGATTTCTACCCTACCCCATCCCTAATACAGATAAGTTAATCATGTATTCCACTTGATAGGGAAAAATTATGGGGTTGGAAAGATGGCTCAGTGGTTAAGAGCACTGGCTGCTCTTCCAGAGGACCAAGGTTCAATTCTAAGCACTCACATAGTGGCTCACATCTACTTGTAATACCAGTACTCAGGCATCCAGGACCCTCTTCTGGCATGTATGTAGGCAAAACAACAAAACAACCCCCCTATCTCTGTGATATATATATATATATATATATATATATATATATATATATATATATGTGTGTGTGTGTGTGTGTGTGTGTGTGTGTGCGTGTGTGTGTATGGAGAGAGAGAGAGAGAGAGAGAGAGAGAGAGAGAGAGAGAGAGAGAGAATAAATAGAAAAATTGGAGAGAAACAGGAGTTCTGGGTGAGAACTGAAACCTATCAGAAGCCATACACCCACCCACCCACCCACACTGTGATATGTCACCCTTCTCAGGGGCCCAGCCAAATCTCACTGAGGCCTGCCCGGTGTTGAACTCCAAAACTTTCAATACATCTTGTCATCATAAGTAGCCTATCCTAGACATGCACTGTAGTAACATGAAACTGACTTACACAGCTCTGCCCTGGAGGACTCCGCTCACCCGCAACCCTGGCCTTAACAGCTCATCTTTTAAGACACCTGCATGAAAAACTTGACTTCTGGGAATCTGTTTACCAGAAATGCCAAAGCTGGTGGTGGCTCACACATGCAATTCCTGGGTTTGAGTGGTAGAAGCAGGAGGATTTAAAGCCAGCCTGAATTACAGAATGAGTTCCAGGCCTGCCTGGGCTCCTACATATGACCCTGTCTCAAAAACCATTATGTTTACACTGTGCTGTCATCTATCAAACATACAATGGTATTGTGTCTAAATGAGGAATTATATACCTTAGAAAGCTGACTGAAGGGCTGAAGAGAAGGCCTGGTGTTTAAAGCACTTGTTGCTCTTGAAGAAGACCTTAGTTCAGATCCCAGCACCCATATTGGGTGGTTTGCAGACAACTGTTACCCCAATGCCAGGGTGTTCTCTTTTGGCCTCTGTGGGCATCTGCATGCATGCCGTCACACAAGGGTGCGCCCTCCCCTCACACTTCTGTAGTTGCTAATAGTTGCTGATGCACAATGGTGCTGGTGGGGAATGGCAAAGATAAACTTGCTCAACACAGAGCCCTTACAACTCTTCAACCTGGGAACCCCATACATATGAAATGGAATAAGGAAAGTGGTCTTTCCGCATGGTCACATATACTCATATAGACTTGTTTATACACACCAAAAAGGAAACGTCAAGACAGATTTCTTTAGGGAAACTCAGGAAATAGGGTGGAAGAGGGACGGAAATACAAAAAGCAAAGTCTTTCCCTGTGTACATAAAGTTTTTGAAGTGTGAAAATAACCTCCATAATTCCAAAGCAAGATCAAATTTACAAAAGCAATTATGAAAAATCACAAGCAAAATTAAAGAAATTATAACTATAAATCCAGTTGGTGGCATTGCTATGCAAGGAGAAACTGTTTTAAGTAAGTTTTAAGATGCAATAAATACGGCTCTGTGTCCCCACCGTCACAAGCTCTGAGACACAAAGGATTCTGGGGAAGCAATCAGATTTTCATAGTAACTTCGGCTCTGTCATTCTTAAGATTGCATTGCGCTTCTCTGTAGGAGAATGCAAATGAATAGACCATTATAACCATGGCATAGAGAACTGGTATATTAACATGGGAGAAAGCAACAAAAATATAAAGTTATAAAAAAAAGAATCAGTAGCCCAGAGTCTGGAATTTGAATCAGAAGGAACGACTTTTCCTGGCATCAAACAAGCAAACAAAAGTGTCTCCTAGTTCTTCCCATCGAAAGGGGGTAGTTACGGGGCCAAGTCAGAAATCAGGAGACTTGCTTAGCAGCAATGGCCAAGCCAGTGACAGCAGAGTGGATCCTCACCTGTGCTATGGTCCTTGGACACCACTGTATTGGCAGGAGCTAGAGCATTCGGGGAAATGGCTAATTTTAGAACTGCAGAAGACAATGTTCAATTGGTCTGAGAACGGCTTGTCAAATCAGAAGCAAAAATAGTTGGAAACATTACAGAGTCATGTCAAAGGGACCCTGAAGCCAAGCTGTGAAGGACAGGAAACATTGCGCACCAGGGAAATAATAACAGCAGCGAGTGGAAACTATCAGTGGCTTTGAATCGTGAGGTTCATGAACTTCTAAAGGTCTCTTCAGTCTCTTGACCCTGTTACTTTGGGTCTGTTGCAACTCAGCATACCTAAGAAGCCTGTTCGCCTCCTGGCAGTGGGAAGCAAAGATAGGAGGCTTCCCATGACACTCCTGGAAAGTGAAGCCTCCAACAGCCTAAAATCCACCACAGCCCAGTCCCCTAAGGACTCCACTGTCTCTCAGCACTGCCACAGCTGGAGAGCCCTGACTCTCATACAGGTTCTTTGAGAAACACATACGATCTAAGCTACAGTATGTACCAACTCACATGTAGAGTTTATTTGAGAGACTATTATTCATGCCAATTTATTTAAGGATGCGTAGTGATAGAAAAACTTGATGTATTTCCAAATGCCACAGGAAGTGGAAAGAAGTGCAAATTACAACTCATTGTGAGATGGAGCCCGGAGGACAGGCGGCAAGCAGATAGTTCACTGTAATTGTGATGCTTCTGTACCGAGGGGTTTTTGTTTGTTTATTTTGTTTTTATAAAAGTGAAAAACAAACCACAAACAGCACTAATATCTTATGACTATGGCGATATTACTCATAGCAAAGTTAAGTAACATTTATTTGTTCTAGTCTGGACCTCTTAAAGAAAATCTTGTTGTTGTTGTTGTTATTGCTTTATTTCTTTATTTCTTTCTGGCATTTTGGTTTGGTTTGTTCTTGGTTTTAGTTATTTGAGTTGCGGTCTTTTTCTAAGTTTGATTTTCGTCAAGTCTTATAATTTCTTGTAATTTCATGTTTGCATTGGTACTGGCTGCTTCATATCTTAACTTTGACATTTTAGTGAAGCTTTGTAATTTTTTGGTGACTTGGTGTGTGTGTGTGTGTGTGTGTGTGTGTGTCTGTATGTGTATGTGTATGTGTCTGTGTCTGTGTGTGTGTCTGTGTCTGTATGTGTATGTGTGTATGTGTGTCTTTCTCTGTATGTGTGTGTGTCTGTGTGTGTGTGTCTGTGTCTGTATGTGTATGTGTGTATGTGTGTCTCTGTATGTGTGTGTGTCTGTGTGTGTGTCTGTGTGTGTATGTGCGTGTCTGTTTGTGTATGTGTGTGTGTCTGTGTCTGTATGTGTATGTCTGTGTGTGTGTCTGTGTCTGTATGTGTGTATGTATGTGTGTGTGTCTCTCTCTGTATGTGTGTGTGTATGTATGTGTGCCTGTGTCTGTATGTGTGTGTGTCTCTCTGTATGTGTGTATGTGTGTGTGTCTGTGTCTGTGTGTGTATGTGTGTATGTGTGTGTGTCTGTGTCTGTGTGTGTATGTGTGTATGTGTGTGTCTGTATGTGTGTGTGTCTCTGTATATGTATGTATGTGTGTGCTCGTGTCCATGTATGTGGTGTGTGTGCTGCTGGGCATGAACATAATGTCAAGTAAGCTCTCTTCCACTATGTTGAGCTGTGTCTCTGGTTCTGCTTGTCATTTTCATATTTTGAGACAGGTTCTCTCTGAGTTTCCCAATCTGTCCTTGAACTCATCCTGTAGTGCAGGTAAGGCACTGGACTTGGTTGGTTATAACATTGTCATATTAGAATTTGTTTGTTTTTTCCTTTCCTATCTAAAATGATTTTTTTGATTTTCATATTATCCTGGTATTTCATTTAAGCCCTCATTTTTCAGAATATATTCAGATAATTTACTAAGAGTGGGTAAGTGAAACGCAAACTTCCTAAGGCTTTGTATGTTTAAAGAAAGATTCCCTTTTATCTTTACACTTGAAAGATAGTTTGGCTGGGTATTGAAACTATGAGGTAAAAACCAGTTTTCATCAAGCTTTTGAGCATTCTGCTCTTTCATGTTGGTATATTTTGCCCATGTTATTACAAATAGTGAAAACTTGTAAATTCTGTCTTTATTTTTGAAAGTCTACATTTTCCTAAAATAGGACTTATGTATGAATGTGTACATATTCATCCTGCTTCTAAATAATTCATATATAAATATGAGATAAAGTTTATTAAGCACTTGTTATTTTTCAGGCATTGTTCAAAGTACTTTAGACGTATAATATACAACAATCTTGCAATATCATTAATTCTCCCATTTTACAGATGGAAAACTGAAATAGAAATAATTTTTATTCAGTGTTCTTTCACTTTGAATAATGATAAAGTAGATAATAATAGATAAAATAGATAAAATCTTCTTATCTATGAAAAAGTTTTTAATTGCTTCTTTATAATTTTCTCCCTTCCACATACTTTATCTTTCTAGAATTATTTTTTTTCCTGACATTAATATCACATGATTTCTCTTTTCTCTTATATTTTCCACATCTTTAGAAATATCATAAAACTCCACATTTAGTTTTTAAGTGTGGTGCTTATTCCAAAGCATTAAGTTAGTCACTGACCTTCCATTTTCCTATTTTCCTTTATTTTTTAATAGAAATAAATCTCTTAAGGATTCTGCTTAAAGTTAATAAATAGCATCTTTTTAAAAAATTACCTTTCTTAATTCTTTCTTTCTTTCTTTTAGTTTTTTAACAAAGGGTTTCTCTGTGTAGCCTTGGTTGTCCTGGAACTCACTTTGTAGACCAGGCTGGTCACAAACTAGAGATCCACCTGCCTCTGCATTCCAACTCTGGGGCTAAAGCCATATACCACCACACCCAACAATCTTTTGTAACTCTAATGTCAGAGTTACTCGAGGGTGACATCATCAAGATGGCAGGCCATGACTTTTCAGAGCATTCATTTCATCACAAAATATTAATCTGAATATTTACCAACATGTTAAAATATCTTCATACGACCTGAAGAGTCCAGGTGAGCGATTACAGCACCATGAAGATCACAGAAGGAAAGACACATAGAGGATGGTGGGAAGGACCCTGCAACAGGAGCACTACAATGGACAAGCATGTGGTGGACAGATGGGAAAGGAGGAGAAGCAGAACAGTTTGAGCATTGTGAAGAGAGATGGAGCTGGAGATGTGAGGGATGGGGAGGAAGAGCTTGATGTGAGTAGCCTGAGCTGTTACCTGAGGCCATGGTGAGGTCCCAACCTGTGCTGCTGCTAAGGGCCATGTCTGGGTCTGTAGCCGTGCAGCAGCAGGAATCTGTGCCTGTGTCCATGGCTCATATTACCACTAAAGCCCATGGAGACATCCCTGGCCTGGTGGTGTGGGTGTGGTTGAGGGTGGGAGAGTGAGCATGGTAGTGAGAGAGCTGACTTGCCCCTTGCAAGGCTAGCCAAGGCAGTGCTGGAGAGCTCCCCCTGGTGGTGTAGGTATGGAAGAGCTGGTGGGCTAGCCAACTCAGATACCACCCAGGCCCAGATCCAGGACTTAGGATTGGCCCACCCCCAAATTTACCTCATCTATGATCTGCAGATCCGAAGCTGCAGAACCTCAATGACACAGGGCAACAACAGGATAACTGAGAGGAGACCTGGTGAGGATCCAGTGTTGACAGTGTAGCAGAAGCCAAAAAGTGTGGACAACAGAGTGTACTGTGGGACACACTGTGACAGACAACAGCTGCTTTCACAATGACATTTTTTATGACTTGTTTTGTTTATTTTTAGATTTTTGTTTTTTATTCTCTTTTGGGGGGCAGGTTACAAGGGCAGAGGGCAGATAAGAAGGGGCAGAGAGATGATTGGGATTGGGGTGCGTGATGTGAAACAAATAAATAATCAATAAAAAAAAAATTAAAAATTTTGGGTCTTTAGCAATTCTAACAGTTATACAGGAATATCTCATCCCAGGCTTGGTTTTCATCGTCTTTGGTGACACGAATGTTTTAAGTCTTCCGCCCGGCTTTTCTGTGTGTTTGTGTTGTCTTGCTCTGGAATTTTGGGAACTCTACATTCTGGGTCCTGAGGACCCTGGATATGCTAGGTCCTTTCTAAGTGATGATCCAGAAACCTTTCATTTCTTCCACACGTCCCCCAAGTAGGCACTGTTACTGCCTCCCTTTGAATAGAAGACATCGAGGTAAGCATGGTCAGTGACTTGCTTTTGGTCTCAGGGCTGGCAGGTGGCGGAGGTCCTGGAGTTTGAGAGCAGCCATCGATTTTGAGTTTCCTTCTCTACATTACGATTTGATGTACTTTCTCCAAGGAGCCAGGGAGTAACAACTTTTACATTTTGAGAGTCTTTGCCGCCACTGCTGAACTCCACCACTGTAGTTCAAGGACAATCACAAATAAAGACACATACCAGTTGGGTATGGCTATGCTCCACCAAGTTTTTGCTTTGCTGAAATGTGAATGTTACATAATTCGAGTTGTGAGTATTATTAAAACCTTTAATCTGAAGTATGGTGTACGTTTTCTATGTGAACTACTGACAATTTCCTCTTCAGGTTTCTAAACAACCAGGTTTGAAATACTTTCTATAAAATATGTATTGCCATGCCTTAAAACGTGTGTTTCTTTCACAACTCCTGGGATTTATGATACAGGCACAATGGCCCAGGTGGTCACTATGTATCTGCTGAACTCAAATAACTGAATTCAGTTGGTGCATGGGGGAGACAATACATTTCATTCTTGAGGCTCTTCACAAAGATTTCCTCTCGAGTGTTACCAAGTGCCTATCCCACGGCGGTTGTTCTTCACATTTCATGGCTGTCATTCCCCGTCACAGCAGGCTTAAGGACGTCATCAACGTTTTTCTTCCTTCTGGTCAAGTTTCCACCTTAAACATCTTGAACAGTTTGTAGAGTTTGCCTCCGTGTTCCTCCAGTTTGTTATTCAAATATTGACAGAGGGTTTGTCATCTACCAGGCCCACCGCAGGCACTAATAAGTCAGATTTCCTGCCTCCAGCAAGCTCATAACATAGAAGAAAAGTCAAAACAATAAATATACCCATGTATGGCAGTATCCGTATTATCCTAAAAGCTGATATGAGGGATTATGAGGGTCCATACAAGGCTCCTAGCTTAGGAAGACCACACGGCTGCATCTCTGTACTGAGACACACTCTCAAGAGAACTAATATGGGGGGAGGGAGTGGGGGTTGAAACCAACTTTAGACTTATCTATTTTTGCCAATTCCATGACTTTCTTTTGTTTTACAAGCAAAAGCATCACCTGCGCCCTGGTTCTTTTTATTTGTTTGGAATGTACACATGCATCAGAGACAGGTTTTGGTTCTGTAAGATGGGTAAGGTAGGCGTGTAAGGAAGGCAGCGTTGCTAAGGGAAAGTGCTGTGTAGGCAACAGGTTACCTCCTGCTCTGGCAGTGAGGTATTGAAGACAGAGTGGGTGGGGACTATGGAAACAGAGGGTTTCCAGTGGCAGCCTGTCACTTACCATCTTCTTAGGCTAATTTCTTATTTTTATGGCTATAGTGACATGTAAATGTTTAGAGTTTTGGATTGCATTTCTTCCCTGGAGCTGGAGAACGCAGCCTCTTCTACAAAATCTTTCTCTGCTTGATTCCAGGGATCATGTTATCCGTGTCACCAGCTCTTGAAGGGCAAAACTTTGAGAGATAGGCTGTCCAACAGAAGAATAAACCTGATTTTAAAAAAAATTCCCCATTCTTTGTACTAGGAAATAATTTTAGCATCACACTGTCCATCTGGACATCATTAATATTGTCAACCACTCCCTTCAATAGCCTTTAATGTCTAAATAATTACTCCCTGTGGCCATAATCCGACATGATGTCACTCCCCTCCTGATTTGCATTTCATAGATAACAGACAGCCTGGGACTGACAGAGCCTTTGTGAGCAGTCTCAAAGCATAGCACTCACACCCACCATCACCTCACTCACATCGTGTCTCCTCCCCTAAATCTGTCACCAAATTGCACAACCTTCCCCCACTCAATTCACCCTTTTCCTTCTATTATACCAGCGTTGGCGAGTATAATACCCAACGTCCTGGCGAGTAACTGGAAAGCGAATTGACTAGCCAAGGCACCAGCACATCAGCCTAGCTCACTGTTCCGAGCTCACTGTTTCACTTCCTGTGGCTCTCCTTAGCTGGAGTCTTGACTGGTCTTTCGCCAGTAGTAGAAGCTACTCCCCTGCCTGCAAACAGTCCATACAGTCGACAGTCTTCCTCTCTGCATTCCCACATGGCTGGCCTCGCCTTGCAGCCTGGAGAAAGGCTAGACAGGCACATCTCAGTCACTCTCTTGCACATGCTCCTTTGTCACCTGGACATAGATAAACGGAAATGCTTTACATGGAGTAAGAGTGCAGCCAGAAATATGAGTTGTTTAAAAACAGAAGATTGTTCTCTCTTTTTAAAGTGTACTTTTAAAGTACTTGAACCTCTCCTCACACATTTTTTTTCTTAACTTCCTCCCTCATGACTATCCTCTTCCTCCTTCCCTGTCCTTTTAACCCCTTCTTGCCATTCCTCTCCCCAGTTTGTGAACTCTGCTTTCTGTGTCCAGGTTGGCTGTTTGTCTGCAAACACCAACCATCTGGATGTGTAGTTTGAAACATGCTGTCAAATATCCAGATGTTTGGAAACATCTGGATATTTGGGCACCTCACAGCAGTAACAGCTGGATAATGGAATTAATTTTTCACTCTTTAGTCATCACTTGCCATCAGATGGACAGAGTCCTCTCAGCCGAAATCTAAGCAGGGCCCATTATCTACTAGATCCCCTCCCACGTGGGAAATTATCTCTGCCAATCATTTGATTGTCCAAAACAGGGGGTGGGGTAGGGGGGTGGGGGTTCCAGTCTCTTCTTGGCCCTGAGGTAGCCATGACAAATCTAAGCCTTGGTTCTTATTGAAAGAATTGCTAAGAACTGACAATTTCTTAATCTTTCCTGTCCTGAAGGCAGGGCAAAAGAATAGAGAGGTCTAGTCAGCAGAATTTGATAAGATGGTATCTCTTCATAGAAACATTCTTTCTGGTCTTGTCTCCAGCCTGGCCCATCTAGCATTGTGTCATTCCACCTGCAAGAGAGAGCAAAGTGATGGCCATATGTTATCCCTATCTATGGAGTTCTACTAGGAACCCTGTTGCCTGTTTGTGTTGTTCAGCCCCCACTGGGACCTTCTGCTGCCAAAGAACTCTGGAGACTCCACCCACCCCCAACCCCAGACCCCAGCAAGACCTTCCCAGTCCTCCTTAAGTCAGAGGGCCCCTAGGTAACAACCCTGCCACCAAGGGCATAGGTCAATTTGCAGCCTAGGGACAGAAGTCAACTCCCAGCAAACTCCCCTCCCCCCCCCCCCACATCGGCTAAAGGCTAAGACCGAAGCAAATGGAGGAAAATGTAGGTATTAGCTGGACTCAGGACCTTGGTGCGTGGATCTGTTTGGTGGTTTTTTTTTTTGTTTTGTTTTGTTTTGTTTTTTTTGCTTCGTTGTTGTTGTTTTGTTTTGTTTTTTGTTTTGTTTTTTTTTTCAGCAGACTAGAGACAAGGGTCTCGAGTTAGAACAGTCGGGAAATAGATCAGTCAATTTAGTGAAAGACAATTCCAGTTTGACGCGGGGCCGGCGCCGTGAAGACGAGCCGGAGGTCGCGCTGTCCCTGTGCGGGGTCGCGGTGGTGGTGGAGGCGCGGGCGGCGCCTCATCCCGCCCCGCCCGTCGCCAGCTCCGAGGTTTCATTCCCCTCCGGCCCTCCCCTCCCCCTCCCGCCCCTCCTCAGCTCCCGACCCCCTCCCTCCTTCTCCCAGAGGAGGTGACAGACGGGCCTGTAATTTGGTTCCATTCGCTCGACTGGAGCAACACCTGCCCCCCTCCCCTGGGACACGAGGGTCTCATCCCAAACCGTACAAGAAGCCAGAGACAAATCCGAACCCACATGCAAACAGGACCCGGAGGAGAGGAGCAGCCTGCAGCTACAGACAGCTAGGAACTCCTCAAGTTCAAACTCCTAAATGCCACCAGAAGCTCTCATTTTCAAGTTGTCACTTAAAAAAAAAAATCAGAGAGCTACTCCTATACTCCTGTAGCGAACACCGTTTACTTCCACAGGCGCACACCAAGGTGCAAAGAGGGTGCCTGGTGATCTAATCTGCTGCCACCTTAGCCAAGTTCGAAATAGACGTAATGGGAGATATACTCTCTCTCTCTCTCTCTCTCTCTCTCTCTCTCTCTCTCTCTCTCTCTCTCTCTCTCTCTCTCTCTCTCTCTCTCTCTCCCTCCTCTCTCTCTCTCCTCTCTTCTCTCTCTCATCTCTCCCTCCTCTCCCTCTTTCCCCCCTCCCTCTCTCCTTCCCCCCTTTGTATCTGTCTAATAGATAACTCTACTTGGTCAGACCAAAATGTAAACAAAGCCCAAGGTTGTTTCAGAGATAAAATGTTGCCACTTCCAACTGTAGGTCTTTGCTCACCTCCTCCCCCACACACCAAAAAAAAAAAAAATGGAGAGGAGGGGGAGGGGAGAGGAGGGGAGGAGAGAGAGAGAGAGAGAGAGAGAGAGGACTCACCACGGCCTCCCGTGCCTGAGGGACCCACCGAAGTCGCACAAGCTCCTGCTGACAGAGAAGATCCGCAGGTCTTTCTTCTGTCTCCAGAAAGCTCCCTGCTCCAGGTCACCTCCTGTTCCCAGTGCCTGGCCAATGTCTGAGAAAAATCACGTGGCTTAAACAGAACAATTCTGGCTAAAGTAGGGCTGAGTGTGCGCACACTGAAACACGTTCTAGACATTTCCGATATGAACTTCTTCACCCTCACTACCCAGGACAGGACAGCCTTGGCTTCTGCTGGGGCTTTCTGAGGTCCTTTCCTCATGGTGGAAAGGAGAGAGGGACTGCCAAAGGTGAGGGTTAGGGGACAGTCTGCACAGTACAAAGGGGGTGACCAGAGAGAGGACCCAAGGGACTGGAGGCAAAGGCCATCTGGAAGAAATGAGTTGGGCCTTTTGGGAAACTCCCCTCACAAAGTGGGTGCTTCGGGCTGGTAATTCAGAAATGCCCACTAGTGAGTTTGTCAGCAATGGCGGTGTTCTTGTTATGCTGAAAGGGATGAAAGAGCCCTCAGCTTTTGGAGGTACTTGCTAATGTTTTCACGGATGAGATGGTGATGTCAGCTTTGAGGGTTGGCTTCAAAAAGCAAATGGTTGATTTCTAACTTACTGTTTATTAATGCCTTGTAGTTTCACATGGAAAAAGCTGAACGTAGAATCCCCGAGGGCATACAGACATCTCCCTTCACATCATCTTTATTTGGATGAACACATCCCTCCCAGATAATGAGTGAATTTCCAGAAATAGTATGGCTTTTGAGGAGAGGAGGCTTAAAGGCACATTGGCTTCTGTAATAAAGATGTTATATAAAGCTATATATGAGTTATATAAATGCTCATTTTTCTGTAAATCTGATGGACATGACTGCATATGGTTTTACAGATTTACGTTGTACTTATAACTGTGGAATTCAAACTCGTTGGGTTTGGGTTTTTCAGTTCCCATGGTTGGAGCTGGTTGTCTACAGTTTAGAGGTCATGGTGCGTATAGCCATCCCAATATTTCTAAAAATTAGTTTAAATACTCCAAAACCAAAAGCCCCCTTTGAAGTGTCTTAAGTTACCATTGGCTTCTGTATATGCTAATATATTTTCCTTTAAAGTATTAAGACTGAAATATATAACTATTTGATTCTATTGTTTTGTTTTATTTTTAATTCTAAAAGTTATAAATGTTGGAGATATTAGAAGATTTTTAAAAATTAGTGTCATGATTTGCTTTCAAGTGTATTTAAAAGGCCTGTTTTTGTTCTAAAAAACAACCCAATGCATTTATGTTTTAATCATCTTTTAAAAATTAAAACACGAGGTAGTATTTATTATTGATTATACAGGTATACCCTGCTTAATATTTATAAGCAATAAAAAATTGCAAAGTCCAAAGGAATCATAGAACAGAGAGAATAAGACTATAAAGGAAATGAACTCTGTGAAGGTGGATGCTGGACCCACTACAGCCATGTGACATCCTAGCTTTGTAGATACGGAAACCGTCCATAAGAGTGTCTTTGAAAATGCTGTGCTTGGTAAATTCCTGATGACAGAACGTTGCCTACTGAGACCCCCAAGGACTCACTAAGACAATCTTCTCTCACCCTCACCACGACTCACCTGCCACACCCAGGAATCCAGGCCTGGCCACTCACCTCTGAGGGAATTCTTTTCTTCTCCAGCTCCTCCCTCCATCTGACCCTCTCCTCCCTAGGAGGCAGACCTCAGGGCCCTTGACATCTGTCTTGGACCCTCTTGCCCACATTTACAGTTATACCATCGTTGTGTGATTTAAGAAGCTCACGAGTGTGCTCCTTCCCCTAATACCTTTGCAGCTAGCTTTCCACAATGGCCAGCGAGATGAGAAATTTCACTTTGGACCTAGAGAAGTACTTAGCAACATTGAACAGGAAATCCCAACAAATTTTTCTCTGCCCATCACCTTATGAATTTTACTGTTAAGACCCATATTTTAAAAGGTCACTTAACAAAGATCTAAAACAGTGCTACTGAGCATTTTACCATGCACAAAACATGAACCAATTGTCTTTCCTTAAAATGCTACCATTTGCTTGATCTGTAGCTGGAGAGATGACTAAGCGGTTGAGAGTGCTGGTTGTGCTTCCAGAGGTCCTGAGTTTGATTCCTAGCCCCATGTCAGATAGCTCATAACCACCTGTGACTCTGGCTCCAAAGGATCTCATGCCCTTTTCTTGGCACATGCATGTACTTGCACATATATGTACGTGCACATACATATACATAGATAAATAAATAAATAAATAAATAAATAAATAAATAAATAAATATTTTGAAAACCTTTTAAAACTTTTAAAAAATTAGAGATCATGCCCTCACCTCTATTCCCTATTTAACAGATGGAGAAACTACAGCACAGAATTAAATAATTTGGTCAAGGACATGTCCAGTTGTAAGAGAGATTTGCAATGACCTTGCTTTTCCAGCATCTATACTCTTGACCTACAAGATGAGCCACAGAACTCGGGGATATGGGAAAAGTCAATGTAAGAAGAGAAAATGTCGAGGTCTGGTAATGGAATGAGGCTATCAGAAGTATAGGTGATTTTTAATTATGCATTTATGGCAAATTCCACTATTCCCTGTTAATAACCATCACCAGGAATGATTTCTGACTAGCTTTTTATAGAGTTCACATGCAGGTGGATACAGTTGGTGGAGATCACAAATCATTAGTGCATCCACAAATTAATACTACCTTTAGGGGCTGGAGAGATAGCTCAGTGGTTAAGAATGAGTTCTGTTCCTCAAATGGATTGAAGTTTGGTTTCCAGCACACATAACCAGTGACTCACAACCACCTATAACTCAGCACTAGGAGATATGGTAACCTCTCCTGGCCTCTGCAAGCTCTGTGCTCATTTGCACATACCAATACACACATACGCATATACATAACTTTAAATTTAAAAAAATAAAATAGGGGCTGGTGAGATGGCTCATCAGGTAAGAGCACTGACTGCTCCTCTGAAGGTCCTGAGTTCAAATCCCAGCAACCACATGGTGGCTCACAACCACCCGTAATGAGATCTGATGCCCTCTTCTGGTGTGTCTAAAGACAACCACAATGTACTTATTTATAATAATAAAGAAATCTTTGGGCCAGAGCGAGCGGGGTTGACTGGAGTGAACAGAGGTCCTAAAATTCAATTCCCGACAACCACTTGAAGGCTCGTAACCATCTGTACAGCTACAGTGTACTTATATACATAAAATAAATAAATAATTTTTTTAAAGATTTATTTATTTATTATACGTAAGTACACTGTAGCTGTCTTCAGGCACTCCAGAAGAGGGCATCAGATCTTGTTAGGGATGGTTGTGAGCCACCATGTGGTTGCTGGGATTTGAACTCTGGACCTTCGGAAGAGCAGTCGGGTGCTCTTACCTGCTAAGTCATCTCACCAGCCCCATAAATAAATCTTTAAATAAAATAAAATAGATTTAGCTCCTTCTATACTGCTTACTAGGCAAATATACATACAATGATGCTGGTAACAGATTATACTCATTGATCACGTCTTATGCTTTGCATGTCTGTGAAACTATATACTATTTCAGGATCTCTCTCTCTCTCTCTCTCTCTCTCTCTCTCTCNCNCNCNCNCNCACACACACACACACACACACACACACACCACATCTGAGAGCACTATATATTGTCTTATCCTTGAAAAGACTGACTGTAAGGGGGGTCAGTGACATAGTCAACTAAGTCACAGGCAGTATCTGAACGTGACTCTATAGACTTGACACAGTGACAAGATCAACAGTGGATTCTCATATAAAGAAATGTGGGAATAGAAACCAAAGGACAGAGCAATGATGGTGTCCAAAGACAAGGGAGAAAGCAGCAGCAGGGCATTTCAGTGGAACCTGGATCATAGTGGAGGTGCAAAGGCCCATGTTAGGAAGGACTAGGTGTGCCAGGGTGTGTGTGTGTGTGTGTGTGTATAGATCTGGGTTTAGCAACAATGTTTAACCTTTAACTGAAGACAGTACTCGCAAAAGTCTAGAACAGTAATTCTCAACCTGTAGGTCTTGACCACAGGAAAACACATATTTCCTAACTGTTGTTATTTCTTAACTGTAATTTTGCTACTGAGTGGTGTCTCTATTTCTAAGATCATCAGAAATAGGTTTTCCCTCCCAATGGTTACAACCCATAGGTTGAGAAACGCTGGTCTAGAACAACATTGTGAAATATTTCTATGCCTAGAGAGTGAACTGAATCTCATTCCCCCTAAGAAGGCACTGAGGGATTTCAGGCAATAGAATGGCATGCTAATTTTAAAGGATGGGTCTATGGTCCGAGTGAGAACAGGAGATGTAGGAGAGGTGTATGATTGAGAAGACTGGGAAGCCAGGGACAGTGCCAGGTTAACTGCAAACTCCTCCCTAGGGCTGGTCCTGGGTCATCTTACAGAGTAAAAACCCAAAGGCCCCCACCCCCCAGATCCATCAGCCCCTTGTCAGGGCATGCTTGGCTTGGCTAAGGGCACTCTGATTGGATTCCACTCATTCATCCTGCAGATGAAGCAGCCTTGTACACTGCAGTCCTTCTAGTCTTGAGGTACTGCCTGGCCCGAGGAATCTCAGTATGTGGATGAACACTGTACAGGAGTCAAGGGGCAGGTATACACATGGCATGGCCACTCAGATGTCAGTGAACAGCTCTAGAATGTGACAAGTGAGGACAGATCTGTTAATCAACCAACGTGACTTCACGGCTCAGGCAAGTTAACTGCTTTAGGCTTTACTTTCTACTCTGTTAAATGGAAACAATGAAAGTATCTACCTTGTTGAGTGGTGGGAATCACATAAAATAATGCACACACGATGTCACTCTTGATATGTCCAGAGTCTACTACATTCAACACACTGACTATTGGTATGGCTAACAGTAATGAACGCTTTATAATAATAAACGATTAACCCAGGAAAGGGTACTGGGCAGTCGTGCACTCAGGCTGACTGCAAAATGGGAAGAACGCTGATATGATGGAGGACGGCAGGAAGAGTGGTTCACAAGTCCCAGCAGCACAGAGGCTAGCTGCTTACCTCCCTGTGCCACGTGGGGACACGCTTTCAAGGACAGAGCTATACAAGGGATTCGGATTCGCAAACAAATAGCTGCTCCTCTCTCCCTCCCTTTGACATCTCCACCCCTCTCTCCGGCCTGTTGTGCTATAAAGAAGCCCTTATCAGGTCCAGGTTAGCCAGCAACAGGAGAGCAAAATCCATTGTGAGGTCCTAGCCAGCGAAGAAGGAAGATGGGTCTTTGGATGACAGAGACCACACCCAGTGCATGGACTTCTAGACATTGTCATACCGTACTCCCCTGTTTTGTTTTCTTTAATCAAAGTGTGAGCCCTAAAGCCCACTGAGAGAGATCTGAGATGGTCAATTGTGTCACCTTTAGGGCCAGCTTTGAAGGAACCTGTTTCCTTTGACCAGTTTTTCTGTAAGGATGACTACCAGTAAGATCTCAGGTTCCAGAGGGTCTTGGAGAAGGTTCCCATCCTACAGGTGTTCCCTGCCCTCCCCCAATCTCCCATCTAACCTGACTCTATCTTACCTCCCTTCTCCTCAGTCTTCCCTTTCTTCACACCCCACCCCATCAACACAAACACTCCCCTTCTGACACCCCTTGGCTCTCTCCCTGGAAGGAACAGATTTGTGTCCAGAACCTTTGCACCTAAGGTGTGGAAAGTCTATGGACAGGTGATCTGAGTGGGGAGAGGTCTCTGAGCATGGAGCATTCTGTCCCGGTGTCCACAGGGTGTGGCTGGGAGCAGCAAGGTCCAGTGAGTCACTGAGCAGCCAAGGAAGTGAGAGGAGCAGTAGGAGAAAGCCATGCTCCACATCCCTGCATAGACAGCCACTCTGGGTGAAGGATAAGGCTGGAGCCAGCTGGGAAAGATGCTTGAAACAGGCAGTTGATCCTTGCTGTGACAGCTTTCCCTTGTGCCAATTTAGCTTTCCCTTGGGTCAAGGTGTAGCATAAGTTTGGACTGTTTTCGTGGCATGGCAAGAAATTAAAGGCTGTGGTAGCAACTGTGGGAGCTGGTCAAGTAGATCCCTGTCCCTACGCAAGGCCACGAGGCCTTCCTTAGTCCTGCCGAGTACACTGCTCCTACCCCCACACCCCCAGCTCACCTCCATGGCTTTTTCTCCTGTTCTTTGTTAAATGCAGCTCTTTGAGGCATTTAATGTCATTCAAAATGAATGGTTCAGCCATTCCCTGTCAGTGTCCTGTCCCACAATATCTAATTCGATCTCATGTTTTAGGATCTAGGACATTTCCTGACACACAGCATGTCCTCAGCGAATGGTCAGTGTGAGAGTGAATTATCTCACCATTATTATTCAGGGAATCTTCCCCAAGTCTGCCCGACCCTCATGGATCCTTGCAACCTTCAAGGGATAAGCCAGTAACTCTCTGCTCTAGGGAGCATCACAACACTTTAGTCTCTCCCTAGAGGAGTTGAGACAGCATTGTAAAGATCCTCCTCTGGGACCCTAAGGCTTGTGTACCTGGGGATGTTGTCCTTTGTCCTACTTCAAGAGCAAGGACATACTTGGTCCCTGGAAGTCAGTGAATGGATCCCTCTCAGGTGTAAAAGGGAGGGCCATGTTGGTCAGTTAGATTTCAACTCATTGTGCAAAACAAGGTCTGTGGAAGCTTGCCAGAGGTTAGGAGTTTCTTTAACACAGGAGTATTTACTAGATCCACTCTGTGAAGACTGAGAGCTGTCACCTCCTCCTGTTCCCTAGAGCCACTCACAGCTACAGTAGTGTCACAGATCGCAGGTGTCTTCACAGCCCAGAAACTGAACAGTCACTGCCGCTGTGGCCAAGACCTTGTCCCAAGAGGAGTAAAAGGGAGATATTGTTCTTTTCCGTACCCTGGGCAGGAAGGGCTTCAAACCCAACACCTCCAGATAGAAGAAACCAAACCCTTGCTTGCTAAGTTTTGGTGAAGCTTACTACCAGAAACCTGGAAGAAAACAAAAAACACTATGAGCCACAGACTGTGTGGACATAAACTGACAATCCGTATAGTCACTTTTTTATATGGAAACTGGAGATTTGATGTGGTATAGTTCACAATAGTCTATATGCACATGTACATACAGGAATACAGTTACAAGTTATTCATGGGTTCTGCTTATACAATATGTCAGACCCAGGTTTGTGCAGCTGAGTGTTCCTGATAAAAGGTTGTTTTAAGGCAAGTGTGTCACGGTGCTGAGCATGGGTACCAATTAGGTGTTTCAGTGACACATGCCTTGTGCTTAAGTGCCCAGAGGGAAAGCTGTCAAAGGCTCACTGCCTTTTTCTTTTGGGCAGGGTCTCATTGTAGCCCAGGCTGGCCTCAATTTCACCACATAGCTGAGGATGACCTTGAGCTCCTGGTTCTCCCATCTCCAACTCTCAGGTGCTGGGTTTATGGATGTAGGGACCACTCCTGATCTCCCCTGCCACTTGATGCAGACACCTCCTTGGCCCCCGAGTTTTCCCAAGAGCTGGGGTTAGACAGTTATGAAGTTTCCTTTTAGGACAAAACAGGCATCTTAGGATCCCTGTACTGGTCCTATGGACACATCTCCCTGCTTTTCCTCATGGACGAGACCTGATCGTTACCATCCCAGGCCGGGCTGTACCTGAATTTTATATGTGTTTATGTTCTGCTTTGTTCTTCTTTTGCTTTACTAATTCCTATCTAAAGAATTGAGTCTGTTATGACATTTCATGCCTGGCCAGGATGTTTGATTTCTAGACAGAGGCTTAAAATAAAGAGAACTTTAATCTGATACCTTTATTTATATGCAAAACAGCGCACCAGTCATGAGATATGAAAAACTCGTCAGGTAGAAACCAGGTTATATCTATTTTCACTACAAAATATTGCATTATATAAAGCAACAGAGACACAAAAAAACCCTGAAAAAGACTAAAATCTTTGGATAGCAGATGTGTTTTTTCTTCTTCTTCTTTCTTCCTTGTCTCTAAAATACACCTCTTACTTAAGAGTTTCACAGCTGAGAACATGAAACATTTCTAGGTCATAGACTTTTCTTTTTGGTTGTCACAGAGGAAAGTAGTTCTGAATTCTTTTTTCGTTTCTTCTTTAGGAAAATAATGTAATTTCCTAAAATCATCCCACGCACAAATGTCACGCACACACACACAAAGAAGCTACTCTCCTTAAAAACAGTTTGTAAAGTACTTTTCAGACAAAACTACTGGTAAGAATAACAACACTTAACTTTTTATAAAACTATAACAGTGAAGGGCTAGTGTTGCTGATCTCACAACCAAAGAACCGACTTCTTGATATATAAAATATGCTTAGAAACAGGGGGAAGCAGGGACTCTCTTGTACAAGTGCAATATAATCAGGAAAAAAAAAAGGCAAGACCACAAGATAATCTCAACAAACACATAAAGAGTTAGACGGCAATGATTTTACGGGGGCGGGGAAGTGTAAACACTTGACTATAAATAAATTGGCACAGAGTATCCAAAGTAAAATTATCACCACTCTGAAAAATAAATGTCTTGAAAAAAATACTCTACTCCTTCTAACATAAATAAAAATAGGTTGTCTTTTTCTAACTGCGTCTATGAGTCCACATGTTAAGGTCACAAATAGACGGGGTGTTTTTGGATATTTAAAGGGGCACTTTGCCCGAAAAAGCAATCAGATGTTACATTTTCCATTTAAATATGGATTTTTCTATCTACTTTATTGTCCTATCTTGGGGTTAAAGTCTCACCAAGCTCAGGTTCTGCCACAGTGTGTGTCTGTCTGTTCTGAATGTGTTTTTTTTAAACCTCACTAAATATTCAGGATTTTATTTAGATTAGAATGTAATTTTTCATTTGCCATGGTAACAAAAAGTTTGCCGGTACGCCCTTCTGTGTCTTAATCTCTGTATGGAAAAGATTTTCATCTTTTTGTTTCTCCCCAAGGTTTGGTGATTTGTCAGTTAGAAAAATCCCAGATAGTCATAGTTTGAAACCATCAGCCTGGGCTAAGCTGCCCTCATTCTTTCAGAACGTGAAGGTGTGTAGGATATAAATACAGGGGAAGGAAAAGCCTCCAGTAGCTTCAACCAACCACCTCCTCCTCCTCGGGGGATCCTAACACACCAGGGGAGGCCCCAGGGCATCTCATTCTAGGTGCCTCCAGAAGGATTTTCTGGCCAGGAAAATACTCTTGCAAGCCTTTCTACCCAGCCCCACCTCCCAGGCTGGGAAATCTTCTGTTGCCTTGATGACTAGAAAGAACAGGCTGCAAAGCTTTCTCCTGCGTTCAGGTGTCTCTGGGCAAACCTCTAGCCTGGCAGTCCGGATGAGTCTCCTTTGGCAGTCTCCCGGACCGGCGGCCTCCCTCGGCGTCCCCCTCCCTACACGTCCAGGACGTGGTTGAGATAGGAGATGTAGCAGATGGCCAAACGCAGGATCTCGATCTTGGAGAGCTTCTTGTCCGGGGGCAGCGTGGGTAGCAGTTTGCGGAGCTCGGCGAAGGCCAGGTTGAAGGCCTCCACTCGGATGCGCTCGCGGGTGGCGTGGGCCGAGCGGTACTTGGCCGTGGCGCGCCGGCGGCGGCGCTTTTCCTCGCGGCTCAGCTGCTGCGGGTGTGGGTAGAGCGCGGCCCGGCTGCCGCCCTTGCCGTCGCCGTCCGCCTCCTCCACCGGCTCCAGGTCCGAAACGCTGCCCAGAACCTTGGTGTCTGCGCCGCCCAGAGACTCCGGGTCCGAGTGCGTCGAGCTGGGGTGATCTGAGTCGGCGGCTTGGTCCGGACTCAGCATCATTTTGGAGGCTGATGGGGAGTCAGAAAGTCAGTTAATAAAAGGAATCTGGTTCTTGATTTGCAACGAGTAGTGGCGGGCGAGGGCCTAGCAAGCCTGGACTCCTAGGAGGGGACCTGGGGACACTGGTCCTCTCTTCGTTTCAGGCCCACGCGAGTGGGAGGCAAGGAGCGGGCATCAAAGCGCATTCCGAACCTACACAGAAGCCTGCAGGTGGAGCGGCCAGTGACCCTGAGGCTGGAGAACGACCGTGGACCTCCGTGGCCGGCTGACATCTTGTGTCTCCTCTGGCCAGATATCAGCTGCTCTCTCCCGCCTCCCTTGCTCCGTCCCCTTTCCAGACACACGAAAGATCCCGAAGGATGGATGCCCGAAGGATGCATGCATCTGGGTTTTAATGAAGATGCAGCGTGTGCTTCCCATCCGAGGGCCTAGGGCAAGGCAGCTGGAGACTCTCAGCGCCTGAGGGTCTGGGTTGCGCTGGGGTGCCGGCGAACCCCATCCTGAAACCTAGGCCGGGAAGGCTTTCTTGCCGTCCCCTCCCCGCGTTTCTCCAAAATAATAAAGAAATGACCGAACACATGTGTTCGGTCCTTTCAAAAGAAAATTGACTCCTCGACCCTCATACTCTCCCGGAGCACCATCTGTCACGCAGACTGCCACACACATTGGGGACCTAGGGACGTGGATCACACAATGCCCGGCAGTCTGCCGACCACCTCCCGGGAAAACGCAGGGGCCGGGTCGCTGCGGGCGAAGGGGCTGGGGAGGGCCAGAGAGGGATGGACTCCTAGGCGCCGGTGCGGGACGCCCCGGGCGCAAGCTATATTTGTGAGGGTGAAGTTCGTGAGCTTAGGGGACCTAAGCCCCGCAGCGCACCGGCTGCCCCGGGAGTCTGCGCCCGGCTTTCCCCAGACGATGCCCTCCTGGAAAAGCCACCCTGGACCGGCAGCGAGAGGGCCTTCACATCTTCGGGAACCGCTGGACTTGCGGGGGATCCGGGTGGGCGGGTGGGTATAGAAACCTGCCCGAGCTGAGCGTTTGGGCCTGGGCCACCAAGAGGGACGACCGGGCTGCGACCTCTGTACCCCGCCGTGCCCCTCACAGGCAAGGTTCCTGAGTAAGAGGCTCGCTCCAGAGAAACAAAAGCCAGGGGATGTAGGTTCGGCTCCTGGCCTCGGGTTTGCCCAGGAGAGACCTGAGCTCAGAAACAGCTTTCGGTGCAAGGAAAACGGATCCTCAGAATAACAATAAATGATCCAAACGAACCGCATGCGACCCCCCCCCCCAGGCTTTTCTCTACCGTTATAAGCGAAACAACTCACACCTACGCAGTTGGTGTGAAGAGGTTAAAATATACTGGGAGAAAAATCACAACAAACCACGACATAGTTACAGATCGGACAAAAAGTTCCCGGGTTGGTTGTCCCCCCCCACACACACACGCTTTTAAATCCTCCAGATATTTAAATAATCACAAATGGTATTTCTCGTGGGCATTTAAGTCTATGACCATGTGTGAGGAATACATATATAAAATACAATATGACTCAACTTAATCTAAAGAAAATGAGACGTGAAGATGTCTTACCTTGCAAGAGCCCTGTCAATAATCTTTTCGTCAATCTTTTAAAGTTAAAATTCCAGGAAACAAGGAGGAGAGATCCTGGCAAATATTAAAAGCAGCCAATATTTATTACATTCGCAGACGAAAAAGCAGCTGTCATCTCCCCGACCACCACGGCGAGCTGCGGTGTCTTAGCGGGTGTATGGTTGTTCACTTAGTGGATGGATTGAAAACGCTCGTTTGTTTGTTTGTTTGCTTTTAATTATTCTTAAACATTTCAGGAAAATTCGTTGTTGATCTTTATAAGTCGAAGTGTTGAAACCTCGCGCTTCCCCACACCCAGGGCTCTATAAATAACAAAAGAGATGCAGAGATAAAAACAATCACATCAAAGGGCCCGATTCCTCCACTTTCTAATAGCAGAATAATCAATAAGAAAGATGGTTAAGATAAAATTCCATTCCTTGAGGACTCCTTGCCTTCCCTTAATCGGGCTGGGGCGAAACTGGGAAGTGCGGTCAGGGATGGAAGGGGCTCAGAAGTGATTTTTTTTCTTCTTCTTCTTCTTCTTCTTCTTCAAGATAATGCTTTGTTCAGCTTTGTGTCTCCCAGTTCCCAGGAACAACAATACAGTAACTAGGGCTTAAGGTTGCCTCTGTCTTGTCCCTCACCGACTTATATGTTGTATAAGCAGACGCCAATTTTGCAGTTTCAAAGTCTTTCAAGGTTTGGTTACACCCCCTACCCTCCCCCACTCCCTCCCCTCTTTACCTTGTGGTAAGATGTGTATAGGCAGTAGCTTGGAGATGCTCAAGAGAGGTTGGAGAGAAGTAACACTGACAAGGAAGCAGAGAAAGGGGAGCTTGGGAGAGCTGAGCGGAGAGGCAGCTGCTTGTGTGGCTTCTTGGCTCTTCTGGTACCAATTGATTTAGCCTGGAGATGGTGGAAGAGATAAAGGCTTAAGAAGGGGGATGGAATTTTTTCCCCCCTAAATTGATATTTAATGGGAAATCCTATTGGACAGAAACCTGGACACGAGTCACTTAATTGGACTTGACATCTGTCACAGTGTGGGAGTTTTCACAGCCCAAATATTTTAGCAGATCGGATTCCCACTGAATCTGTGCCATAAAATATAGCAGTTGAAAGCAGCTCATGATAGAAGCCATAGCATCTACAGCCTCTGGCCACACAGGCGGTTCCTTGTTTTCAGATTATTGATGCACTATTTAAGTGCAAGTAGACACTATATGAACATGGAAAATTCCTCTGGCATTTTGTGAGCCAGCATATTTTTTTTTATCAATAGTTAGAAAAATAGTTGTGCTCGGCACATGAAAACATATTCTGTATATGACACTGCAGTTAAGGTGAACGATCCAGACAGGCAATGTTAACATTTATTTAAAGTGAAGTGTCTTTTAAAGGATGCTTTAATCATGATTATTTAAGCATATGGATGTTTTGGAGAAAGGTTCTACTATGAGACCAGCTTATTAATAGATGATATTTTAAAGGACGTTTGACACATTAGTTTAAATCATTGGTAGAATTAGGAACAGAATCCAAGTAGTTAGAGACCACTAGATAATTCTACTTTTTGAGTTATGTTTTTTTTTTCTTTACCCATTTACTCATGTTCATTATTAGCTGTAAAATGTGACACACTGTATGTGCCAAAGACAGTACTTCATTCTTGCCCGTCCTAACATGTGAGTGGATGTGTTTAGCTGGGTGGCAATGGATTGTGCTCAAATGTAAATATTAAGTATTCTAGCATGCCTTAGATGACCTCCAGTCCCAAATTTATGTGTTTTACAAAAATAAGGGAAATGTACTGTTAGTCACTATCAATTATATGTTACTTGCTATTACACATTCCCAGCGACACCATTAATTCTGTCTTCTTTCTGTCTATCTTCCTTCCTGTCTTTCTTTCTTTTTGGTGTTTTTGACAAGGTCTCACTAGGCAGCCTTGACTGGCCTGAACCTCACCATGGAGGCCAGGCTGACCTCAAACTCATAGAGATCCACCTGTTTCTGCTTCTCATGTGTTGGGATTAAAGGCATGTACCACCACACCTAAATACTATTTTTTAAAAATTGGTTAAGCTTAGAGGAAATGAGAGAATAATAGCCAACCTCCCTGTTCCTGGGTGAGTTTTTGTGGAGAGGAGAAACTTCACTTTCTCTTCATAATCACCTTTGTCCTATAAAGAGGTATTGTCTTCAGGGGAGGGCTGTGGAGCTACCCACCTAGAGAGTGGCCATATGGGTTCCCCATGGCTGTGATGTTTACTGTTTGCCTTTGTTCATATCAGTCCAGGAGGGCGATGGGCCAGAATAGGCAGGATAGAGAGAGAGAAGGGAATATGGTGCCAGTGCGGCTCAGCCTCACCTCTGCTTAGCCCAGGTATCCCCAAGCATAGAGATGGGCAAGCAGAGAAGCCCCTTCCCTGAAGGGCTGGTGGGCCAGGAGTGAAGATGTGGGAGAGAGGAAGGTTTCCCAGCCTGGCTAGCAGCAGTCAACACTAAGCACTAACACACAACAGAAATGTACACACAGATGCGCACCCTCAGATACTCATGTCTCCTCACCATCCAGCACTCACACAAGCTGTCTGGCTCAATTAGACATTTGGGCAGATGGACTGAAAACTGTGGTGGCTTTTGTCACCTGAGCTCTAGAAAGCACAGCTGCTAGGATAGGAGTGGCCAGTGTCCCTGGTCACCCGAGTGTTGGGAGTTGGGTGGGGAAGAGGATGCTCAAACATTGGCTGGCCTGATTATGCTATGGTGTATGTGAGTCCAGACCAATTCTCTTTTATTGCCAGGCCATTGACAACCTGCACATTCATAAATTAATACATGGCTAAATCTGTGTAGAAACACTCCAGATCCTCACACGATTATGCTTAGACACGCCATTATAGACACAGACATGGGTTCACACACAGGTACATTCTCTCTGGTGGGAAAACTCCCATCCCCCTCCCTATTTGCCATTTCTAAGACATCCCAGGCACAGATGGCTCCCCTTTTCCTATTCCCCCTTAGAGAATATATAGTGTACACTATGGTTCTTGGTTTCCATATCTGTCTCTCCCACGAGACTGGGGCATTTTCAGGAAAGGTCTGTAGCTTACATCTTCAACCCCTCCATGTCTGACCTTGACACACTACACTCGCCAAGTTTACAGAGGATAACTTCCTGTGTACAGAGGTGCCCAGGAACTTGGTAATGAACCACTTCCACTCACAGATGCCCAGCCTTCCGTTTTGATGGCTTCTATTCTTGAAGGTGTGGTGTGTGTGTGTGTGTGTGTGTGTGTGTGTGTGTAGTAACCACCTCTCTCCCTACACCAGCTTGCTGTGACACTCAATGGATGTGCAAATATCTGATAAAACACTAAGCACCACACAGATTAGGATATCCTAAAGTGTAAGAAGAATGTTAAATAACATTAAAGCAAGAAGGAGCTGGCAGGTAGTGACTTCCCCAGCGTCACTGGCATCACCGACGTCACTGGCTAGCTGTGTAGCTTCTGTTGGCTAGGACCCCAGCTTTCTAATCTGAAAAGTGAGAATAAAGAACACAGGCTATGCAGTATGCTATGCATACTTTTTTTTCCAGAAAGGATTAAGATAATGTATGTGGTGCTGGAGACAAGACTCAGTGGTTATGAGTAAATACATTCTCTTGCATATGACTGGCGTTTCCTTCCCAGCATCCATGTTGGGTAGCTTATAATGACCATAACTTCAGTTGGGGTGAGATACCTCTAGCCTCCATACGGGCACCTGCAATCACATGCAGATGCTCGAGAAAGCGTGCACGCGTGTGTGCATGCGCGCGCACACACACACACATACACACACACGATTAAAAATAAAACAATCCATAAAAATAATACATGTGAACAATTTAAATCATTGAATGCTCTTAATAGAGTTATTAAATATAAGCACATTCAGTATATATTGCATAGAAATACTAACATATCCAAGTATATTCATCAAATTGTGTGTGTGTGTGTGTGTGTGTGTGTGTGTGTCTCCACGGCTCAATGGCTGACCCAGAGTAAATACTACCCCAGCATTAAACTATAAACGTAAGATTATTCGTATATTAGCTCATCCCTTCTTAACCAGAAAGTTAAGAAATACATTCTGCTGCCCCTGTTTTATATATAGAGAAACTAAGACAGGGAAAAAAAGATGATGAGCTCTTCAAAGACACATAGCTAGTAACTCACAGGGCCAACAAGATTAAGATTAGGGTTGGGGAATGGAAGAGGTACTTGCCACCAAGCCTGAACACCTGAGTTGGAGCCCTTCAATGCTTGTTGTAGAAGGAAAAAAACCAGCTCCAGAAAGTTGTATTCTGACTCCACACTCACACACACACACACACACACACACACACACATATACTCACACACACACACACAGAGAGAGAGAGAGAGAGAGAGAGAGAGAGAGAGAGAGAGAGAGAGAAGGGGGAATTGTCTTTTAGCCCTCCCATGCACACTGTGGCATGCAGCCATGCATTCGTGGGTATGCAGATACACATGTACACACACAAAGTGAACAAACAGGTTCAGGTGACCTAGATTCTGAAATGGAAACTGGACCGTCACCCACCATGTCCTGCTCCTGTGTCCCTGTGCCCTGTACAAACACCCCATGCAGGAGAATTCTGTACCCCATGAAGTGTGTGAGTTGTAGGAGAGATGTACATACACAGGAAACAAACTTAGTCACCACTCTCTCTGCCGAGCTGTGTGAGTTCACGAGCCCTTCAGTACCTCACTCATATCTACTAACAGATAAGGCACAATGGTTTAAAAGTAAGTTTCAGTCCTATTAGACATCTAATTTCAATTTATTGTTTTAAAGTTTGAACTCCATCACCAAAGTTTTGAGCATATATAACTAGCATTTGCCTATTAATCATTAATACGTTCTATACATATACTTCATATAGTATAGCATAATGCTTCATCATAAATGTAAAAAAGGTATTTTTAAATGAGAAACAAGCTTGATAATACATATGGAATAACTGATTTTATCTATAAATACAGACATATGCACAAGATATTTGTGGTTCATGCTTTCTGAGAGTAATAGGCATTTTCAGTTATTGATTAACCCTTTATGATAAAGTGATTCGATGGTCTGCTTTTAAACTCAGTTTATTATATCACAATTCAGATTTTATGCCTAACATGGGAGGTAACACAAATATTCAAATGTTAACACACACACACACACACACACACACACACACACCACCCTGGCAATCATGTGAGATGACCAGCAAACATTCCACAATGTGAGTGTATCAAACATTAAGTGGGGGCCTAGAGAGATGGCAGTTAAGAGCATGTAATGCTCTCGCAGAAGACATGAGTTCAGTTCTCAGCATCCTGTTAGGAAGCTCACAATTGCCTGTATCTCAGGAGATTTGATGGCCTTTCCTAGCCTTCTCCAGCGTCTGTACTAACTTATAACATACCTACTCACAGACACACTCATATGCATACACATAACTCAAAGGCAATTTTCAAAAAATCAAGTTTGTACCCTATAAATGTATATACTTTTTGTTAATAAATTTAAAGATAGTGATAAAATGAAGTGCAAACTAAAGGCCCTTCAACTGTTAAATGGATACACACCATGTGATATATTCTTGTTTTGTTTTGTTTTGTTTTTCGAGTCAGGGTTTCTCTGTATAGCCCTGGCTGTCCTGGAACTCACTTTGTAGACCAGGCTGGCCTTGAACGCAGAAATCCGCCTGCTTCTGACTCCCGCGTGCTGGGATTAAAGGCGTGTGCCACCACCGTCTGACTCCACATGATATATTCTATAGTGGAACATCACTGCGTAATAATGTGGAACATAGTTCTGGTATGTGTTGAGGCATTGGATACACCTCAGCGGCATGCAGAGTGAAGGGAACTAGACACAAAGACCCTCTACAGCATTAACCCTTTTGCATGCAAGCTCCTGTATGGACAGACCTCATAGACAGAACGAAATACTGGTTACACCAGGCAAACAAACAAACAAACAAACAAACAAAAACCCAACCCCGCAAAACATTAAAAACCAAACAGTACCGTTCTTTGAGATCAGTACAGACTCATGGTCAGCTAATTTTAGCTCTTTAAAGTTTATTTTATTGGTGAGTACGTGGGGGGTGACAGGGCTTCGATGTACGCGTATGGCCTTGACACTTCCCAGCACTCAGTGTACTAAGCATATCCACCAGTCTCTGTAGTCTGCACCCCACATGCTCCTCGCCTCACAAGGAGCCACAGGTCTTCCTGTCACTAGAGACTAGTGTGTGCTTTTAGAATTTCGTATGAACACAGTCAGGTAGCATGTCCCCTTTGTTTGTTCCTTTCTTTTAAACAGTCCTCATCTCAAGACTTGGCCATTAATCAGCACCCACACACTTTCATGGCTCAGAAGTCATCTTTTTCTCCCTCCCAGAGTTCTTCATTTTATGTGTAGATTGGAACTTCTATTTGGCAACCAGTTCTCTGGTCTGAAGCGCTTCCATTAGTGTCCATTGCCAGGTACGTTGCTTGGCACTGAATTATCTTACCCATCGTCTTTCTGAAAATGTATTGGCTTCATTTTTGAAAGATGAGCTCTGGCTGTGGAAGTCCATGTTGGCAGCTGCCTTCATTTTTTTCCTTGCATCGAGTAGAATATGTTCTCTTTGTGTGTGTGTGTGTGTGTGTGTGTGTGTGCGTGTATGTGTGTTTCCTAATGAGAAGTCAGCTCTGTTTGTATCTTTAGTCTGTGTCTAACATGTCTCTCCTTCCTTCTCATATGAATTCAAAATTTTAAAGTTCCATATTTCATGTATTGGGTGTGTATGTGTAAGCATACACTTGTACACATGTATATGTGTATAGGTTTTTTTTTTTACTGTTGTTTGTACAACAGCTGTGTGTTACTTTTCTTTTCATCAATGTAATGAAGTGAGGCAGCTAACTGTTGAAAAAATGCTATATTTTTTAATTTTTTAATTTTTTTGTGGTTCTGGGAGTCAAACCTAGCATCTTAGACATCCCAGGCAAGTGTTGTACTGCTGAACTATATCCCTAAGCTCAAATGCCTGTTCAGAAGCTCGGAGTCCATGATCGGTTGGCCCTTTTACTTTGGCTTCTGGTGAGGGCAGGAAAGGCCTTCTTGGCCGAAGGATGGGTAGGAGCACATCATCACACTTAGAGAAAGAGCAGTGAGACTTGGGTCTACCAGTTGTCTCTAAAGGCACACCCCTAATGAAGTAAAGACTTCTCATTAGTTCCATCCCCCCATTAAAGCCACCCTGAGGATCAGTACTTCAATCACAATAAATCCTGAGTGTCACACTAGCTATCTACAGATGACAGTGTGCAGGGGCTGAGGTCAATGTTAAGACTGAGAAATGCACATGAGTGCCCTTGTATAAGACAGGTTTGTGAAGTGTTGATTCACCCTATCAAGAATTAAATTAGGTTTGGGTTTTGTTGCTCTGATTATCAACAGTGTAGTACAGGCTTTAGATCCTCTGTTGGTAGATGGCCTTTTTGCCCAACACTCCACAGTCAGCCAGCTCCACTGTTAAAGGCCTGGCAAGGCAGGGCATTGCAGCTGGTCAGCTCATACAATTGAAAGGAGATAGGCAAAGTGAGTCAGAACCTGTGGGCTTCCTTTCCCTTTCTTTCTTTCTTTCTTTCTTTCTTTCTTTCTTTCTTTCTTTCTTTCTTTCTTTCTTTCTCTCTCTCTCTCTCTCTCTCTCTC